>NC_089265.1:33375581-33702664 GCF_963930625.1 Muntiacus reevesi | reverse complement strand
TCAGGTGATCCAACTGTTGGTTGGCAGAACAAAACCCCAGATGTCATGGTCCAGTGTCCCCGCCCCCTCAGCTACTCCTAACTGCCTCCCAGTTCTGGATCCAAGAAGCCAGTTTTTCAGCTTATCAGTGAGCAATAAATACAGAATATTTTAAAACTATAAATACTTCCATGAAGGGAAATGAAGGAATGGTACTAGACATTTCCTTAGTTCCTTTCTAGCTCTCACATTCTTTGATGAACAGCACACAGAAGCTTTGCTATAGCACAACCCCCTCTAGTGCATAATTCAGCATACGATGAGTATGAGTCTATCTTGGACCCCATCCAAGGAAGTTAATTCCTAGAAGTACTGGGAAGATTTTATTCTTATCCATCATGAAGCATCCTAAAAAGGCTGAAAATAATGTTTAAGGACAATAACAGTAATCACTTGTATTATGTACTAAACATCATGCTATCCCACTGTTTTTCAAAAGGCACATCATGACCTTTTCTGGGTCATGAATCTAGTGTCATGAAACATTTTTTAAATGAAAGTAGGAAAGTAAGAAGAGTGCATTATCTCTATTAAATATTGTTTTGTAAAACTTTTGTTCCCATGATGTGGCTAGTGATTAAAAGAAAAAGTTTCAAAACCTGTTACTTAAGAATCATTAGCCCCATTGTATAACTGAGGAAACAGAAGCCAAGGGTATAAGTAATTTGGCCAATCTGACACAGCTAGTGAGTGGCCAAGCTAGATTGTAGAAACCACTGTTCTACTTCAAAATTTTGTGTTTTTACTTCTATTCTGATTATAAATTATTACCCAGGGAACTGCATTAGTTGTTGCTGGTCACATTTCCTTTGTGAAGACTACAGTGGTCTATAGTAAATCCAGTTAGGATGAAGAAGTATGACATAGGTTCAAATGGCAGGTTTGAAGATACTAAACCCTTTCCTAAGACACTGAAATGAATATTTGAGACCTCTTCCTATAGATGCTAGTTATGCCTAATATGTTTCATTAATTTGCTGCTAAATGCACACATGGAATAACAATGGTTTTAATCCTCAAATAACTTAAATATTAATCTCTACAAGTGTTAAAATGTTTGCGAGAGCTTTTCAAATTTAATTCACATGGCATTTCTCAGTACCTTATTTATTGATCAAACACAGACCTGGCACATGAGAAAGATAACATAGCCACCAGGGAAATCCATGAATACTGGAGTGGGTAGCCTATCCCTTCTCCAGCAGACCTTTCTGACCCAGGAATCAAACCAGGGTCTCCTGCATTGCAGGTGGATTCTTTACCAACTGAGCCATCAAGGAAGCCCCATATACAAAACACAGTCCCTAAACTCAACAATATTTCTGTTCGCTTCAGAACACAAGATATACACATTTAAAGTAATCAGATGACACTATAATTCTACCTAAACTGTGAAGAAGAAAGGAAGAAAACTCGGATTCCATGCTAATATTTTTTACTTACATGGAGAATCTATAGACCATTAACACTGCAGGTTTAGGTGCTGTTATTCCCATTCCTCAGATTTGAAAGCTCAAACTCAGAAGTAGAAGTTGATCAAAATGAGCCTCTATTCCTGATCTTTCTGATTTCACTACCTAGCGTCTAGTCTCTTTACAAACAAGTGGGTTTCCAGTAGACAAAGAGGTGGTTAGAGATGTTGAGACTTGCTATGCCAACATTCCAGCTTTTCTCCATATGAAGGAAATGCACTTTCTTTTTCTCCAAGGCAGCATTTCTTGTTGCTGTCAGGCAGCAATGTTCTCTTTAAAAAATCCACATCTTCCTCTAAAGACAGGCCTAGGAAAGCCAGGCCCTCTCTCCTGACTGTTCAGTCTGCATTTCACCCTCACCTGCTCTGTGTAGAGGACGTTATGGTACGATGCTATTTTCCATTGGCTCTGCTACTGGAGATTACAGCATGCGACTGTGACAAATGGATATTCCCATTAAATTCTTTAGTAGAGTGGGGCATTCCATTAACCACTGGCACTATCCCAACCCAAGTGAAACATTGGGTCATTTTTTTCTTGTGAGCAAGAAGTGAAGGAGGAAAACAAAGGATAGACTCTAATTACCGTTCCTATTTTTTTGTGTTGCATGCATTATGATAGCCGTATATTACAATTATTTATAATTAATATATGACAAGCTGTCAGCTAAAATTTAACAGGTGATTTGTCAAGAAGTTGCACTAACTCATACACGAAGCTGTGGATTTCAGTATTTCCAGCAATAAAAGTGTGTTTCGGTTTTGTTGGCTTAAACCGATTGTGTTTAAATATTCAAAGGCCACCTCTCTATGTGTATGCAGCATCTTTAAAAAGACAACACATGCTAACACAAATGGGTAATTTGTTAGTAATTTTAAGGAATAAGCACATTCTTCTGAGACTTTAACCTTTAAATGCTAATGTTTTCACTGAAGAAATTAATTGCCTTGTGTTTATTTTGAAATTTTAAACTTTATGATTTGTACACATTTTCAAATGGTGTCTTTGGTAGTAAAGGTAAAGCTGAATGGTGAGAAAAGTAATTGCCATTACTTACATTCCATTTAGGGTTTGTATCTTACACTAGGGAATTCTGAAAATAAAGACTATTTTAAAATACAAAAAAAAAAAGAAAACACGATTAAGAAGTCACCAGAAAGCCAGTAATTAATCACGCAATGAGGGGGGAATCTAGTGAGACCAAAAACTGATGGAGCAACCTCCATTTTGCTGAATGGCACAAGAATGGGGCAAGAATGGAAATGAATCACCGAGATTTCTTGGGAGTGATAACAAGATTCTTTAAAAAGAGAAACAGTTTGGTTTCAGTATCAACGTCATGGGACCTAACCTGGAAATGACGTTAAATTCTGAAACTACAGTTTTATTATTGGGTCCCTGGCCAACCAAAGTTGGTATTGTGTAGGAGAATGAGAGAAAAATGGAGCAGACTTTGTTTAACATTTCTTGCGCACAAGGCTGACTCTTATCTGTCAAGACTAGAACTTGCTGCGGGATGTTAATGACTCACAATCCGCTACTGTAGAGGGTGCTGCATCTCCTTAAATAAAGAATGTGCTTTGAGACTCAATGGTTGGAGAGAGAGAATAAAACCAAGAGGGTGAAACCCAAAGTGCAGTAAGCTTCTCAATGTGGGTAAGACTTTTGTGCCCACAAACCAAGTTCAGTCTTCACCGTTTTAGCAAGAAAACCATGCAGAGTCACAGAATTGTTTGTAAAGGGTCTTTCAAATGAGGTTTCAGAAAGTGATTTTCAGAAACTCACTCAGAAGTAAAACACCACAAGTTGAATTCCATGGGCGTATACCTCTTCACAGGCTGTGAATTATAAATGGCTGGTGACAAACCAGAGCTTTTATCCTCACTCGGGACCCCAGTTACCAGATTTCACCTTTCGGGACCCCAGTTACCAGATTTCACCTTGCTTCCCAGCATAGCTGTGGATGTTTCTGAAGAAATTCAGGAGCAGTTTTCAAGATAATGAACACAGCAAAGACATTAAGATGACTATTTTTCAGCCACTTTTCAAACCTTTCTCTATCTTCATCTTATACATCTTATACCACTTAACAATTTCTACTGGATGTGTCCATACTTGGGATAATATTCTTTTCTGTTGTTTGACAGCAGATTCATGTCTGACTAGAGCCGAAAGCTCTTCTGATAGAACTTTCAGCTCTCTATGTACTCCATAAATATTTGAGAAAGTAAAGGAAGTGAAGGATGAAGCTAGGAAGAAAGAAAGAGGAAATGAATTGGTTGGCAATTAGTCTTTTCTTGAGAAACATCACTTTACTTACAAAGCTTCCTGTAGTTCACTTAGAATGAATTTGTCCTGCCTCTGGCCTCACATTCTTTTTCTTCTTATTTCCTGTTTCTCTGTATTTGTATGTGTATATTTGCACCCTATTAATCTCTAAACATCTCCACACTCATATTTCACCATCAGCAAGCAGAGAAACTGAACTATAAGCAAATCTCAGGACTTCTGCTGAATGACTCGATGGAAGGTAACATGGGCTTAGATATCCCTGAGGCTGGTCAGATGTTAACTCTAACAGTCCCTCTTACTGGGCCTGTGCTGAAAGGTAAAATAACTGTTGAGTGAGGCCTCACTAACTAAAAGATACCACAAAATGTCACAAATAAATAATAGTAGAATCTGAACAGAAGTGGATGGATTCATAGTGCCACAGAATTCTTAATAAGAGTAATTACAAACTTCCATGGCTTCCTACTAGATGTCAGAAACTGATCAATTCAGTAAAATGAAAATCCTTCATACTTCTGATTGGTACTGAACTTTTCATTTCTAACTAGGTACACTTCTATTAGGTAGATCAATCATTCATTTATCTCTAAATATTCTTTTCCTTTATCATCATCTACTATTCCAAAACACCATGGTTTTCAAAACTCATTGATCACATCTCCAAAATTACTAGTAACACTAAACAGGTCCAGCAGAAATTTAAACAGGCAAAACAAAAACTATTATTTCCCACATGTATGATTACTTTAAATCATCTATTCAAGTCAGTGCTTGTTTTATAATATAGAAACATCATTCTTCATTAGTTATTATCTATTTTTTAATTTTTAAGGGTCACATTTTGTTTCCTTTTCTTAACACCAAAACCCATTTTTCTAATACAAATGTCTCTTTTTTTGGACTCATACAATAATCTTTTGTATATTCTTCTGCTCCTAATGTTTTTCTTATTGGCCCAATCTCTTCTCCATTGTGCTGCCCAATTAAATTTAGTAGAGCAAAAGTTTGATTATTTAAATTCTATGCTCAAAGCAACAACAACAACAACAAATCTCAGTGGTTCAGGACTATTGACCAAACTTAAGTAGAAATATTCTAACAGCATTGAAAGGCCACCACAAATGGAATGCTGCCCGACTCATTTTTCCATTCTAAATTTCCACTGCTTTACTACCAATACCTTAAACTCCAGAATTGTCTGAACAAAACTGTACCTTTTTCTTACTCAAGTTTCTCATGATTGCCTACATGTTGAACTCCTGCCCAGCCTTTAAGGGTCATCTCATCAAATAGCTGGGCATTTTTTGTCTTCCTGATTCTTCTACCCAGGCATGAGCACTACTTCATTTAAAACATCTGATTCTTTGGGTTTCCCTAGAATATTTTTTCTCTGCTGCAGTAATTCACTATGCTGGATTCTCAACTCACATGGTAATAAACTTGTGTATTTATTCGGTTTAAAAAATCTGATTCTTCGAATTTCTCTTGTGCTAAATAAATAGTCTACTGAAGTAAGATGATAGATCACAGAAAGCACTCATGCCCAAGATGTGTTTCATGACTTGTTTAATTGGTATCTATCAATGATTGGAACAGCAACATATTATAAATATGAAAATGCACTGGACAGAGTCAGTGGGACATTACACCAACTTATGTCTAATCACACCTTGAAAAGTCTTTTGCCAGGTGACTATGTTTAGGAAGAGAACAATGAAATTCCAAAAATTCTGAGTTAAGACGAATATGAGGAGCTGAAGACAATGGAAACTTTTAACTCTGTTCTATCTCCCTTCCTTCTCTTCCCTTTATCCCTTCGTTCATCCCTCCCTCCTTTCCCTCTCTCTGTCCCTCTCCCACTCAGCTTTGCTCATTCATGCCAGGAGATAAACAAAACTGGGACTGTTAATAATCTTTGACCTGGAGAAGCACAAAAGCAAATCAAGTCAGGCAGGGGCTGTTCTCTGTCTTTCCTGTGACAGAGAAATGTGTGTGACATCTAGAAGCCGTCCTGAAATGGGCCCTTGGTGCCCATGCTTTCTCCACCAGAAGAACCTCCTGCCTGATGGCAGACTCTAGGAAATATCCTCCCTTTCACCAAGTGGGTGTCCCTGCTGGCTGAGATGGTAAAGAATCCTGCAGTGCAGGAGACCTGGGTTGGGAAGATCCCCTGGAGCAGGGCATGGCAACCCTCTCCAGCACTCTCGCCTGCAGGATCCCCATGGACAGAGGAGCCTGGTGGGCCACAGTCCATGGGGTCACAAAGAGTCGGACACGACAGAGCGACCAAGCACCGCACACAGCAAGCAGAGGTAAGAAAGAGCATGGCGCCTGTATTGTTTCTCTTTTTATTCCTGCACTGCCCCAAAGCAGACTGTGTTCCCTGACTGTGCATATCAGAACTGCTCCATTTGGTCAGTTAGGCTGGGGAAAGAAGAGATGAGAAAGTGGAGCAAATGCTGAAAGCTATATTTCGTCCATGATTCAAGCCTTCCCGTGTCATCCATGACACACCTGCTTTTTATTAAAGTTATATTTATACTTGTTTTTCTCATTCCTTCCCTGTGCCTCTGCCACAAGCCAACCCTTGGTATGTTTTCAGTTGGCAAGACTATAAAATCTTAAAGAGAGAGACTGGGCCTTCATCATCCATGTGTCCCTTGTATACCTGCAGAAGGTCCTATACAAAGAGGGCAAGAGAGGATGCTGTTGAATTTTTCAGAAGTCTAGTGTTTCCTCTGAAATGAATGTAAACTCTACTGGGCACAAACATATCCCAGTTTTTCCAGTTTAATATATTCCATCCTGTTGTCTCCAGAGAGTATACTTGCACTTATCAGAACACAAGTCTAAATGTTGGGAGTGTTGAACCCTTAGAATGGTGGGTCCCACCCACCCCTGGCTATACATTAGAATTACCTGGAAGACTTAAACCATATGCCCAGTCAACTTATATGATCTGAATTGAACTGTTTGAGAATGGGGCATTAGTGTAATTAAAAAAAAAGTCCCAAGTGATTCAAATGTTAACCAAGGTAAAGTAACATTGCTTTACAACTCTAGGAAACACAATTTGAAAAACACTAGACTAGTTTTTCTGAGCTATTTCCCAGCTCCAGGATTTTTTGTGAAAGCACTTTTATAAGTGAAAAAGAAATGTCTGCTTAATTAGATTCCAGTTTTAAGTAGTAACTACAAATGAAACATAGTCCAAATTTTGAATACTGTTGGGATGTTTTTAGTATTTCTTTTTACTTACTTTTCACTATTCATTCATCCCACAGCTCACTCATTCAGGCCTCCGCTGTGTGTGAGGTATGTCAACTATGCACTATTAAGTCATTCTAAGAATGTGTTCTGTGAGTAAGGCACACATATTAAGGAAAACCCTTTCATCCAAATACAATGCAAATGTCCCCTAATGATTTTCATTCCCTGCTGTCCAATTTAAAGAGGAAGCAATGTCATCAAACTAGCCTAAATTCTAGCCATCCCACCCCCAAATAATGCTGTGATTAAAATAAAGAATCAGAAAGACTGAAACCCCTTCCCCCTTGGAAAAAATCTGGAATTAAGTCTTGATGTTCATGTGTTATTTGTGAGTTAAATCAGGAACAACAAAACTACTACTTTGAGAGAGAGATGTGGCTCACAAATTTTTGCTTAAGGAATTCATTTTCTTGAGAGGAGAGTATTCTTGGTAAACACACATAGTAGAAAATGATCAACTGTGCACACTACGCCACTACAGCGGGCCTCCTTCATTTCTCTAAGAGTTCTTAGCACAGTAGCTAACAAATTCAAGGAACACTGTCCACACCATGTTAGTTAAACATTAATATTAATGTGGCACTTTGCAGTTCACAGAGAATTTTAAGACAACCACCTCTTTCAAGGCTCCTAATAATTTTGTGGCTGGTACAACACCCATTACCCAGGGACCTCCCTGGCCATCCACTGGTTAAGACTAGGCGCTTCCATGGCAGGGGGCGTGGGTTCTGTGGCTGGTCTAAGCACTAAGATGCCGCATGTCACATAGTGAGGCCAAACAAACAAATAAAAACACAGATGACCAGACCCATGAATTAATCTAGATGCTCTGACTCAGAACATCTGAGCCAGTTCCTGGGAGTCAGAATTTGGGGCATGTTTTTGGGTCATTCTGAACACCACCATGATTAACTCAATACGAATCCATGGCTTGTTGTATGTATTGCACCTAGAAAAATGACCCAGTACAGTGGAGCAGATTTTGGCATTTCCTAAAAGGCTAGCTGCCTTTTTCTAGGATTTGCCTTTTTTTTTTTTTTTTTTTTTTTTGCCTTTTTATACTTCTTAAAAGGAACACACACACACACACACACACGGCACTATTTTATCTAAATCTAAGAGTTTTTTAATTCTACTCTGCACAGCTGGCTTTTTCTAACTGTCCATGTTATGCAGGAAGTGCCTAGCTTCTGGCACTGGTTGGGGGGGTTGAACCCCACCTTCTCTCTCTCTCTCTCTGGCTATAACTAAGGTCTTAACAGCCTGTGGAGACCGCAGGACTCCTTCAGCAGGCAGCTGTAATTACATGAAATTTACCGGACCTTATAGTGCAAACCCAGCAGCCTGCTGGGACTTTTCAGTGGGCTTCAGCCTTCTATTTGGAAACATGCTGGTTCTAGCTTTGGATTCAGGGAGACTTGGCCGTGAAGTATTTGTGTTGGTGCATTTCTTTTTCCACCTGTTTTTAAAAAGCCTTAAAAGATACTTTCAGCTAACTATATCCACCCCCCATCCTTAAATTATATTAGAATAGCATAATAGCTACCTTGGAAATATGATCTCATATACAACCTGGGGCGGGGGGGGGGGGCAGTCAAACAGACACCCTCAATGAAATCTTCTTTAGAATAAAATTATGCATTTCAAGAAGAGGCGGCAGTGTTATGTTTACCTTAGAATTACTCCTAATCCACGCAGAGACTGGAGAGAGAATTTTAAGTCTGGAATGAAACACACTTGCCTGGAAATGAAGATGCAAGAGGAAAGAAACAAACCTCAAAAATTAAGAGAAAGTGTGTGTCAACCACCCATATCTTGTCGATTCTCAAGCTTTCCAAATTCTTTGTGGACTACAAAAATACAAAAATACCCTTTGTTTAACAACCCTCCAGCTATTCTGGTTATAGCTTCTGGGAAATGTGTCTGTCAAAACTTTCCAAAGACTTTGGTATTTTTCCTCTTGGGCAACTGAACATCATAAGGGTTATGGCACCAACATGATCTTCCTCCCTCTCTCTCCTCTAGTTCAGCACTCCATGGAGCATTGGTCCTTTTGGCCTTGAAAGAAACATTATGGGAAGGAGGGAGAAATGGATATACTGATTACCTGACATAAATGACTAGGTGCCTCAGAACTTTACCCTCTGTCCAGACAGTGCCTCATAGTGACAAGGATACTAGGGAAAAGGGCCCCAGTTTGCCAAAAATCTGGTTATCCAAAAGGGTATGAGAACTTTATGCTTTTTACTTCCTGCATGCTCAGAAGGAAAGGCAGCCATCCTACTTGAGACCCCCAGGTTCCCCTCCTTTCCGTCTATTTTTGTCTTACACCCTTTACACTCTGTACTCATGTTGCTAGGTTCATAATTAGAGCGTTGGCAATGTCTGTTCCTTTGCTTTCAGTTCCATTTTATACAAATGTTCCCATCACTCCTTTTAAAAACCCTGGGCACATTTTCAGAACATACAACCCAAACAAATAAACTGCACAACCTAAGCCAAACCCACCAACAACTGGACACCCTTCCCATTTTGGAAGGCCACCCTGAGAAGTTACTTAATTGCAATATATTCTGTGAATCAAAGTTCACAGAGCTGGTAATGGAAGTTTTATGTTAGCACCTCTATCACTCAAGAAATGTACAACCTACAAATAAGCCACAGAATCACCTACTTAAGATTCAGTGGAGTGAATTTCACCTTGAGTGACATCCTTAGAAAAAAGAATTTTTAGAGAGGAGCAAAGTTCCTAAGGGGAATTTTAACATAGGGTTAAACTTTGGCAGAAGTTATTATTTGCAAGTGCTGAGAAAGTTTATATTTAGAACTAAGTTCTTGATCTTATCCAGTGATTGACTTTTTGGTGGCCTTTGGAAGTAACTTTGATAGCAAAATTCCTGTCTGTCATTTACCCCTAAAGCTGACATGATCACAGCAGTGGAAGCTGCTATAAATGAGGCCATGATAAGAAGAAAGGGAAAAGAAAAAAAAAAAAACACTTTACCAATGGAAAGGATTCCAACATGTGAAAAAAGAATTTATGATAAATTGGTTTTTACCTTGATACAGCAAAAAAAGGAATAGCTCAACAAAATTCCAATTTTGATATGAAATTTCTCCAACACAGAATAGGCAGGACTGCACAAATGCACTGTCTGGAGCAGTAAGGAAATGAGGATCTTTGGATGCGATTCAGGCTGGCACCATGCTCCTCAGGTGCCATAGGGGAAGAAACAAGTTCTCTGCAAGACAGCAACCTGTGGGAATCAGCAGCGGTGCAACCGGGGCTGCAACCCTAGCTTTTGTTTCTCAGACAGAGCAAACGCTAAAAAGTCAGCTCATAGCCCCAACAAAAACTGAAACGTTTGTAACAAGCGGTACCACCTGTGTCTGTGTCTCAGCCCTGCCACAATAATGTACTCTTCTGAGTCTTCCAAGGGTGGTGGAGGGTGAGGCATGAGACAGTGAGAACATGGGGATGAGGAAGGTTCCAGCATGGAGCCTGCAGAATGAGTGGATTATCACTGGTCTGTGCTGGTGGACATCAGCAAGTCTGTCTCCTTTACTCTGGAACAACTGTGTGTGATAAGATCTCCCATCCCCTATCAAAAAAGGCTCTGTCTTCAGGAAAACAAAGACTTCTCTGCTCAGTGCTGTCCCCTCCCATGATCGAGCTTTCTTTTTAACAATGTTATATTATTACAAACTTTGTAAAGCTCGGGTCATGGAGGTTGTATTAAAAACACAATAAACAAGAGCAGCTGTTGATACAAGCTAGTATTTTGACCATAATTACACCCTTTTCTGTCTTCTTGATGATTCGGGACATTTTGAGCCAGGTATCTGCACAAATCCTGATAGAATGAGGATAAAATGCCACAGTATCTAGGATGTGACCTACATTTATGTAAACCTTGTGGATACAAAGTGCTTCATCACTTGAAAAAAAAAAACTGTAATTCTTTTTATCTTTGATTTTCATGAAACCCATCCAGGGACAGTCTAGATTTTCAGAAAGAACAAATTTTTCAGTACAAGAAGCAGTGTTTGCCAGTACAGCAACAAGAATCCAGCCAAGTTGCTTTGGAGGAGTTGAGCAAGTACATTTCAATAAGGACCCAAACAATCCTTGGCGACCAGTCAGAACAACCAGTCATCGTTGCATTAAGGAAGCCCTCAAATATGAGGGCTGTCGGTGGAAAATAGAGTTACTCACCAACTGAAAATGTTTACTTGAAGTGAGAATTATTTTATGGAAACCACTGTGAGTTTTGGAATACTTACAATCTGTTCAGATTGGTGGCTGAGTACAATGTTACTGCCTCAATATGCCCTGAGACTTCTCATCTGTCTGCTTAATGGAGCAGGTGGCGAGATTCTCCACTGAGCTGTCAGCTTCTGGAGGGCAGGGACCATGTCTTATTCATCTCAGATTGCATACAATACCAAGCTCTTCACAGGCAGTTGATAAATATTGAATGAAAGAATCTTTACATGCATTGCCAAATTCTCTGACCCCCAGCATAAAATGTCACCGCATCCATCATCCCTTATTGCACTGTTTTATTTTTTCTCTAAAGTATTATTGCCAGTTGTCATGTGATATGTGGTTGTTTTTATTATTTGTGTATTATTTACTTATCCCCACTGGAATCTAAGTTCCCTGAGGGTAGGGACTGAATAACTGATTTCTACATTGGTTTCTAGAATGGTGCCTGGCATATCACAGGTCAATTATATATAAATATGTGTTCGATTTTTGAATGAAGCATGAATGATAAGTGGATGGCATTCTTTATTTCTTTAATATTTTTTCTCTTCATTTTCATTTATTTTATCTTAATAAAGCCTGAAAATTATATTATAAACTTAATAGTAACAAAAGAAAGTTTCTTTATTATACAGTGATTTACTCTAAAGAATGGAAAAATCAGGAAACCAGGTATTGCTGGTGTCAAGCTTGTGGGTCTACAAACCTGCAGAGAACTATGAATGACAAGAAATAAAAAAGAGAGAGGCAAGAAACAGAAGAGTCTCCTGGAGGCTATCAGTGGTGGATGCCATATGAACTGATGGGCTGCCCCACATGAATAGTAAAACACATTGTGCACACACTGTGTGTGTACCTCATCATTAAAACAAACACTGGGTTTTCTATTATACTGGGCAGGGTCTTCATGTCCTTCAGGCTTACAGAGGCAAAACTATATCTTATTCAAATTTTGAGTTCTCTTAACACATGACTTTTAAACTTAGGGTAAAATTTTAATAAGATAGTGTAATACTCTTTCCCTTGAGCATTTCTGCATTTTTTTCCCCCACATGTGAATGAATAACAATTCACAAGCTATTAATAATGTTTCATTTTACCACCTAATTTAATGGCTGATAAAACCAGTGACCAGATGGTTCAGTGACTTGACCATTATTTACATGTGATTGGTGATCCTGCCAAATATAAAAACTTCAACTGCAAATTCCAGATATTATTTCTTTCTTTCAAGCCAACAGAGAGCAGAAGTTCTTTGTTCCTTGTAGATGCTCATGATGTGTGATGACAATTGAGCAGACTTGCTTTTGCAATTTCTCAGGTTGATTATTACCAAATGAACCTGGGATAAATAGGAAAGTGGCCTAGCTGCAGAGTCTGACTCTGGGATATACAGAGAAGTAGAAAAAGTCTTCATAGAAAGCTGAGCATTGAAGAATTGATGCTTTTGAACTGTGGTCTTGAAGAAGACTCTTGAGAGTTCCTTGGACTGCAAGGAGATCCAACCAGTCCATCCTAAAGGAAATCAGTCCTGAATATTCATTGGAAGGACTGATGGTGACGTTGAAACTCCAATACTTTGGCCACCCGATGTGCAGAACTGACTCATTTGAAAAGACCCTGATGCTGGGAAAGATTGAAGGTGGGAGGAGAAGGGGACGACAGAGGATGAGATGGTTGGATGGCATCACCGACTCAATGGAGATGAGTTTGAGTAAACTCCGGGAGTTGGTGATGAACAGGGAGGTCTGGCGTGCTCCAGTTCATGGGGTTGCAAAGAGTCGGACACGACTGAGCTGACTAAGAGAAAGTCTGTCATTGCTATGCCCACTTCTCTCCCACTGTGCCCCTTCTCTCCCCCGAGAATCTCATACTCTGTACCTTAATCCCAGTCCCCTCAATATTTCTAGCCAGTCATGCATGCGGCCGCCTGCTCTCCTAATGAATCTTATCTCTCCACCCATTTCCAGAGTGGAAATTGCACTGGAGATGAAAGAGCATAATCCCTAACTCTGTAAATAGCTCTTTATCTTGGGGTGAGCTATTAAAATCCCCAGAGCCCATGTTTCTTTCTCTGTAAAACAGAGATAATGATATTTATTTCATAGAGTTATTGCACAAACTACTTACAATTGTAGTACTTGAAACTGTACTTGAAACTGCCATGTAGAGCCTGTCTCTGAGGAAATATTTGATAAATGTTTAGCTTACAATGTCTAGATATTTGTTCTGACCTGAGATGGTGATTCTAAAGAAACTTTCAAAACAGATAAGTGAAGGATATTTTTCTAGCAGATGATGAGGGCATTCCTTCAGTTGGATCAAGAGCAGCATGGGGACAAAGTAGAATATTTAGGGGTATGTGGTATAGTTGTTCAGTGTCCAACCTATACAACCATACATGGGCACACTGAAGATAGACACACACTTATGAAACAGATAAAATGGAGGGAAAAAACCCTATTTGGGCTTGGGGGGATGAGTAAATGAAACAGTGGACTCCAGTCACTAAATGTATAAGCAGTAATTATGATAACATAATTGCTCGTGTGTCTAGCTCTTTCTAGTGGATGGTAAATCTCTCTAAAAGTCCTAGTATAATCACAATAAACTTGACTGAAGACTAGCGGAATGACTTCAGAAAGTCTTTTGCTTCCTTCATGACACAGTTCATGTTATCTCTAAGATGTTATAATCTTTGACAACTCTTTGACAACTCTCTAAGCATAGGTAAGCTATGTGTGTTTTCCAACATGTTTAGCAGGGCCAGGGTTTCAACAGTTCTGTAATAAGCAATCTAATTGTTTGGGTGCTCGTGTATATTACTATGTTTAATAATAGGAATTACTCCTTTCCTTAGATAATGTTTAACATTGATAACATATTTCATGGCTTCAGTGTGATTAGAAGAATAGGCTCTAGACTCAGACAGAGTGGCCTGATATCCTGGCTCAGTAGCTTACTGAGAAACATTATGTCTGTGTTTTAACCTCTTTGGATCTCATAATTCACTTCTTATAGTTGTGGTGAGATGTGGAAAGACAGATAAAAATTTTTTTATGATGCTGAACCACCAAATTAATGAATCCTAGTCTTACCCCTTGATTCCCTATGAAATAATAATCATCCTTATTGTTTAAGAACCATTGTTATGGCTCAGATGGTAAAGAATCCGCCTGCAATGCAGGAGATCCCGGTTCAATCCCTGGGTCATGAAGATCCCCTGGAGAAGGGAATGGCTACCAACTCCAGTATACTTGCATGGAGAATTCCATGGTCTGAGGAGTCTGGCGGACTGTAGACTGACTCTCGGTGTCACAAAGAGTCAGACACAACTGAACAACTAACACTTGTTAGGTTTTCTCTTACTTGGAACTCAGATTATCTTACCTGGCACATCTCTTTTCCATGCTTCAGTAAGTGAGGGTACTCAAAAGGGAAGGGAGCACAAAATGATCTTAATTTTCTATTTTTACCACTTTTGCTTTAATGTTCCCTACCAAGTTAATCTAAATGAAGAGAGTTTATGTGAGTGAGTGAGTATATATGTGTGTGTGTACATGCATGTACCTCTTGTTATTTAAACAACTCATGAGACATAGCTGAAAAAGATTCACTGGGACTGGTTTTATGAACAATACACCCCTGGTGTATATTGGGGAATAGTCATAAAACCAAATGAACTGATGAAAAGCCTGCATTCTAGTTAACATCAGTTTCCCTTCCCCTTTCAACTCTGGAAATAGACCAGGAAACCGGTTTTCTGTGGGAAAAATGTTATGAATCCTGAAAACTCCTTATGCCTCTAAACCTCCTTTGTATGTTCATGTACTCTAATATTACAGGATAATCACTTTATTGCAATATCCTCAGAAGAATTTGGAGATTTGTTATTTCCTGGTTAAAGGTTTCATTATTTCTCCTGGCAGAAACCTACTCAGAAAGAATTCATTGGCTGTTTAATTCTGAGTTAATATACTTTGACCATTTAAATCTGGAAAATTCATTTGCAAAAATAACTCAGCACATTTGGTGTTTTTTAAGGACTGCCGTAAAACTTTACTGAGTGACCTGGTACCCTTTGCAAAGAGGGACTTAGTTTGAAATCATGTGAGTGAAAAACACAAATATATTTGCATACATCTTTAAAATTTACAAAGTTCAAGATCATGTCATGATATATGGCCCATGCAAATGTACTTTAAATGTATCCTTTTAATTATGTCATTCCTGTCCTTTTCCTTACCATTCTGTTTCACTTTTTAAATAATTTGTATTAGCCAAATTAGAAGAAAATACCTAATCAGGGCCTTGTTCTAAAAAGTCAAACATGAATAACCCAGAGTAACTTCTATGTCAAATTAATAGTTCATTAGAACTAAAGGAGGCTTATCTACCTGAGTGAGTAAACATCTTATTTTTAGCTATTTTTAGAATTTTATGACACAGTGGCACACAGGGACTTTTACAACAGTAGTGTATTTCTCCTGTTGTAAAGAATTTCAGAGCAACAGTAAATTAGCTTATTAAATTAATGTCTAAATAGATTTACATATTTTAATGGGCAAGTAGTCTTTGGTTATTTTGGTATTTTTTGATGACTCTTTTTCTGACAATAGGTCAAATTATAAAAATTCACATTTGCCACCACTTACAAAATGATAGACGTTTATCAGGAAAAAAATGCAAAAGAACTTTCAGATCTCACTTGACATTTTTTTCTGGTGATGTTTGCTGAGAATGATAACCCTCAGGGACATTTCACATTCACAGAGGAGACAGGCCAATAGACAAAGCTTCCAGGGTCATCATTTTGTCCTTTGTTCCTTTAACATTTAAACACTACAAACAAGCATCTCCGACTTTTCTCAGATTCTCGGTTCTTAAAGATGAAGCCTATTCAGAGCATGGGATGGAAATAAAGATGTCTACTGACATAACTCTGTGAAAGTGTTGCTCATGATCCACCTAAAATGGAACAGAATGAAGGTCCACTCCTCCTGTTTCTATTGATAGAAACCATCATAAGGGACGTTTGCAGTACCTACCAGTAGACAGTTTATATGATTAGCTCTGCCGATTGACCAGAGTTCCCTAAGAATGAGCACTTATTCAGTGCTTTATAGCAACTGGAAGTGGTATATATTAATCATACTTGGAGATGATAGTCAGCTAGCATTGCCAGATGCCATTCACTGCTCAGGAGGCCATCTGAAGGAACTTTCTGAAACACTGTGTCTCTTTCCTATTAGCTGGATGATTTGTACAATATTGGAGAGAAGGGGAGTTGGTCCCCAGTCTGTCCTTCTGTGCGGTTCTTCATTTCAGGCACAGACAATACTTGCAGGGAAATAAAATGACTATTGGCCCTGCTCTAGTCTCAGCCGCCTCTCTAACCATAGATTTACATATTTACATATTACATATTTACATATTACAAAGAGACTAAAAGGCACAGGACCAGTGTGTGGGAGCAGGGTAGGGGATGGTGGAGAACAAAAATGGAAGAAGGAAACTAAATAAAGAAAGAGGGTTTATAAATGCTTAAGAAGAAAGGAGAAGTGGTTTGATTTACTGCTAATTAAATCCTTGTACCCCATAAGCCCTCATAGGGTATGTAATACAAGACAGAATGGCCACATCAGTGCCCTAAGTGATTTCTCAGTCCTATACCTTCTCCAGGTCACTATTGGTTTTCTCTGTTTTTGGTGTGGAACAATTCCTTTATTCTGGACAAGGAATAAAATGGGAGGCCCAGGGTATATGCATTCAGACTTACATAATACAATACAGCTTTATTATTCCAGAGAAAGGTTTATATCCCCAGGTATCTGCAAGCAAGTGCTATCCTTTCTTGGGTCCATTCTAAGCTCAGGTAAGAAAGATGTTGGCCATGAAATGGGTGAAAGGCAGGGATGGAGAACACCCCTCGAAGCTGTCCTGTATGTTTGTTTTCTTGGTTTCACAATAAATAGAAGTGCTGAGTGTAGGTGGGATATTAGTGATGAATAAACAACGTGATTGGGCCCAGTAGGTTTGGCTCTGCACTCATTCATTTGTTTGTCCATTCATTTGTTCATTCATTCATTCATTTGCTCAAATATCTACTGAGAACTTACTGGGTACCTGGCACTCTGAAAAACATGAAGGGTGCAATAAAGTGCAAAAAGTCAGGCCACTGGTCCATTATCATAGGGCTCAATAGCCACTTGCTGGCCAGTGAGAGTTCTGATTATTATTTTGGTTTTGGATGTCTCTTTAAAATTAACATCCTCTTCCTTATCCCAATTCTGAATTATAGATTTGTTAAGAGTCTAACATTTGAGAAGGATAAGAAGAGTCCTGCTAACTTCTTTTAATTTGGCATGACGACCTTCCAGCATTGGCTTCCCCAGGGCCTCAGTCGTTAAAGAATCTGCCTGTAAAACAGACCACCTGTAATGCAGGAGTCATGGGTTTGATCCCTGGCTGGGGAAGATCCCCTGCAGAAGGAAATGGCAAGTCACTCCAGTATTCTTGTCTGGGATATCCCATAGGCTGTGGAGCCTTGTGGGCTATCGTCCATGGGGTCACAAAAGAATTGCATACAACTTAGCGACTAAACCACCATGACCACCTTCCAGCATTAAAGTTCATTAGATTTTGCTTCAACTTTTCTCATAGAAATAGAAATAGACAGAGGCTGGACCAAATCTGGTGGCCAAGGCTCTGATCATCCATTTTCTGAGACTGCTCAATGACCCATCCTATGTTTCCTGATACAGTAAAAAGTGTAATGAGAGAAGAGTGATCTTTCCAAATCACAGAGGAGGAGAAATCTATTGACAGAGTGAACATTTTTGGTCTCTCTGCTTAAGTAAGAGTTTTCAAAGCAAACACTTTCAACCTTCCTCTTGTAACACTGTTTACAGAGAAAATACACCACATGTTTGCTTGGGGTCTGGAATGTAGCCTTCCAAATAAAGGCAGGAGGGGATTCTTGGGTGAAAAGAGGTCAAACTGGAGAGAAATTAAGACAGTCATCTTTTTTCCAGCCATAACCCTAAGCAACCCCACAGTATCTTCTTCAGGAATCTACCTGGTGATATTTGATATATGCTGATATGGTAGCCACACTGACAATGACTAAATAAACAGCATATGAATGGCAAGTGTTTGAGAGATAAGGCAGGATTTTAGATCCTTAAGCTACTGTTTCTAAGCGAGGCTTCACCTCAAGCCTTGGCTCAATCCCCATTCAGCGTTGTCTGTGGAAATCACCAGCCACATGCTTCTGCCTGTTTTCTTTCATGAAGATGATGACCCAGCACAGCATCCAATCAACTCCCCCTCACTGCTTTTAATGTCATTATTTTTATTGAGCAAAATTCTAACTGCTCAGAGCTAACTCTTACTGTTTAATCTGAGGCCGCCTATTAAGAGTAATGTTATTACTGCAAAGACAGAAACAAGAAAATGGCCCAGGTACCCTGCACTTTTCTGTCAACTCATGCCTGCTGTTCCTCATCACAGAGTATTAACAAGAAGTGATTATTCATGTGTATAGCAGCACATTTATGCACACACAATAAAGAGAATTAACATATTTTAATGCATTTTGTTTCATTGGTGATTTAGTTGCTAAGTCGTGTCTGACTCTTACGACCCCATGGACTGTAGCCTGCCAGGCCCCTCTGTCCACGGGATTTTCCAGGCAAGAGTATTGGAGTGGGTTGCATTTCCTTCGGCAGAGGATCTTCCTGACCCAGGGATCGAACCTGTGTCTTCTGAATTGCAAGTGGATTCTTTACTGCTGAGCCACCAGGAAAACACCAGTTAGCCTAAAATAATACTTCTAAGGTAATTTCTGATATGCAGCAGGGACTAGCAACACAGTGGTCTCTTTCATTTAAAATAATAGCTGTAATTGTTCATTCCTTTTCTCATTTACTCGTTCTTTCAATAATCTTCATAAAGCACTTATTTTATGCTCTCACCAGGGGTGCAATGGAAAAGAAATAAAAAAGGTTTCCTACTCTCATGGAGTTAAAAGTCTAGTGGGAGAGATCATTTCTGAAAAAGTTGTATATTGGTCAAATTTTTATACATTCATATTAAAATTCAATATGTAGTTTGGTCTCACAATAGAGTAATCCATGAATACTATTGTAAGGTGAAGCACTGACTTATAACTTGTCTATTTGGTTAGGACAGACACATCAGGCTTTATTAAAGCTAGGCACATATTTCCTGTCAAATATGAGAACCTTCCTTCTACAATGTTTGTGCAAATGAGTATCATGTAGATACACACTTTCATACAAGACAAGGAAGATGTTATAGTATATCTTACAGTGCACTGATAAACTCATGGTGGTATAGATTTACTTAAAGAGCAGACACATAGACAAGTAAACACAATCCAATGTATGTGCTTTTACTAAAAGTATGAGAGCTTAGCAGAGCAGAAAGAGTGAGAAGTGGGGCAATGTGGGGCAGAGTGTAAAAAAGTAAAGCTTCTAGAACCCAGATCTTAAGGATTAATAGAACTGAACAGAGAAAGGAAAAAATGGTGAGAAAAGAAAGAAATTCACAGAGGATTAAAGACATCCAGTCATGGTTTTCTCAGTCATTCTCATCAGTCTCCTCATGCAAGGGAAGCCTCAGTTACCTTTCTAGACATTATCCTCCACTCTTCCTGGGCTCCTTCCTGTCTTCTTACTCGGAAGAACAAAGAAAGGAGAAGGACAAGGACGATACCATTCAGTGTTAACTGACACAGTCGGGTAGAAAAACAAAGAACCCTGGGATCCTGAGGAGCAGGCTTCAAAGGTCAAACAGAGCACCAATAAAGCGGTCTGAAAAAAGCACGTTAGGGCAAGAACCAACAAGTTCTTCTATTTTTTCCCTTCTATTTATAGTATCAGGAAAGATTGGTTCTGGAAGAAATATTGTTGATTTATTGACTAAAACCAGGGAGGTGTCCCTTTCATTTTATTTCTCTTTGATTAGATTTATTTTGCAGTGTCTCAGTTTTCTCTTGTAGTTCTGGAGAGGATGTTTAAAATGGTTTAATGCAACCCCTTTGTTTCATGGATTAACAAATGACAGATCAGAGTGGTGAGATAATTTGTTCAAAAACACAATTACTTCCGGGCAAAATTGAGACCAGAAACCAGATCTGTACCCCCCTCCCCCACTGCCAAAGTGGAAAGTGATTTAAAGTTATTCAGACTGGTTTAACTCTGGGCTCTTAGTTATATCTGTGCCCTTTTATTCTGTATAATGGAAATAAGAATACTTTACAGAGAAGTGATGGGAAATAGATAACAAAAAATACACGAAAAACACCTCGCAGAGTACTGACAACTTAGTAGCTACTCACCTATGAAGCATCACTTTTCTCCTCTTTACCCAACAAAAATCATGCTGAGGAACTGGACAAACAGTGATTAAGATATTTCAGAGCATGACTTCTGAAGTCAATCTAAAATCATGAACATTATTAGTGGAAGATAAATGTGAGAACTGATGGAAATTCACACACACACACACACACACACACACACACACACACACACACACAGTTTCTTCCCACGGTGAATAATAATCAAATGTTTAAAATTCCTGGGAATGCCTCTGTAATGCCAATTATATTAATAATGAATACCACTAATTGAGCACCTACTGTGTGTCACTTGAATCAAATGCATTAATTCTAATTCTGGCAACACGCTTGCAAAACACCTCACAGATGGATGATAAAAACAAGAGGCACAGTGGTTAAGTAACGTTACCCATGGTTTAGCAACTACCATGAGGATTCAGAAGAAAATTACAGAGAATTTTCAACTCAGACTTGTTCTAAGCAGATAACTAGAGAGAAGTGACTTCTTAAAATACTTTCCAGCACAAATACCTAGATGCTTAAACTAGCAGCTGTTCTCCTTGGATATTCAATGGGAGGTGTTGCTAGGCTTAATCGGTCAGAACCATAAACTTAGGTGACTTAAAAATGGAACAAAGGGCACAGATGAAGATTTCTTCCAAGCATACACCTGCTGGAAGCTATGAGTAAGTATCCCTTTGGTCAGACTTAATTGGATTTAGATCTAAATGAACTCTGACATGTTGATTATTCACTACTTGAAAGTGGAAGGAAGAAAAATGCTAAGGTGAGAGGTCAGCGGTGTAAGCTTTCTTTTTTCTCCCCTGTGGTTCTGAAAAGTCCCCACTGAGGGCTTTCTTTTACTTAGGTTTTGTGTTTTCACTATTAAAGTAACATGGAGAAACTAAGAGTTTTGGTTCCAAGTCCATCCTGAATAAACATCTTCTTTCTTAACAGATTTGAGTTCTATAGCTTCTAGAATTAATCTAGTAATGAATATAGGAGTCTACCAAAGGAAGCACACAGTGCTTGGGGATAAATATTCAATAATTCTCAGAACTTTTTTCTTCCACAGACTCTTAGGAAAGGGAAGTAGGTGATTTCAGACATGACAGGAATTTAGAATGAATAGGAATAAGTGAATTGTCTGCTCTGCCCCAAGCTTTATATATCTTACCTCAGTTAATTCCCATAATTATTATTTCCATTTTATCACAAGTTCAATTCTTATCCTCATTTCATCAAAGGAGCCATTAAAGCTTAGAGAAGTAAAAGCAGCCATTTAATGCCATGCATCCGTAAATGACAGAGTTGTTATTCAAAGTCTAGCTCTGTATGACCCTGGCGGTCAGAACTCTGAGTGGATGGCTGTGTCGGCAGTCATGATAGGCTAGACACTGGGTTGGACTCATCAGGAAAACCTTCCTAGAAAAAGTGGGCCCTGGGAAGGCAGGGCCTTCCTATTGATTGATTTCCTACTGCTAGTTATGTCTGGTCCCTGATACTACAGGTTTAGAGAGGACTGGAAGCAGAGTATGTCTTAGTTTAAATAAGTCAAAGGAAAAATAAAATGGAATGAAGAGAGAAATCTGAAAGATTCAAGAGACAGTTCTTTGGATTTAGAGCTGGACCGAGTAACAGAGCTAGAGATGACCTGTAGTTGTTTCAACACAGCAGAAGGGCAAACAGAGGCTTAAGACCCAAAGACCAGTATGGAACCCAGAAGGTGATGAGGGACAGACTAGACTGATTAGTTGGTAAAAATCCACAGGTACACTGAAGATTCTGGAAAAGAAATATTTCTGTTTGATTCAAAAGATATTAATAGTAAGCAATTTGTGCAGTAAGTAAAGTGAAATCCATGATAGAAAAGATGAATTTGTAGAAAAGAGAAGGGCCATAGTTCAACGTTCACTCTATTGGTTCATCATAATTCAACCAACATTTTTGTATTTTTTGTTCATGCATCATTCTTTTGTTTAACAAGTGGGCCCACTGTGTTTCAGGCTCACTGAAGGAAGTAGAGTGTCCACAGTGTTCATCTGTACCGAAGTAGCATACCAGGTCTGCCTGGAAGAAACAAAATCATCCCTTAGATTCCAGTGAGGATGACATAAAGTTCATGACCACTGACTTGATGATGGAGAATACAATGTAGACACGTAAGTGCTTTGGGGAATGATATGGGATCAATTAGAGTGACTCTCATAGTGCAAGTGAAGTGTTGATTGTGTTGAATAAAATAGAAACAGACGAACCCACATTCTAAGAGGAAACAGCAGAGGAAATGTGGATGAGATTTACAATGATGATAATAGTTCCCATTTGGGGACCCGATACTTCTCAACTGCCAGATGCTTTACTTTATTCATCAGTCTGCACTACAGCCCTTTGAGGAAGTTATTACTACCCTTGTTTTATGGATGAGAAATATAGTGACCAAATACTATTTGCCTGGGACCAAAAGGTTTCCTGGAGACTGGACTCTTAGTGCTAACCTAAGGAAACTGGAGTGGTGGGTCCCCTTCCAGGAACCAAAGATCACAAGGTCAACAAGTCAAGGACAAAATCTGAACTTATGTCCAAGATTTTCTCATGCCCATACCTGTGTCTTTCCACTATACCACACTGCCTTGATCTCTAAAACTCCTGAACTTAGCAATAGCCAGTCACATGCTTTCTGGAAATACAAACAAGATGTGTATCTCATAAATCAAATAACTTTCATGCTGTCTCTTCTGTTAAGCTGTCCACTGTGTGGACCAATGACATCTATGTATCATTTAGCAGATCTTTGACTGACAGCCTCCTTTAACACAGGAAAAACATATTATCTGGTAAACCTTTTTGTTTTTCAGTAATTCAGTTATAATCCTAAAGGTGAGTGATAGGACACAACCCCAAAAGAAGCTGTGACTAACAAGAAACTAACATCTGGAAGAAAATAAAATGAGAAACAAAAGTCCAGCTGTTTTGTCCATAAAGGAAGCACATTGATACTTGGGGACATCTGGAGAGTTGATTGAACTTTTTGATTTTCATACAGATGTTCAGTGTCACAGAGACACAGTCATAACTATATACATGGAAAGATATGCATAATGGTATTTCACTACGTAATGACCATAGGGAACCCTTTCGTAATGCTAATGTCTGTGGACAGAATGAAGACTCTGACTTATACTATTATATCAATTATATTTTATAGCATATGGTTATTATGTTCCAGGACATATATTTTGACCTGGCTAGCTATGCCATGATGTAGATATTATTAGTTACTTTATAGCCCTTTTCAAGTTCTAATTGGTTAGATGCATGCAGGAAGAGTGGGACATGTACTGGATTGCCTAGACCTTCTTAAATAACCAAATTTATTTAAAACATTTAAAAAATGATTCAAATAATTCTCGTTTTAAAATGGTGTCACATTCTAACTAAAGATAGTCCCGGGGCTGCATTTACTCTGCAATCAGTGCACCGTTTGGTTCAACTGTCGTGTGAAGCAGCTGCATTATCTGCATTTTGCCAAGTAAACAAACTCTGCTTCATGCAATAGTGTTTGTTGTTTGCTAATGTGCTGGTGGTTAGAAACTGCATAAAAACTCTAATTATACATTTTCATATAATGCAGAGGCGGTGTGGGGGTGTGCTTCATTGCTTGAGGATATGCACACAAACTGCACTTGTATCCTTTTTCTGTGGCATAGTAGCTTTTCAATAAATGCTTTGTAATTGCCTGAAAAAATAATAGCAAGCCTTAACTGACTGCTTACCATGTACTGGACACTGGGTTAAACATTTAAAGTTTAAGTATTACTTAAATATTATATATGTATTAGTTTAAGTATTACTTTAAATATCAGTCACTCAGTCATGTTTGACTCTTTGTGACTCCAAGGACTGTAGCCCGCCAGGCTCCTCTGTCCATGGGATTCTCCAGACATGAATACTGGAGTGGGTTGCCATGTCCTCCTCCAGGGGATCTTCCCAACCCAGGGATCAAACCCAGGTCTCCCGCATTGCAGGCAGATTCTTTACCGTCTGGACCATCAGAGAAGCCCAAGTATTACTTAAAGCACAAAATAGTTCCCTGAAGTGGATTTATTATCTTCATTTATGTATGAGTCAACTGAGGTGCAGAAATGTTAAGTGACTTACCCAAGGTCATATCAACCTAGTATATGGCAGAAGAGGCTTTTGAATCCAGATTTATCTGACTTCGTAACCCCTGCTATGATCTGCTGCCTCCTCTTAAAATGAGTATCTGATGGCAGAGACCTAGCTTTGCTAAACCCCCAAGACTAGTTTAAGATCACTGTCAAACAAAGACATGCGCAGATCATTTTATGCATATCATCTAGGGAGAAAGTTGCTAGCTCCTGTACCTAGAGGGAAGAAGTATACATTTGCTACACAAACCCCACTTGCACACATTCAAAACGATTCCGTCAGGGGGTTAGCAAAGGTTGTTTTAAGCCAAATGACACCTGTAAAAGAAAGTTATGTCACTGCTCTTTCCTTTTAAATCTGAGCTTCTTACTTACTGGCTGTGTCTGTTGCAAACATTGACATGTCATAAAAAATACACTGCCTTATAAATCACATCTCTCCTGTAGGAGATTACAACATTTTTTATAGCCCATCTGAACCTCTTGAAGCTTTGTTTCTTCAGAATCTATTCCAGTTACAAAGAGATGAGATTTTTACTTCAAAGGAAGCACTTATAAAATCTGCACCACCTAAACAGAAAACTATCACTTTAAGGTTTTTCAGTGGATGATACCTCATTTAATTTTGCAGTTTCCATTTAAAAGAATCACACTGTACATAATGAAGTAGCCACCTTTTAGTTGATTATTCCACCACTAATTTCAGTGATGTATGCAAACAAGTTGGAAAAATGGTGAATCAGCCCTTTGACCTCAAGCCTAATCTTTTCTTACTAGAATTTATTGAAAGAACCATCACAGTTCTTAGAAAACCACTGGTTCTAGTGCATTGAACATGTAGTGAATTAATAATGTCATTATATGTTTTCTTAGGTCAGTCTCCCAAGGCAATAGAAATAAAAGCAAAACTAAACAAACAGGAACTAATCAAACTTATATGCTTTTGTACAACAAGGAAACCCTAAGCAAAATGAAAAGACAACTTACAGGCTGGAAGAAAATACTTGCAAATGATGTGATGGACAAAGGCTTAATTTTCAAAATGTACAAATAGCTCATGCAACTCAACAACCGAAAAAACAAACCTACTCCAAAAAAAAAAAAAATGGACAGGAGACCTAAATAGACATTTCTCTAAAGAAGACACTGATATTGTCAGAAGGCACATGAAAAGATGCTCATTATTGGTAATTATGAGAGAAATGCAAATCAAAACTACAATGAGGTACCACCTCACACCAGTCAGAATGATCATCATTAAAAAGTGTACAAATAATAATTGCTGGAGATGGTGTGGAGAACAGTGAACCCTCCTACACTCTTGGTGGGAATGTAAATTGGTGCAGCCACTATGGAAAATAGTGGGAGGCTCCTCAAAAAACTAAAATAGAGTTGCCATATGGTCCATTTCATCCGGCATATAGCCAGATAAAGCTATAATCTAAAAAGATACATGTATCCCTGTGTTCATAACAGCACTATTCACAATAGCCAAGACATGGAAACAGCCTAAGTATCTGTCAACAGATGATGTGGTTATACATACAGTGGAATATTACTCAGCCATAAAAAATGATATATGCTATTTGCAGTAACATGGATGGACCTAGAGATTATCATACTAAGCAAAGTAAGTCATAAAGAGAAAGGCAAATACTGTATAATATGTGGAATCAAAAATAGGACACAAATATATCTATAGAAAGAGACTCAGGGAACAGATGTGTGGTTGCCAAGGGCTGGGGGACGGGGGAGGGAAGTATTGCTATTTTGGTATTAGGAGATACAAATTGTTATATGTAGGATGGACAAACAACAAGGTCCTACTCTATAGGACAGTGAATTATATTCAATATCCTGTAATATATCATAATGGAAAAGAGTATGAAAAACTATATATATATATATGTGTGTATGTATGTATGTAGAAATGTGTCTGTATACACCTGTATACATATATACATACACATATATGTATACATATATTCATGTGTGTGTGAGTCACTTTGCTGCACAGTGGAAATTAACACAACACTGTAAATACTACACTTCAATTAAAAAAAGTCATTATACACATCCACACAAATGGGGAATTTTAGCCAAATGGTTGCATTTTTCACTGTGACGATTTAAAAGGAAGAATAATTACATAGATCACTATTTAACAGAATAATCATGTGGCATTAGTTAGGTTGTTTTGCTTTATTTTTTGTTTGTTTTGCTTTCTTTAGAAGGAATGTTCATCAAATACCACATGAAAGACTGTGTTTACCTACCAACATAATAACACCTTTCATTTATGTCACTGTTTATTGTTTCCAAGTTACTCTCACATTTATTATATAATTGGATGATATCATTTGGACACTTGAAATTATACCTCAAACACAGTCCTATAACTGTTTTATGAGTATTAAACTGAGGTAGATATGCTTTTCTGGCACTGCCTTGATTAAAAAAGTAACATAAAGTAATACTGTTCTATTCCCAAAGAGATTTCAGACAAAGAAAAAAGATGAATAGTAGTATATTACCCACTGTAAAACCATGGTGAAATTTACAAGAACTTTACAGGAGGGGTTTTTGTTAAAGGGTTTTTCTCAACTGCACCAGAATACAATCTAACAGTCTGTTCTTGTAAGATTAAGTGCTTCACCTTGAGGTTTTTTTATGACTGCTTCTAACTGTGGTGCCTCACCTTAGATATAAAATATCACCTCAAAGGGATGAACTAATGGTGTGTATGAAGGAGCCTCTACTGGGAACTCCATGAATGAGAAGCACAACCAGGAATATCAGGTTGGACTCTCAGCATGTAGGAGAGGGGAGAGGACACAGCCTTTGAAGTCCAAATGCCTTTGATTAAAATCCAAGCTCTTCCACTTACTACTTGAAGGCTTTGGACAGTTCATGTAAACTCTTTGAGCCTCAGTTTTCTTTCTCTACAGTGGTGGTGATAATATTCTTTCTTCATAGGATTATTGTGAATATCAATTGTAATATTGAATGCAAACATTTAGTGGGGGCCCAAGATATTAAATGATGAGTAAAATCATTACCAATTTATCTTTAGACCCATATCTTTGCTATTGCAATGTTACAGGCAGAAATCCAAGAGGGTGTATACAAAGGAATGTATTTTAGTGAAATGAGAAGAGAAGAGCTTTAGTCAAGATGGTTTCGTGGATTGTAGTTGGGGCATGTAGATGATGATGATGGTGATATTCAGTAAAACCAGAAATAGAAGGATATAACGGAGAGAGAGTGAGCAAGACTGGGAGAGAGAGATTACATCACATAATGTATTTCTCTTCTTCACCCATGTTGTAACCAGGTCTCTGGCACATATTAGGAAATATTATATGTATATAATATTTCCCCATACATATATTTTGAATTAATAAATGAATGAATAATCAAATCACACATGAACTAGGTCAATCAGCCTAATTCTATGACTGTGTTTGAATGAATAATATATACCTCATTGACTATTCTTACCAGAAAAATGTAAATATCTAACCTGGCATGTATGCTTTTATCACCAGCCACAATAAAGGACTTGCACTGCATTTCAAATAAAATGAATTTAGAATGAAACATACAGAAGGATGACATTACTTAGATCAGGAAACTGTTCCTTTTCTAGGTTTAATATGCCAGGGAGTAGGTGGCCTTAATTCTTCCCATTCCCCATTCTTATTTGGATATGTGCACATCTAGGAAATCATTGGATTCTGGCTGAGAGCTTGTCAACTTTCATAAGTTCATAGTGTTTCCCTTCAACTCTGCCTGGAGACTTGCAAATGACACAGAAGCCTTACTAAATAGAATTCACCTCCTGGTCAGGGCCAAATCAGTGTGGCAGGGTGGTTAAAAATGTGTATGAAACAAAGCGTACCTTAGGACTTTTGCATGCACAGGTCTTTATTTTCACGTACTTATTAGGTACCTATTTTCAGATGCCCCTAAAGATTCCTAGAGCTATCTCCATTTCCATTTTGTGCTACATTTGACCCTTTTCTTTTAGAGAATCCTGTCTCCCACACCACCGAAGGCAAGCAGATAATCTATCTGCTATTTATACAGCACAACAGTTTTTCTAGGAACGCTGGACTCTAGGAGGCAAGGTGCTATTATAATTGCCTATTTTCATTTGTTATTTCATTGTGAAAGCAGGCTAACATGTGGGAGTGAGGAGGCCACATTTGGCAGCTGCCTGTCTCAATGAGAAAATGAGTCAAAGAGGTCTTTGCAGTCATAGACCAGGTTCAACAGCATTTTAGGATTACTGATGGGGTGACGTTTGTCATTTTAAAGTGGAAATAAGTCATAGGGTTTTTTTGAAGTGAAATTTATTGCTGTAAGAATAAGGATCAAGGTCTCTGGGGAATCAATTAGCCCTTGTATTTGAACAGACAGGGTGCTGTACACCTCTCTGCGCTTTGAATCAGTGTAACATTTCTTTTTTTCCCCTAGATGTGCATTTTTTAATACATGTGGAAAAGCACAGTATTTTTTAAAAAGCAACACTAACACATAAAAGAGCCATTTGTTATGTGCACAAATTAGCAGCATACAATCTAATTCAAAATTAGCAAGTGATGATTCTGGAAAATAACAGTTTCTTCTCAGCAGAAGAGCCACACAGTGGCCTGAATTCTGCTCCCTGCTAACTCACATGTAGTGACGAAAGCTCTACTCATCTACCATACATACACATCAAGACAAGATCTACTCATATACCATATACATCAAGATCTACTCATATACCATACACAGCAGGATTGGGCCAAGTGATATGTTAATGATGCCTTTTACCAGGTGTGAGATCCTGATAATGTTTATTAGTCAATGTTTATTAATAATGATCACAGATTTCTAGGAACCACTTGAAGCAAAAAAGCATCACTATGTGGCAGCTTAAATCACCTTGAGACTCAGCAGGCTTAGAGTTGGGCAGACTTATGTGACTTAAATAAAAATCTAAGTCTCATAGATTTAATTTTATTCCCACTCCTCTGAGTAGGCTAAAACCAACCAGCCAAACAAGCAAAAATCATTGTGAGTATCATCCCCTTCTTAACAACCCTTTGTGAGCTTTAATTCTCTTCTTATTCATTCAGATACTTCACCCTTTCCTCTGCTCTACTCCCCATCACCCTTTGCTCAGTGAATGGAGTTTGGGGAATGGAAGAGAAGAACTGGACTCCACAGTGGGCTTCATCTGCTTTTCTACCAGCCCCAGCTCTAAAGCAGGGAGGATTCAGTGTGGCTGACTCCTCCACCCTGGCTGCTGCACAGAGGCTCAGATTGTGACAGGAATTTTGTCTGAACCAGTGTAGAACTTCTTGGATTCTGACATAAGACTTTCCCGCCGGGGAAAGGGTGATTTGTGCAAATGGATGATAGAGGCAGTGTGGGTGAAAAGAGGCTCCTTTCATATCATTGTAGACTCTGAACTAGTGTCTTAGAACTGAAGGAGATCCCAGAAAAATGTTTGTCCAACGGAATGATTTGTTCCACAAACATGTCAGGACTCTGCATTAGGCATTGAGGATGCAGACATGTAAATCCTTCAGAACCCTTCTTATCATAGTTACTTGTAAGTACAATATACAGGTTGCATGTGCGTATATATGCAGATATTTAGCTTGCATATCTGTAGTGCTGGTAAGGTTCTAGGGGGCTCAGAAAAGGAACCACACTTCTGAGGTTGGGAGGAGTTGGGAAATTTTACCAGGTAGTAGATATGCAACGATCCAGAGAAATGGAAGGACAAAGAAGTATTTCATAAATGAGGGAAGAGTAGAGGTATAGGTATGAAGTCCATAGAAATGAAATAAGATGAGGACAATAAAGGAAGTCACAGAAATGAAGACGCCATTGAAAACCTTGTCCATTTTAGTGGAATGGCAGAGGCCAACTACACTGAGGCAAGAGCAAGATGATGAAGAGAAGTCAACAGAGTCATGCTGGATGGATTAGCGTTATACTGGAGTACAGGTCCGTTTTCTTAAATAACAGTATAGAGGAGATAAAAATCTACATCGTCATCTGCAAAAACTGCAAGGAGTGAGGAGAAAGGGGCTGAATGTGTGGAAAAGAAAACTTGTAGAAAAACAGAAAGTGCAATGACCAAAACAACCATGATATTCAACATTTGGTTTAGTTCAGTTTAGTTTATTTGCTCAGTTATGTCAGACTCCTTGCGACCCCACGTACTGCAGCATGCCAAGCAGGCCTCCCTGTCCATTGGCAACTCCTACAGTTTACTCAAACTCTTCTCTATTGAGTTGGTGGTGCCATCCAACCATCTCATCGTCTGTCGTCCCCTTCTGCCTTCAATCTTTCCCAGCATAAAGGTCTTTTCCAATGAGTCAGTTCTTTGCATCAGGTGGCCAAAGTATTGGAGCTTCAGCTTCAGCATCAGTCCTTCCGATGAATATTCAGGACTGATTTCCTTTAGGATGGACTGGTTGGATCTCCTTACAGTCCAAGGGACTCTCAAGAGTCTTCTCCAACACCATAGTTCAAAAGCATAAATTCTTTGGCACTCAGCTTTCTTTATAGTCTAACTCTAACATCCATACATGACCACTGGAAAAACCATAGCCTTGACTAGATGGACTTTTGTTGGCAAAGTAATGTCTCTGCTTTTTAGTATGCTGTCTATGTTAGTCATACTGTTCTTCCAAGAAGTAAGCGTCTTTTAATTTCACATCTACTGTCATCATCTGCAGTGATTTTGGAGCCCCACCCCCACCAAAAGTCCCTCACTGTTTCCACTGTTTCCCCATCTGTTTGCCATGAAGTGATGGGACCAGATGCCATGGTCTGTCTTCTGAATGTTGAGCTTTAAGCCAACTTTCTCACTCTCCTCTCACTTTCATCAAGAGGCTCTTTAGTTCTTCTTCACTTTCTGTCATAAGGGTGGTGTCATCTGCATAGCTGAGGTTATTGATATTTTTCCTGGCAATCTTGATTCCGGCTTGTGCTTCATCCAGCCCAGCATTTCTCATGATGTACTCTGCATATAAGTTAAATAAGCAGGGTGACAATATACAGCCTTAGCATACTCCTTTCCCTATTTGGAACCAGTCTGTTGTTTTATATCCAGTTCTAACTGTTTATATCCAGTTCTTCCTGACCTGCATACAGATTTTTCAGGTGGTCTGGTATTCCCATCTCTTTAAGAATTTTCCAGAGTTTCTTGTGGTCTACACAGTCAACATTCAACATCACCAGTCATCAAAGGCATGCCATTCCATGCCCACCCCCCAAATGGCAAAAATCAATAAACCACAAATAAATACAGAAATCTGCTAATTCTAAGTGTTGGCATGCGTGGAGCAGCAAGAGCTGCTATAGCTTTCTACGACACTGGCTCAAGGAGCATTTAGCACCATGCAGTAATGGTAAAGTGTGCAAACTCCCTCACCAATGACTATGCTTCCAGTTACGCACCATATATGTGCACCAGGAGAATAGAACCTCAGTGGCCATCAACAGAATATAGATGTTTAAATGTGTTAAACTTTCAGTGGAACACTATTCAGAAATGCAAATGGACCTAGTATGCATGTATTAAAGTGGAAGCACATCTGTAGCAAAATATTGAGAGAGGGGATGCAAGCTTTTGAATGATATGTATAAATGGATGCCTCTACATACATAGAATAAGTTAAAAAATAGAAGGAAGCACCCCTCAAACTTTATTACATCCTATGTTTTATTTTATAGTAGTTTAGAAAATACATACAGAAAGGAATACCAGGCAGCAACAAGAATATGTGATCTGCCGCCACATGCAACTGTCTGGATGAATCCCATAAGCATGAATTTGCAGAAATGAAACCAGAGACCAAGAGTACATGCTTGTGATTTATTAAAATAAAAAAAACAAAGCCATTGCATCCTACAGAGCAGGGCTTCTGGATGCTGGAATGTCTTCTTTCTTGATCTGGATTCTGGTTATATAGGTGTTTTCGTTTTATGACAAGTTGTTGAATTGTACACTTTCTAAATGCTTGCTCTTCTGAATGTATGTTATACTCTAATAAAATCTGTAAAAATGCTATTTGATGAAGAAAAAAGAGCTGAGGATGGTATGGCAAATTAATATTTATTTACTCTGAGTTGATGGGTTTCCAGGTGTTTTTATGATACTTCCTGTATCTTGATGTTTACTTGTAATATTTCATTATGTAAAAAGGAAACACAGAAGCCAGTTAAATGAAGAATTACAGATAGGTGATGGCGTCAGTTGGTAGTGTTAAGAATTTGAAGCCAGGGATCACAGCAGATCTGCTGAGGCAGAACCAAAACATGAATTCAATCTCCTCATTTCTTATTCCAGTTTTGTGTGCGTCCTCTTGCATGGGTATTGTCACAAGCTTGACATTTTCATGTTTTATTTTTGAAACAGATTTGGCTTCTGTCTTTAAGTCTTGTGTGGGGCTCTTACTCTATGTGACCATATCAACAATTAAAGAATACTGCAACCTTCCTAGTGGCCATTGAGATTTTTAAACACAGGGTCTGAGGTAGATGAAGGACAATGCTTCCATCCCTGGTTCTTATACTTTCCCAGAAGAGAGAGAGTAGACCATGCCAAGCTTCTGTGAGATATTATTTTCTAGGATGCACCAAGATATAAGATCAAAGCACTTGGAAGAGAGTCTGGCATTCTCTCTCTCTCTCTCTGGTCCTCAAAATAAGAAGTATAAGTCAAGTCCAGCACTATTAAGAGGTAATATGTGTTCACTTTCTCTGTCTTTATTAAGAACAGACTATGAGTTTCATATGAGAGACTCAGGGATAGTGGATTTGGTTGTAAATACGCCAAGTGTTTGGAAACTGTCTCTCAGATAATAAATCCTTCAAAGAGTGCAGAAGATGTTTCAGGAAATTTCAGCAGCACACAACTCACTCTGTGGAAACAAAACAGACTAAAATGCCCTTCACATCCCTCCACGTGTACAACTCTTGTGTGACTGCCCTCACTTTAACACTCAGATGATCCCAAGCTGTTTAATCCGTATCACTTCAGCACATCACACTCGATTGTGAAATTTAAAGAAGACAAAAACCATGTTGAAATGTGACAGACTCCTCTGGACTTCAACTTGCTATGCAAAGATGAATGGGAAAAAGCCTTCTAGATTTAACTCTAATGTATCATGAAACCAAAGCCATGAGGACACTGTATGTTTCACGTTAAAGTTGGGCATTTCCATCAAGCAGAAGCTGAGTAGTCCAGCACTCCTTAATTCCAAGGTTTAGTATGATCCTCAGAGCCTGTTAATATTTGCTGCCCCCTGTAGTTTGCTCTTGTAAAAATTCTAAAAAAAAATACATAATCAAGAGAGCTATTTAAAACTTCAGTTGCTCTTCTAAATCCTAAGCACTTCTGGAATTTCACTCCCTATCTCTTTTCCGCCTAACTTGACACATCAGAGTGATAAGATGGGGTGAGGCAAGGGAATACTTCTATGAGCAGTTGTGATTTCATTTAAGAGAATAAACTGGGAAAATGATTGCCTTTTAAACATGCAGATTGTATTACATAGAGAAAGCTGCTCAAATAAATATGATTTTCTTTAAAAAGGCAAAGGAAGCATCTGTTTATTAAACTACTTTCTCAATTTCCTATTGCCTTCAGAATTGGCTGTGGGACATGATTGCCTTTGTCTTCAAGCACAATAGCTTCTAATAACATTAAGCTTAAAATAATATAGTGGAAAACTACAGAATTGCGGTTTGTTCATTTGCTGAAACTAATATAGATGGTAGAAATTTTACCCTAGCTTAAAATAGCACATGGAACACTAGGAATTTAACACTGGCTCAGTGATGAATGAAATATCATTGTAAAGGATCACAATCTAATATATACATTTAGTAAAAATTTTGGAACTAGTTACCATCGTGCACAAATGCTAGGAACAAAGTAATAAAACTGTTTATTTTTGCAATAGATTAATGAAGAGGAGTAGATTATCCTAAAGACAGCATCATCACATGGTCTGTGTAACTTGCAAACTTTTTGGTTTAATTTCTCAATTCAATTGGCCTGTGTATACATAACTCCCAGGTAGCTTATGGAAAGGTACAGCTAATTTGTATAGTGCTATAGCTTCCCTCAGACACACAAAAAAAATCTCTTTTAGTTTCTTCAGAATCTGTATTATAGATTCATATTTTCTCACTAAAAGTAGATCAGAATATTGATAATTCCAATCAAACTGGTAAAGCCCAAGGGACAGCTATAGTTGTTTTGAGATCTAAATAGGTTAGCTCCAATTTTATAAAATTAAGTGAATGAAACTATACTGCTTTCTTAAAAGTTAAAAAGAAAAGGTTTTAAAAAGCAGAATCTTTAACATATATAAAATCCTATTAAATGAATGATAATAAATCATATTTGTTGATGGTCATTTTAAGGATGAATTTAATTTTAGTATGAAGCTCTCACAGTATAACCATGCTATTTCATTTTGTTGACATAGAAACAGAGGCCGAGATGCATTAACCAAGAAACATTTGTTAAAAGTCCATGGGCTCCCTGCTATGGAGAATACAGAAGAAGCAGAAGATTTGGACACTCTTCTCAAAGGTGTATGAAAACTAATAGGTACATGAATGAAAAGGCAATAAGCATATGAGAAGCTTAGAAAAGAAAGATAATATATACATTTTTAGAATGTCCGTGAAGGTATGGCCTAAGGTGGGCTAGGATTTAAATAGGAAGAAAACATGCTGACTAAACAGATCGGAAACAATTTCTGAGGTCTGAAGCATGAAGAAAAGCTCTGAGGGAGCTGCCATACACCTGTCTGCCATAAAAGCAGACACAGAAAAAATACGAAATATTTTGGACCTGGACTTAGAGATTTCAGGAATCACCAGAGGGGTCCTCGATCATGAGTGACTCTAAACTATAAGTGAAACAACAGTGAAAGGAAGCTTTTGAGTGAGCCTGCAGCTGCTAAGTCGCGTCAGTCGTGTCCGACTCTGTGCGACCCCATAGACGGCAGCCCACCAGGCTCCGCCATCCCTGGGAGTTCAACATTTAGCTGAACAGTGCTTTGATGGGTTCCTGAAGAAAGGGTCTGACTGAGAAGGAAAAAGCCTCCTCTGAGAATCTAGGGGAAAGTTTGGCAACCTGAAAGGGTGGGTCCACACACTGCAGGAGAGAATCCTGAGTTGGATGGCCAAGCATTGGATTCTAGCCCTGTCACTTTTTTACTGTGGAAATTAAAACTTGACCACAAACTTCTCTACCCCTCACGTCCTTTATTTTCCAGGTAGGGATTATTAACACTTCTTCTGTTCATATAATGCAATTCTGAAAAGCAAATGAAATAATGTAGGTAAAAGTACTTTGTAAGCTATAAGATGCTATATAAATTAAGCACTGACTGATTGCAAGCTTGCAGTCAACATCTAGGACATGATGTCTCTGATTCCTTGGCTGAATCATAGACATCAAAAGCCCTCTTCCACTCTTCTCAATTAACCCACATCCATTTCTCACTTCCTTGCACTATATCCACTTTTGCCATGTAGATCTCCATATCCATTGCCAAATTTACTTCTCATGCTTTCTAATAATATGCACGATTGATACCACATTTGCAACAGTGGACTGGTTCAAAAAGGAGTATAGCAAGGTTGTATATTGTCACCCTGCTTATTTAACCTATATGCAGTGTACATCATGAGAAATTCCAGGCTGAAGGAATCACAAGCTGGAATAAAGACTGACCAGAGAAATACCAACAACCTCAGATATGCAGATGATACCACTCTAATGGCATAAAGTGAAGAGGAACTAAAGGGCCTCTTGATGAGGGTGAAAGAGGAGAGTGAAAAAGCTGGCTTAAAACTCAACATTAAAAAAATGAAGAACATGGCATCTGATCCTATCATTTCATGGCAAATACAAGGGAAAAAAGTAGAAGTAGTGACAGATTTCTTTTTTCTTGGTCTCTAAAATTACTGCAAATGGTGACTGTAGCCTTGAAATTATAAGATACTTGTTCCTTAGAAGGAAAGCTATGACAAACCTAGACAGAGTTTTAAAAAGCAAAGACATCATTTTGCTGACAAATATCCATATAGTCAAAGCTATGGTTTTTCCAGTAGTCATGTATGAATGTGACTGTTGGACCATAAAGAAGGCTGAGCACCAAAGAATTGATGCTTTTGAACTGTGGTGTTGGAGAAGACTCTTGAGAGTCCCTTGGAGAGCAAGGAGGTCAAACCAGTCAATCCTAGAGGAAATCAACCCTGAATATTCATTGGAAGGACTGATGCTGAAGCTGAAACTCCAATAATTTGGCCACCTAATGTGAAGAACTGACTCATTAGAAAAGACCCTGATGCTGGGAAAGATTGAGGGCAGGAGGAGAAGGGGACGACAGAGGATGAGATGGTTGGATGGCATCACTGACTCAATGGACGTGAGTCTGAGGAAACTCAGGGAGATAGTGAAGGACATGGAGGCCTGGTGTGCTGCGGTCCATGTGGTTGCAAAGAGTTGGACATGACTTGGCAACTGAACAACAGCATCCATTTTAACTCGTGTCTCTGTTATATAAGAATATATTACCTCTCAATTGCATTATAAACTCCTGAAGGAAAGGGACTTTTTAAAAATTTTTTAAATGACACTAGAACTCCTTTATACTTGGATACCAAGAGTTGGGGATAAAGAAGGACACTGAAGGTTCAGGGAGAGGGAAATCTAGGTTCAGGCTGACCTCATCACAGTCAGTCTAGGAATTCTAGCTCTTTTCTTGACATTGAAAAATGATGAAGTTGATCCAGATCTCCATTATATATAAACTGAGTTAAATGAATACTCAACTTAAAATAATAAACAGAATTAATAAACATGTTGCTTTACATTACACACATACAAAATGGATTAAGAAAACTAAATAGATTTTAAAAAACAGAGGTTGGGTGGGATTTATATTTTTTGCAGCAAATACTTTAATTGAATATCTAATCCATAGGACTTGGATGAGGATAAGATCTGAGTAAAATATTTTTCCAGTTTTCAGAAACAATCAGCTTAAACTTCCCCACTGATGACATATATTGTTCAATTACTGCCAACCCTGACATGATGATACGGAATGAAGAAAATCATGTGTGTCAGATAAACATATAATTTGTGAAAGGTCATATTCAGTAGGGGAGGTAAATTGTTGGATTTTACTATTCAACAAAATGTATTTGTTATATATATCTATGTATACTTACATACATATAAGAATATGTATACATACAAAAGAAACTACTTTTTACATTTATATAAACTCACTGAAAAGAGAAAAATATAACTAGGAAGGACAATTGGCAATAATGTCATATAGTGTTTAATTGTACTTTGTGAAAATGTATTGTTTTGAATTATCTGCATCAGTGGTCCACCCATCAAATGTCTCAAATGACACAAATAAACTCTTGTGTCAAGTCATTTTTTTTTTCTTTCTTTAAAGCTACTGCCTTCTGGTGTAGAGCTAATGGAGAACTAGATAAGATCAAAGGATTGTTCATCTGCTAAGTGTGGCTTATAAAGTCATCTGGTGTACACTTCGAAGAGGTCTAATCAGAAGCGCCATAATAATCATTCTGAACCTGGGTCCCTCAAGTGGTGTTTCACTTTCAACTTACAACACTTTAAAACTAAAGGTAACAGACCCTCTTGAAAGAGAGCAAGTGAGTTGAACATAACAGACCTGGTATTTCTGTAATTTAAAAATTGACTGTGCTCAGAGACTTTAATTCGAGCAGTGGCACAATTCAAGCGAACAGGATTTAGGTTTCTGCCATTCTGTTGTTGCTCATTGCATCCCCCATTTCTGAGTGTGGATAGAAAGCAACTGCAGCTGATTCTTGGATGGTGGCATTAAGGTACTGAAGCAGAAATTTGCTGGAAAAGTGCTTGCAAAACAGATTGTTTCCATTTTTGCTCTCCCCACCCTGTTAGTGGTGGCAGTTCTGTGGCCAGAAGCAGCTGTGGGAAGGTTGCTGAGGGTGGTTTAAAGGAAACAGCCTGTTTAGACTGGAGTTGATGCTTGGGACCCACAGAAATGAGCATTTCTTCTTGGCATTTGCAATGTGTCACCTTGGGAATTGCTAAATCTTGCCCAGATGCTAGTGTGTGCATGTTTTAGGTGTCTTTGTGGTTGAGGGCTTGGCAGTCAGCATGGTGGCTTAGATAGTAAAGTGGGAGAAGTTCATCCTGTTGAAATCTAGACTCTTAAAGAGTAATAAATGTCTGTTAAGATTTTTAGGATGGGAACAAGCAAAGGATTTGGAAACATGAACCTTTGTGAAAACAAATTCAAATTATTCCAAACATGCTTGGACACAGCTTTCTCTTTGAGTGCAATTTTATTACTTTTTGCAATGTTTTGTTAAGATCATTGGTGAATGTGGATGTGTATCAAAACATTACTAAGCATGGTAATACGCTCTTCTACTGAGCAATTCTTAGCTACCTCTGATGCAGTGATTGGACTCACGTAACAATAGCATATAAGCAATTTATTAATATTATGTGAGTGAAATAATTAAGGTTCAAGGGAATTATTACATGGAGAAAAAACATTATTAGAAGGTGATAAAGAAAAGTATCCCTTAATACATCAAAACTGTATTCTTTAAGGTGGCAACAGGTTATCATACCATTAAAATGTGCACAAGAATAGAGACACTGACTTTCCAAGAATCTGGCAGCAAAAGAACATTTTGGATTTTGCTTAAAATTTTCAAATTTTCTAACTGCCCATCTGAGAACAGTGTAATAATAATTTTAAAAGCATAATCATATACCTAAGAAAGAAGAAATACAAATTCCATGTTCCAAACTTGAGTGGTCCAAATTATTTGGGTTGGCCAAAAGGTTTGTTCAGGTTTTTCCATGACACCTTTCAGAAAGACCTGAATGAACCTTTTTGGCAACCCAATATGTTGAGTTATTAACTTTCGAATTATCAACCTTCCACTCAGGTCACTGTTTAACCAGAGTTTAATCCTAGCGGGTGGTACTCCATCAATTTCCAGTTGTTGTTATACTGATATGTTTAAGTAGGTTGTGGTGGAAAAGACAACATAATATGAGTGCTATAGTGTCTTTCTGTAGAGTTTTCAAAATGCCAGGAAAAGATTGTTATGTTTTTAGGTAATAAACCGAACTAGTACTGAATGCAAATTAAATGTGGGAGAATATAGTCCCAAAGACTCCATCCTTAAATAGGGTTGGAGTTGTAAAACAAATGCTCAGTTTAACATAAGATTTCAGCAATGCTGATTTTAATAGCCATATTGATTTAAAAACTATTTTTGACAATGAAAGCTGAATCATTCCAATTTGTTTTTTTTTTAATAAAATGAAATAACATAGCCTACTGACAATAAGAACAGGTAAGTGACAATTAATCGTGTTCATATCAGCAGGTGTTATCAGATTGGAACAAAAGAGACAGAAAAAAAGGAGGAAGAAGACATTAGGAGCCATACAAAAAGCAAATTAGAATACTGATAAGGGGCAAAAGAGAATAAAAGGAATAGGAAGAGAAGAAGCTTAAGGACAGCATTCAGTGATCTTGATGGCTTCATTAGAACTCAACAGCTCTGCACGTCTCAGGAAGGAAGCAATGTACACCATGACACCAAGCCAACATTTGTACTTTCTGAATCCATCTGATCGTCTCTGGTGGATAGGAGCTTGAGCTCAGAGAGTTACCTAAACTGGTAGGGACAAGTGTCAGAAAATAGAGCAGCAAGTAGCTTCAGAAAAGAAAGAAGTAGGTAGATGGCAAAATTTCCTTTTCTCAGTGGTGATATCTGAAAGGACATTATTCATAAATAATAATAATGGCAAAAATGATACATTTGTAGAGCACTGTTAATTATGCACATCTGTTTCATACGTCTATTGCTTCACAAGAGCATGGGATAAGTAGGGCAATGATTTTTATCTTCATTTAACAGAGGGGAAAAAATACAAAATGCTTTGAGAAATTTAAGTAACTTGTTCAAGCTTCTGGTAGTGAAGCAGTGGTAGAGTTGAGGCTAGAACATAGCTCCCCTGATTGCCAGCACTTAGCCTTTTCCCCTAACTTCTGTGACTACTGCTCATCAACAAACCACACTAGCATGACTTAGGAGAAGGCAATGGCACCCCACTCCAGTACTCTTGCCTGGAAAATCCCATGGATGGGGGAGCCTGGTAGGTTACAGTCCATGGCGTCGCAAAGAGTTGGACATGACTGAGCAACCTCACTTTCACTTTTCACTTTCATGCATTGGAGAAAGAAATGGCAACCCACTCCAGTATTCTTGCCTGGAAAATCCCATGAATGGGGGAGCCTGGTAGGTTATAGTCCATGGCGTCGCAAAGAGTTGGACATGACTGAGCAACCTCACTTTCACATTTCACTTTCATGCATTGGAGAAGGAAATGGCAACCCACTCCAGTATTCTTGCCTGGAGAATCCTAGGGACAGAGGAGTCTGGTGGGCTGCCGTCTATGGGGTCGCACAGAATTGAACATGACTGATGCGACTTAGCAGCAGCAGCAGCTTGACTTAAATCAGAAACCAAATTGCTTGGAATCACTTTGGAACAGCATCATAGTATTCACTGTTTCAGATCAGTATATTCTCATTCTAGATCTCTTTGCTCTCCTTAATCAGACATCATAGTCCCCTTTTCTTAGCTAACAAAAATAGTCATACTGCTGCTTTTCATATGCATAAAAGAGTAGGCAATCCTTCCCTGAAATCAGAGTTGTGACCTGGGCACAAGTACCAGCTCTGTGTGGTTTTATGTCAATAATTCTGAGTAAATCCATGAAATTCTCGGGATCTCAATTATCTCACTTGAGAAATGAGGGATTCAGATTTAACACCTCACACAATCTCACACACACATACTTGCCATTCAGTTGTTACCTATTGTTTTATTACATACTACACATATGTTTATCCATGTATTATTTATTAATTTTAATATCATTTGGCCTCCCGTCTGACTTTCCATGCATGTGTTTGTTTGTGCCATTGTCATGAGTTAGCTGCTTTTTTTTTTTTCAGTTGTTTAGTCACTATGTTGTATCCAACTCATTGTGACCCCATGGACTATAGTCTACAAGGCTCCTCTGTCCAGGGATTTCTCAGGCAAGGATACTAGAGTGGGTTGCCATGTGATTTAACACTTCTCCACCTAATCGTGCACACACACATACTTGTCATTCAGCTGTAAATTATTATATTATTACATACTACATATATATTTATTCATATATAACTTATTAATTCTAATATCTTTTGACCTTAATTTCCATGCATGTGCTTGTTTGTGGCATTACTATTTATTAGACTCCCTTGTTATTCAAAGTGTGCCTGGGGGGATTCAGAATCTCGAGGTCCATCCCAAATCTATTAAGCCAGAATTTGCATTTTTAACAAGATGATTGGTGATTTGCATATTCTTTAAAGTTTGAGAACTATTGTCATATATCATAAGTTTCTAGGAAGAAGGAGACGCAAGACTTTATGAATCTGTCTATACACCACATGATTTAGAAACTCATTTGAAGGCAGGTATAACATCTATCTCTGTAATTTTTCAGCAGCTAATAGTAGTAATTAAGAGATTAGTGGGTTTTTTTTTTTACTGAAGATTTTACAAGTTTTTAAGGAAGTAATTGCTTTATTGACTATGACAAAGCCTTTGACTGTATGGATCACAATAATCTGTGGAAAATTCTGAAAGAGATGAACATACCAGACCACCTGATCTGCTTCTTGAGAAACCTGTATGCAGGTCAGGAAGCAACAGTTAGAACTGGACATGGAACAACAGACTGGTTCCAAATAGGAAAAGGAGTACGTCAAGGCTGTATATTGTCACTCTGCTTATTTAACTTACATGCAGAGTACATCATGAGAAACGCTGAGCTGGAGGAAGCACAAGTTAGAATCAAGATTGCCGAGAGAAATATCAATAACCTCAGATATGCAGATGACACCACCCTGATGGCAGAAAGTGAAGAAGAACTAAAGAGCCTCTTGATGAAAGTGAAAGAGGAGAGTGAAAAAGTTGGCTTAAAGCTCAACATTCAGAAAACTACGATCATGGCATCTGGTCCCATTACTTCATGGCAAAAAGATGGGGAAACAGTGGCTGAATTTATTTTTCTGGGCTCCAAAATCACTGTGGATTATGACTGCAGCCATGAAATTAAAAGATGCTTACTCCTTGGAAGGGAAGTTATGACCAACCTAGACAGCATATTAAAAAGCAGAGACATTACTTTGCCAACAAAGGTCCGTCTAGTCAAGGCTATGATTTTTCCTGTGGTCATGCATGGGTGTGAGAGTTGGACTATAAAGAAAGCTGAGCACTGAAGAATTGATGCTTTTGAACTGTGGTGTTGGAGACGACTCTTGAGAGTCCCTTGGATTGCAAGGAGATTCAACCAGTCCATGCTAAAGGAGATCAGTCCTGGGTGTTTTTTGGAAGGACTGATGTTGAAGCTGAAACTCCAATACTTTGGCCACCTGATGCAAAGAGCTGACTCATTTGAAAAGACCCTGATGCTGGGAAAGATTGAGGGCAGGAGTAGAAGGGTGTGACAGAGGATGAGGTGTTTGGATGGCATTACCGATTCGATGGGCATGGGTTTGGATGGATTCCAGGAGTTGGTGATGGACAGGGAGGCCTGGTGTGCTGTGGTTCATGGGGTTGCAAAGAGTCAGACAAGACTGAGCGACTGAACTGAACTGAACTGAAACATTGCAGAATATTTTTTAAACCTCTTTTAATACAAATAAACAAGACATTTTAATGAATAAATGAATTATATTAAGCAATTATCTTCTAGGGGACTTTCTTTCCATATCAGTAAAGCTAGCTGAAACTTTTATGAACCTTTACCTTTAAAACTTTTTGTGAAATTTAATTATTGTTTAAAAAACTACACTATAATGCAATATGACAGAAGTGAATTAGATTAAGCTCATGGCAGTAATGTTTGATCTAAATCTTGTTTTATGTTTCAATTGTTTATATATTTCTATCCTTTCTATTTAAAAAAAAATTGATTCAAGGTGGTTTATAGTAGTAAATTTTTAAAAGAACAAGACTAAACTTGCTCATTTATGTGTATAACATGTTTCAATTGTTTATTTCCTTCCAACATTTTTATTTTGAAAAATTTCAAGCCTATACAGAATTTGCAAGACAACTACAATGAACACTCATATTGTCTTCACCAACTGTCAGTATTTTATATTTACTTTATTACTGCTTTCTTTCTGAATAACCTTTGAGTTAGTTACAGTCATCATGACACTTCATAGTGTAATAAATCAGTGTATATCTCCTAAGAGCTAGGCCATTCTTTCACATGCATATTGTGTGCTAAGTCACTCAGTCGTATCCAACTCTTTGCGACCCCATGGACTATAGCCAACCAGGCTCCTCAGTCCATGGAATTCTTTAGGCAAGATTGCTAGAAGGGTTTCCATGACCTTCTCCAGGCGGATCTTCCCACCCCAGGGATTGAATCCACATCTCTTGTGTCTCTGGCATTGGCAGCCATGTTCTTTACCACTAGCGCCACTTGGGAAGGCCCATTCTTTCACATAACGAGTAAAATTAGAAGGCTGAGAAAATTTAATATTGATATGATGCTATCATATATACATAATCCACATTCAAATTTTCAATTTTTTAAAAATTGTTATTTTAGTTCTCAACCTTGGATCCAATAAAAGGTCACACATTACATTTAGTTGGTCATGTTAAATATTACTTGCCAGAATCTAGATAAGCATGTATTACTGTGATCTTTTGACATTTTCTGAAAGAATAAATGCACTTTTAGGGTAACTGCCATATGTGATCATGAGTTTACAATGCCTTATTTCATAAAATTGTGGTAAAAATAAACCCAAATGATTTTTTTCTGGTATGTAAACACACACATATTTTTCCACTGAAATGAGCATGTCTGCACATTTCTGGTGTGCATACACACTAAAATTGGCTAAGGATACATACTTGAAACTTGGCAAGATTGTAAGAAAATAAGGCCAGAGCTAGAAGAAAAACTCTTCAAGATTTAAATGACATAAATGATTAGAATTATGAGTATGGAAATATTAAGTGGAACACTGCCTATCATTAAGGTCATCCTTTACCAGTCATCTCCTCTGATTGGGAGGCCCAAAGTCAAGATGAAGTTTAAGTACTTACTGTAATGTGCAAGTCAATCCAATGTTTATGATTAAAGCAAATCAATCAGTTCTAAAGTAAAGAATTCTCGGTGATTTTAATTCTATCATGGTTTGCGTTTCTGTTCCTATTTTTATAGATTTGTATGAACTTGGCTTTTCCCTCAGCCTTTCTCCCATGGGCATTCTCTGGTTGCCCTCGGCAGTGTTATCCTTTCTGTGTACATTATGGCTTTCCAGATGCATTTCCTTGGGATATACAAAAAGATGAAGGACTATGGGCACACTTTGGAGAACAGAGAATAAGTTTACCTTTCTCCTTCCAGGACTGGTCCAGGATAATTTGTATTGACACAGAATATTGCCCAGTGGACATATTTATGATCTTAAAAAAACAAATCAACTTCTGCAAAGTCTATGCATATGTAGGGAAGACTTGGAAAGATTCATGGAAAAGAAAATTTAGAATTGAAAATTTCCTGAACTTTGACATGTGCTCCCCCATCCACATACATATCCATCAACAGAGTGTGGAAGGCTTACTACAAGTATCTGAACATGCATTTGAGCCAAGCAGATGCTTGAGCAAAGCAGACATGGTGGCAACTTTTAGGAAGCTTGGCTAAAATTTAAAAATAAGGAGGGAATAACTAATCAGTACACTTCCAGTCAGTATGTTGCACACTACAAGAGATTTTGTAGATTCAGCCCAGGAAAATTACTTAAAAGCAAACACATACACACAAACAAAAAGACAAAATGATGACTCTCAGAGAAAAAATAACCAGAATTCAGAATTAGTACATAGTATTATCTAAAATGTTCAGTTGTCAACAAAAAATGTAGGATATGCAAAGAAACAGAAAGGTGTTTTATTATACTCAGAGGAAAAAGAAAAAGCAGTCAATAGAAATTGTCTGAGTTGGCCTAGACACTAGATTAAACGCAAATGATTCCAAGAACAAAACCATTACAAATATGTTCAAAGAAGAAAGCTATGTTTAAAGAATCATAGGGAAATATAACATTGAATCAATAATTAGTGGCTATAGATTTTGAAAAGAAAAAACTGTTGAAAGAACAGGTTTTGTATTGAAAGATGCAATAACAAAGATCAGAAATTCTCAACATGGACTTAATAGAAGACATGTGATGGAAGAAGGAGAAACCTGTGATCTTGAAGAAAGATCAGTAGGAAAATTTCAGTCTGAAGAATAGAGAGAAAAAAGATTAAAGAAAAGTGAACACAACTTTAGAGACCTATGAGATAATATCAAGCCAGTCAACATATGTGTAATGTGAGTCTCAGGAGAACAACAAATGAAAGGAACTTCATCAAAATATGAAAATAAGTTCAACTTTGTCAAAATTGAAAACTTTTTATCTTCAACTGTCATTAAGAAAATGAAATACAAGGTCACAGACTGAGAGAATGGAGGAAATATTTGCAAACTATATTTGTGATAAAGAACTCAAACATGAAAATGAGTGAACTAAAAACTCAGCAAAAGACTTGAGTAGACATTTCACAAAGAAGATATATGAATGGTTAATAAAGACATTTAATTTCATTCAGTTCAGTTCAGTCACTCAGCTGTGTCTGACTCTTTGCGACCCCATGAATCACAGCACGCCAGGCCTCCCTGTCCATCACAAACTCCTGAAGTTTACTCAAACTCATGCCCATCGAGTCGGTGATCCATCCAGCCATCTCATCCTCTGTCGTCCCCTTCTCCTCCTGCCCCCGATCCCTCCCAGCATCCGGGTCTTTTCCAATGAGTCAGCTCTTTGCATCAGGTGGCCAAAGTTTTGGAGTTTCAGCTTCAACATCAGTCCTTCCAATGAACATTCAGGACTGATCTCCTTTAGGATGGACTGGGTGGATCTCCTTGCAGTCCGAGGAACTCTCAAGAGTCGTCTCCAACACCACAGTTCAAAAGCATCAATTTTTCGGCTCTTAGCTTTCTTCACAGTCCAACTCTCACATCCATACATGACCACTGGAAAAACCATAGCCTTGACCAGATGGACCTTTGTTGGCAAAGTAATGTCTCTGCTTTTTAATATGCTATCTAGGTTGATCATAACTTTCCTTCCAAGGAGTAAGCATCTTTTAATTTCATGGCTGCAGTCACCATCTGCAGTGATTTTGGAGCCCCAAAAAATTAAGTCTGACACTGTTTCCACTGTCTCCCCATCTATTTCCCATGAGGTGATGGGACCAGATGCCATGATCTTAGTTTTCTGAATGTTGAGTTTTAATTTCATTAGAGACACATAAATTAAACCTTCAATTAGGTACTAAGATAGCCCCGCTGGACTAGTCTCAGTAAAAACAGACTTAAAATAGCATGAAGATGTGTAGAAAGTGGAAGTCTCTACATTACACACGGGAATGAAAAATAGGACAGTAAATAGACAAAATGTAAAATATTTTGACAGTTTTGTAAAAAGTTAAATATAGATTTTACCATATACCCAGGAATTCCATTCCTAGATGTCTACTTTAGAGAAATAAAAACACACGTCATAACAAAAGATGTGTATGCAGATGTTCCTAGCAGCATTATTCATAATAATAATCAAACTGGAAACAATCCATCAACTGGTGAACAAAGAAACATTATTATGCAGTATATACATAGAATGGAATTTTATCCAGCAATCAAAAGAACTAAGCTACTGATAAACCATACAACATAGATGAACTGCAGAGACATTACGCAAAGTGAAAGAAGCCAGGCACAGACACAAAGGATCACACACTGTATTATTCAATTTATATGAACTTTCCAAAAAGAGCACATCTGTAGAGAAAGCAGATAGAGGCTTGTCTGGTACCAAGATAGAAACAGAAATTTACTGAAGGCAGGAAGTTTTGAAGTGATAGAAATATTGTTGTATGTATTCAAAATTATAAACTTATGAAAAAGCATTGAGTTATACACATACGAATGGTGAATTATATGCTATGTAAATTATACCCCCAATAAACCAATTAACAACAAAAAAAGTTCTACTAAAATCAAGAAAATGATTAATTCAATAAATGTATAATTTCTTAATGATTATTTTGGTTAGTTAAACTAAATAAAATGAAAATCAAATGTGAGCTGAGTTTAAATATTGGTTCAGTATATTTCTACAGAAACCTGGTCAAGTTACCAAGGTTAAAGTTCAGTTTCCTAACTGGTAAAATCAGAGATTTTAATATCTATGTGCCTATGGGATCATTGTTGTGCAGATCAAACAAGAAATAAAAAGGCATAGTAAACCATCAGCCTCTACACAAATGTTAATCATAATTAACATTGATAAAGATGATGATATTGTCTATTAAAAAATAAATTTTGAAAAGTCTATTTTGTTCTGTAGCTTAAAGCCTCTGTGGTCACATGTGCTGCTCTTGTGAGAAGCTCAGTAGCATTACTTTTGAACGTAATTTCCCCTCCTTCAAAATAAATACTGTAGAATTTTCTTTAAAAAAACAAACAAAAATCCCTCAAAGAGCTTTATGAGCATAACTTGATCTTCATACAGCATGTGTAGTAAAACGTTACCAGATAAATGGTTGCAAGCAATTGGCAAAGAGATAAAAAGGAAAATACCATGTATTGTATAGCTATTTGTAAGATAAAATATGAATATTCCTAGCCTTTGGAGTCATTGCTATACATAGAATCCACCCTCATAAGACATATTGCTAAAGGCATCCCTCTGGTGGATGTTCCCAAATGCATCAGAAGTTAAAAACATGAAAAAAAAATTTTGCCACATCAATCTGTTTTTATAAAGCCTCAAAAATCAAGTAATGTATATTATCTACACATGAGAGGTTCTATTCTGAGTCTGCGTACATCTGGTATAGCTCATATTTTTCCTTAATTTAAATAAGTTTTATAATGAATGCCTTTCATTTAATTGCTCTATATTGGTAAGCTTCTGTCCCAAATTTAGGAATATGATTAGCAAGAATGAGATTCACATGAAGACATACTCTCCTTTCCCCACCCCACCTCCCTGCCATTTCCCAGATGAAGAAAACAGTGAAGAAATCAATGTTACCAATATTCTGCAGTTAAAAGTATGCTTATTGGTGGGCAATGAAGAGAAGGTGCTGGAAGTCAGTGGAGCATAGCAGTTAAGACCAGCTTTGGAGTTAGACCTGCATGGAATCATGCCTCTAAGTTGAATTCTGAGTTAAATTTGCCCATTCTAGTCCATTTTAGTTCACTGATTCCTAAAATGTCGATGAACTCTTGCCACCTCCTGTTTGACCACTTCCAATTTATGGGAATGCCAGACCATCTGACCTGCCTCTTGAGAAACCTTTATGCAGGTCAGGAAGCAACAGTTAGAACTGGACATGGAAAAACAGAATGGTTCCAAATAGGAAAAGAAGTACGTCAAGGCTGTGTATTGTCACCCTGCTTATATAACTTATATGCAGAGTACATCATGAGAAACGCTGGGCTGGAGGAAGCACAAGCTGGAATCAAGACTGCCGAGAGAAATATCAATAACCTCAGATATGCAGATGATACCACCCTGATGGCAGAAAGTGAAGAAGAACTAAAGAGCCTCTTGATGAAAGTTAAAGAGGAGAGTGAAAAAGTTGACTTAATGCTCAACATTCATAAAACTAAGATCATGGCATCTGGTCCCATTACTTCATGGGAAATAGATGGGAAAACAGTGGAAACAGTGTCAGACTATGTTTTGGGGCTCCAAAATCACTGCAGATGGTGACTGCAGCCATGAAATTAAAAGATGCTTACTCCTTGGAAGGGAAGTTATGACCAGCCTAGACAGCATATTAAAAAGCAGAGACATTACTTTGCCAACAAAGGTCCATCTAGTCAAGGCTATGGTTTTTCCTCTGGTCATGTAAGGATGTGAGAGTTGGACTATAAAGAAAGCTGAGCACAGAAGAATTGATGTTTCTGAACTGTGGTGTTAGAGAAGACTCTTGAGAGTCCCTTGGACTGCAAGGAGATCCAACCAGTCCATCCCAAAGAAGATCAGTCTTGGGTGTTCATTGGAAGGACTGATGTTGAGGCTGAAACTCCAATACTTTGGCCACCTGATGCAAAGAGCTGACTCATTTGAAAAGACCCTGATGCTGGGAGGGACTGGGGGCAGGAGGAGAAGGGGACGACAGAAGATGAGATGGCTGGATGGCATCACTGACTCAATGGACATGGGTTTGGGTGAACTCTGGGAGTTTGTGATGGACAGGGAGGCCTGGCATGCTGCAGTTCATGGGGTCACAAAGAGTTGAACACGACTGAACAACTGAACTGAACTGAGCTGAATTTGCCTTGATTCATGGACCTAACATTCCAGATTCCTATGCAACACTGTTCTTACAGCATCGGACTTTATTTCCATCACCAGTCATATCCACAACTGGGCATTGTTTTCTCTGTGGCTCCGTCTCTTCAATCTTTCTGGAGTTATTTCTCCATTCTTCTCTAGTAGCATATTGGGCACCTACTGATCTCAGGAGTTCATCTTTCAGTGTTATATCTGTTTGCCCTTTCACACTGTTCTTGGGGTTCTCAAGGCAAGAATACTCAAGTGGTTTGCCATTCCCTTCTCCAGTGGACTACGTTTTGTCAGAACTGTCCACCATGACCTGACCGTCTTGCGTGGTCCTACACAGCGTGGTTCATAGTTTCATTGACTTAGACAAGGCTGTGGTCTATGTGATCAGTTTGATTAGTTTTCAGTGATTGTGGTTTTCATTCTGTCTGCCCTCTGAGTGATAAGGATACGAGGCTTATGGAAGCTTCCTGATGGGAGAGACTGATTGAAGGGGAAATTGGGTCTTGTTCTGATGGGCGGGGCCATGCTTAGTAAAATTTTAATACAATTTTCTGTTGATGCACGAGGCTGTTTCTCCTCCCTATTATTGACCTGCGACCAAACTATGGTGGAGGTAATGAAGATAATGGCCACCTCCTTCAAAAGGTTCTGTGCATGCGCTGTTGCACTCAGGGCCCCCAACCCTGCAGCAAGCCACCACCAACCCACACCTCCACTGGAGACCTTGGATACTCACAGGCAAGTGTGGGTCAGTCTCTTGAGGGGTCTTTGCTCCTTTCTCCTGGGTCCTGGTGCATACACGGTTTTGTTTGTGCCCTCCAAGAGTCTGTTTCCCCAGTCCTGTGTAAGTTCTGGTGGCTCTATCGGGGGGGTTAATTGCAAACTCCTCCAAGAGGGCTTATGCATCTCAAGAGAAGATGGAAACACTGCTGAAGCAGAAGCTCCAATAATTTGGCCACCTGATGTGAAGAACAGACTCACTGGAAAAGACCCTGATGCTGAGAAAGATTGAAGGCAGGAAGAGAAGGGGACAACAGAGGATGGGATGGTTGGATGGCATCACCAACTCGATGTACATGAGTTTAAGCAAGCTCCAGGAGTTGGTGATGGACAGGGAAGCTGGGCATGCTGCAGTCCATGGTGTCACAAAGAGTTGGAATTGACTGAACAATTGAACTCACTGACTAACTGATGCCTGTAAGTATTATCTGTTCATTTATTCATTCATTCAGCAGACATGTATTGAGTACTCTCTTTATGTCAGCATTGTGCTAGGTTCCATCAATCCAGTAGTAAGTAAAAAGAAACATGATGTTACTCTCAGGTAGCAGTTGGTTTAACCAGGGATTGAGATATTAATAACACAATCAGACTAATGAATATGGTCTATAACTAACAGTAAGTGCTCTGAAGGAAAGGAACATGATTCACATAGTGGCATTCCTAGAGATTTCACATCTGGAGTAGATCATTTTTTAACACTTCTCTCATATGATGAAACTTTTCAATAATCTGGATACTATAATTATAAAGAATTTATGTTTCAGTCATTCTTTAAGTTTAAAATAAAAAAGAAGGATATATTCTAATTTTGCAGATATTACTCAAATTCAGCACACTATTTCATGTGTGGACTAAAATCTGTTCTTTCTAGACAAAAACATTATACTATGTCATTTGTGTTTAATTTTGCCACAGTGTTTATTCTTTGGCTGTGGCATGCCTCATGAGAGACCCTAGTTCCTCCACCAGATATTGAACGTGCTGCCTCTGCTGTGAAAGCATAGAGTCTTAATCACCAGACCATCAGGGATGTCCTTGTCATGGTTTTGAAACAGAAACAAAAACGAAACTCCAAGTGGCCACACAGGATTATAAAACTGAAGTAACTCGAGTTGTTTATTTTGTTTATAATTACTGGACTATCATTGTTTGTTAGAATTTACCCTTTAAACTAAAAAAATATGTATGATAGGAGTTAAAATAAACCTTAAGTGAGATAAAATGATTGTGAACCATTATAAACTTATTCTTTCAATAAACATGTGTAGCTGAGTCCATGTTGAGGACTTACATGGGATTTAGAGTTTCCCAAATTAAATTCCATGCAGAACATAATCCTTATTGAAAGATAATTTTCAAATACTAATTTGAAGTGTACATAAATATTAAAGCTCAGTAGTAGTCACATCAACTGTTGAGAACTTAGACCAACAAAAGCTTTATTCAGGAAAGACATTGTTTAGATTTGCTGGCACAAATTTCTATGAAAAAGCAGACTTACATTTAATGTGTTTTATTACTGTTATTAAATTCTCTGCAGACAATACATCCGTTTATTGCTTGCACCCTGGAAGACTACCATCCTGTCCTTGGTACACCACAGATACAATGAGAGCATATAAATAACAAAAGGAACTGAATTGCAAAGCATGTGCCAGGCCCCTGTCTGAGGAGACATGTTCAAGTAAGTACAAAACATTCAGTGAGGGCAGTACCACCAAAACGGGGGAGAGAATAACATGAAAACAGCTTGTAGAAATATGTACATGAGATGATGCATAGCCTCATATGTCATATACAGGATTTTGATCTTTATCCTAGAAACAACTGAAAGCCTTTGAAAGTTTTATTTTTGGTGGGGAGAACAGTGTGGGTGGTGAGGGGGTATCATAACGGATATGTATTTTGAAGAATTCATTCTAGCTACAGAGAACAGATTGGATGGAAATCAGTGTTAATGAAGGTCAAAGATGCTACAACAACACTAGTGTAAGTAGAAGATAGGATTACATTGGTGACAAAATGACTTGAAACAAGGTGGCTTATGACAAGAGGCATTTGTAGGAAGTAAGATTCACAGAATTTGTGATTCATTTAATGTATAAGTCAGGGTATGGGGGAAAAAGTAAAAGAGAGAGAAATATTTATTCTAAGGATAACAGATTGTCTCACACAATTATAGAGGGTAATAACTTCCAAGATCTATAGTCAGCAAGCTGGAGACCCAGAACAGCCAGTAGTGTTCCAGTCCAAAGTCTGGTAGGCTTGAAACTGGGGAGGAACCAAAGGCAAGGAGAAAATTGATTTCTACCTGACTGCAGTGAGCTGCAGTCAGGTAGGAGGACGTTCCTTCTCACTCATGAAAGGGTCAGTCTTCTTATTCTGTTCAAGCCTTCAACTGACTGGATGGGGCTCACCCTCATTAGTGAGGACAATCTGCTTTACTGAATCTACCCATTCAAATGCCACTTGTCTAAAAACACACACATTGATTATGGTTACTGGGAGGAAGGACATTCAATGTTATATGGCAGCCTGAATGGGGGGGCTGTCTGGGGGAGAAAGGATACATGTCTCTGTATGTCTGGGTCCCTTTGCTCTTCACCTGAAACCATCACAGCACTGCTTGTTAATCAGCTACACCTCAATACAAAATAAAAAGTTAACAACAACAACGCACTCTGGAGGAGGAAATAGCAGCCCACTCCAATATTCTTGCCTGGAGAATCCCATGGACAGAGGAGCCCAGCAGGCTACAGTCCATGGAGTCACAAAGAGTTAGACACAGCTTACCAGCTAAGCAGCAACAACTACACAGATATAGAGAACAAACCAGGGGTGACCAGAGGAGAAAAGGAAGGGTGGTGGGACAGATTAGGTGCATGGGACTAAGGATGCAGACATCTATGTATAAAATAGATAAGCAGCACGTTTATATTGTATCGGGTAAGGAGTTATAGCCATTATTGTGTAATAACGTTTAATGGAGTATAATCTGTGAAAATACTGAATCACTGTGCTGTACCCCTAAAACTAACATAATATTGTAAATCTACTATACTGCAATTAAATATTTAAAAAAAAAAAGTAAAGAATAAGCAGGTAAATTTTCTGTGGAAAACTGATAAAGACTGTATTTTCTGGATGGTACAAACTACCAGACATTTAATAAAGGGAATTTCTATGAAAATAAAAACACTCACAGATAAACCTAAAATAATGTTTGATTAAACGTCTGGACACATTGTGGCCATCAGACTGACACACAGAATGAACCATTACTCGGAACTCAAGGGTGAGGAAGATAGAGGCATTTAGAGAGATTTCTAGTTCTGATTTTAAAAAGTTGGTGTCTGGGTAGTTGCATTCACTAAGCTAGGAAAAACTAGAAGAGCACCAGGTTTTAGGTTGAAGATCAGAAATTTTACTCTGGACTTGCTGAATCTGAGATGGCTTAGCAACATCTAAGTGGATATTTTAAAGGATATATAGTCTGGGACACAGGAGAAGAGCTTGGTTTAGAAAGAACGATGTGGGAATCAACAGCCCACAGATGATAATGGAAGTCATCAGCGCAGGCAGAGAAGAAACGGCTCAATATAGGAAGAGAGTCAAAGAAGAAGGCCTAAAATTAGTCCTTGCGAAATTATGATATGTAATGACTAGATCAGGAATATGCTCCTAAAAACCAAACCACACCAAACTGAACCTGGGAATCACAGCCAGGAAAGTGGTGGGCCCATCATGGAGAGGACTGTATAATGGAACCTAAGGTAGGGTTGATGCAGGGTGTGAGACTGAGGTGAGGTTCGCTGCATGTAGAATATGGAGAAGGGGAAAGATTAAATGATCAGTGATAACTGGATGCCGTGTAGAGAAAAGCTTTTAGAAAACTTTGACTATAAACGAGACCAGAGAAACAGGGTTATGCATTACAAGGTTCTCAGCGATATAGAATTATCCTTCCTTACAAAATCCAGTGAAATCAACCATCTAATATAATCAGAGCTGCAAGATAGTTCACAAAGCGCTCCATAAATATGTGTTGAATGAATACATCCTTGGATATCTGACATCATTCCCTCTGGAAAACCATTCACAACCTCATGGCTTTGCTATATTTTTATTGGGAATGGAAGGCTATAAAATGCACTCTATTATACATAATGAATTATACCAAATATTTATATGTACCAAATGGATGTACCATATGATTAAACCTTTCTCATAAAACCTCCTGTGGTATCAAATACTCAAGGCAAACTACACATAAACCACAGGGTTCAGGCAGATTCTGCATATAATAGTATTCTCTTTATGAGGCCTCATGGGATAAAGCTCTCTCTTTTCTCTGTATATAGAACAGACTTGCTTTATTGTAGATGCAATGGGAAATGCATAACTGTTTGTAGTTTCCTCTTAACTCTGGGGCAAGGAAGCTTAGGGCTAAGCTGTAGTCCATTTGTAACAATCAGAAATAGCAACCACAGAGAATGATTTTTGTCTATATATTTCACCCTGATTTCTTTTTTCTTATGTTTATTTTCTCGTAATTTCAGTTTTCTTAGTTGTTCTGAAAAATTTTGTTGTTTTATGGATTTTTGCAGTATTTCCTAATTTTTTGTACTGTAACAGGGCATAAATAATAAAGAATCGGCAGTCTGTGTAATTCAGAAGGATGAACCTGTTAACTGAATTGCACTGCTTTATTCTAGAACATGGCACTGGCTTCTTTTCATTCCTATAAATGGAATGTTTGGCAACACGGCACAATTCAGACCTCAAAGCTTATTGCTAGAGGTCATTTGACAGAAAGGCGGAAAGGGATTTAGACTTTAAAGACTGACTTTGCATAGGGTATGTATGCAGACTCACTCTGCTACCACATGCGTGTAGCTGTTAAATGAGCTTCTTTCAGGAACTGGAGGTGTATTTTTAACGAGAAAGAGACATTAAAGGGAATTTGGGGCCTCTTAGAATCAACAGCGTCACAGCAAGCTTTCAATTAGGGGGACATCTGTTGGGAATATGGGGAATCTCTACCCAAAGTCAGTTGCTAATCGCGTTCACTTGCAGGAGCAGTTAGACGGCCCTGTGTGCTAGGAAAGTTTGCTTATTTCCTTCGCGCTCAATCACACTGCATCAAGTGGCCGCCTGGGTAATGTGTTCATGCACACCTGCTGACCCACACAGCCTAACAAAACGTACTGACATCAAGCTCCTAAAACAGACAGAAAGCAGAGCCTCCCATGGCCCAGAGGGGAGACACGATAAGCAAAGAAGAAGACTGGAAGTACGTAATGAATTGTCAGGAAATCAGCATTAACTTTGGGACTGGTTGTTAACATGTTCCACTGTTTCTTAAATAGTGGATTTAAGAGATTCTTATTCCAGAGGAAACAAAACAACAACAGACATTTCACTTTCGAATCAACAGTTATTTAATCTGAATCAGACCAAGTAACAGCCTGATCTGTAGAGAGAAGACTAGGTAGCATTGAACATACCTATAATTTGGGGTATTACTTTTTACCTGTTTTGAAGTTGTGTTGTAGATCTTCCTTTTCTGAATTATAAAACATACTTTCCCCAAAACATTCAATTTTGTTTAATTAGATACTGACTGTTGGGAAGGAATATTACATATCTCACACATTTTAAAGGTATCAAACAAAGGATAGTTTATAACACAATACTCTAGATCAAACTTTTTCTATTTGATGGATTGCATTACTATGGCCATTTGCACTGTCGTTTTTCTGTCTAATATAAGTCATATTCCTTGTAATTTTCTTTTTTTTATAACCAGGACTGGCCTGTTGAAAAACCTCGGAACAACTAAGAAGTTCAACTCTAAGCTATAGTACATCCTAAGAAGCAAAAGACTTGTTTCTGGTGATTTCCAAACATACAGATACATGCAATTACTTTTTATCACTTTATTGTGGATCTTCTCTATAAAACTAAAAGCCTCATTAATGAACTTACTAAATTCTGTTGGTAAAGCTTCATTCATCAAATTATTATTTATTTCTCCAGTTCACTTTGCCTGTTTAGATATAAACTTGCTGTTTTCAAGTGTTCATTCTGGCAAACTGGTTTAAGTAAACAATCTGACTAATGAGGGCATTATATGTATACTGAGAATACTCTGTGTCATGTATAAATATTTAACGTTTCCCAACTTTTCCATGTACAGATGTTCATCAGGTATATCCACATTTATAGCATTTTATAATCACTAAAGTATATGTATTATACACAATATTGTGTACATCTATGTATACAGCATGTTATAAAATATTAAATGCTAATATTTAATAATTACTAATATATATTACATACATATTTGTATGTAAAATGTGAATAAAACACTATGTTCCCATATTTCAAATATATTTGAAATGTGGATAAACATCGAAAATATTTGTTTAGGTCATATTTTATAGTTGAATCACAATGATTAACAGCCAAACCAAACCTTTTCCCTAGGCACTTATAAGCAACTGTTGCTCCGAAGAAAGGAAACTAAAACAAGCTACAACAGAGCCTGTAATTCCCAACAAGCTTCTCTGTTTTCTGATGGAAATAATCAGTAAGTAGATCTCCAAGGCACCTATTAATCTCTGTCAGTTTTGACTACATGGAGGTTCTGATTGGCTGCTCAGGAATGGCCAGCTGCTAAAGGAAACTAGAGAAGCTGTGGCAACAAAATCCTTTTTGCCTTCACTGAAATAAGTACTAGGGAAAGGTACAAAACATCTTTAAATGAAAGAGATGGGTGATAATATTCTTCAGATAATATTTCTGAAGAAATAAAATGTATAGATCTGCTAGTGATAATATTATTTTATGAGCACCAGGAACACTTATTTATTGCTGCATCTTAAACACCAGAAAAGAAAACTGAAATGACAGTTTATACATGTAATGAAACATTATCTTGCTTCACAATACATAGCTTCTTCTGGTGCTCAACAGCCTAGATCATATTTACATATGCATGTTTCTACTTAAATATCTGTATAACGTTGGTCTTAGTAGATGGATTTTGAAAATGTTTGTATCTATGTGGAAAGCCAGGATACAAATATGAGCTAAAGGTAGCATAATTTTGATTGTGGCTTTAATGTTTTCCTATAGCTAGTTGACAATGTTAAAGTCTTTCCACACTTATCTATCTAGCTAACTAGTTACTAAGTTTTACATTCCACTTACCACCCATGTGACTAAATTACTTGCTAAGTTCAGTACCAGGATTCCCTAGTGGCTCAGTGGTGAAGAACCCACCTGCCAATGAGGGGACCTGGGGGTTTGATTCCCGGGTCTGGAAGATCCCCTCGAGAAGGAAATGGCAACCCATTCCAATATTCTTGCTTGGGAAAGCCCGTGGTCAGAGGAGCCTGGCAGGCTACGTCCATGTGGTCACAAAGAGTCAGACATGACATAGCAACTAAGCAACAACAGCAAATTTAGTACTAGAGAAATAGAACTTTGATGATGGCAATACATGTTGGATGGACATGTATTTGATTTTGATTTTCAAGTAATGTATTTTCTCCTGTCATTCAGTCCATCTTTTGTCCATATCTCCATCCTAATAAAGAACTGCTGAAATCCCCTTCTCAGAGAATATACTCAGACAGCTTGGTTGATGCACTACTGGACTCCACTTTTCCAGCCCCAGTTAATAGATACAGAGTGGGACAACCTAATCTTTTCTCCCAGGAACTTGGAATTTGAACAAAGCAGTTCCCTTTTGTCTCTGTGCTTGAACTGAAGAGATGTTTGGGGTTGTAATGTATACAGAAAGGTTTCTAGGGGAGGTGTAGAGAGATTGGGATTACATACCACATCGTCCCAGAATGAGAAAGAGATGGGAGGGAAAGATACTCTGACTTTGACCCAAAGTATTTCCATGCTGTGCCTGTCCCCGTGTATGACCTGGCTATACTTCCTGTGTTCTTCTGTCATAAAATATTCTTGGATGTCTTCAAGAAACTCCTTTTTTGCTTCTCCTAAAACTAATCAGGTACATTTTTGTTACCTGCATCCAAATGATCCATCCTATGACACTTGAGATATCTGAAATTAAAGTCAAGTATTTGCTTGCTCTTTCTCTTTCTTTCCCTTCTTTCTTTACTTCTATCTACCTACCTATCCATCCATCCATCTATATCTATCTATCTGATATTGACAATGGTCATATCTCTGTGGATAAAAATTACTCTTAGAAGGTGGACCAAATGAAGAGAGTAGCATGGAAACATATACATTACCATATGTAAAATAGATAGCCAGTGCAAATTTGTTGTATGACTCTGTTACAACCCAGAGGGTGGGGTGGGGTGGGAGGTGCGAGGGACGTTCAAGAGGGAGGGAACATATGTATACATATGGCTGATGCATGTTGATGTATGACCGAGAAAAAACACAATATTTTAAAGCAATTATTCTTCAATTAAAAATAAATTGAAAAAACACATTTCAAGGAATAAAAAATTATTACTCTCCTAGTCTTTGTTTCGTTTATACTTATTATACATTCAAAGTTGTAATTTGCAGCTTGGACAGCTAATGGCAAAACCTCTTTTTGTTGTGATAGAACAGACTAGCCCTAGTCACTGGGGGTGTGTGTGTGTGTGTTTGTGTGTCTCGTGAGGGATGACAGCATGTTCACGGAACACACAGTTAGAAGCACGAGTGACATGAGTCCTTCAGTAACTGCTCAGCCTGGAAGCTATACTTTCCTTCTCAAATCTGGCAGGTCTAAAAACCCTGCCACTGGCATCTCTATGGCCATGCACTGACACATTGGAAGAGAACTGTATCATCCCAAGTAGGGACAAAATTACTAGTATAAAAGTATAATAGTATACAAATTCTTGATTTGGTCCTGTGCAGTGATTCTCTCTGTGTGAAAGCTTGAACTTGCTCATATATATACACACACATGCATGCAAGACTGTCCACTGGGCGTATCTACCTATCAGACTCAGTTGAGGGATTGTTTTAAAATGCTCACTCCTAGTACCTCTTTCTGGACCTATTGAATCTGGACATATGGGTGTAGGGCTCATGAATCTGTATCTTAAAAATATTATCCCTTGACATTCTGATATGATAAATCCAGCCTGGTCTTAGGAAGCCACAGTCTTGTGCAATTAACATATGAGCTTTGGTAAACTAAATAGTCCCATGTAAATTAGAATGAACCAGAGTGAGATGTGGATCTAAGGTTAAACAAAGAAAAAGTGAAAGTGAAGTCATTGAGTGTGACTCTTTGCGTCTACATGGACTGCAGCCTACCAGGCTCCTCTGTCCATGGGATTTTCCAGGCAAGAATACTGGAGTGGGTTGCCATTTCCTTCTCCAGGGGATCTTCCAGATCCAGGGATTGAACCCGGGATTCCTGCATTGTAGGCCGACGATTTACCATCTGAGCCACCAGGGAAGATGAACCATAATCAGAACAAGAGAAGGGGAAATATGGCCGAGAGCCAAGACAGGTAAAAAATCTAGTCTCTCTTAACTATGGGGCAGTCACTGTTAAACTAGTGAAAAGGAATTGTGAGAAGGAATTAGTACTTAACTCCAGATTCGTACTGTAAACTGGAAGATAATTCATGCACAACATACTATTTCCAATTCTCATGTTAATATATATTTAAAAGCATATGTTTTGTGCATTTTTCTCAACTATGTTTTTTGTTTTTGATTTGTTTTCTCTAAAACCCATTGTTTATATATCTTTTTTGTTATATTGTTGCAGAAATCTTTATGAAATGAGTAGATCCAATTGATAATTTTTATCAATTTCAAGACTTTTAGAAAATAGATAGATTAATAAACTCATCTTATTTCTGACACAATGGTCCCTGAATAAGAAATTTTTTATGCTTTTATCTTACAAATGCACATATACACATATATAAAACATACTATTTCTCTTTGCTCATATCACTTACTTTCTATGAAGAGGAGGATAGAAAGATAATCATGGAAGTTCTGATTTCTCTCCTAAGTGTCAAAACAACATGCAGTGTTCTAGGTAGCTCTAATGTATCATCTTTGCCCCCAGCGGCAGGAGAACTGGTTCAGAGGCCCCAGGCCCAACAGGAAGGGATGAAGAACTTGGTTTAGAATGAACATTGTGCATAACTCTGTAACTTCTAGTTGCCTTTTTTTTGGCTGTGCCATACCGTGAGACTTGTGGAATCTTAGTTCCCCAAGCAGGGATTAAACCTGGGCCACTGCAGTGAAAGCACTGAGTCTTAACCACTGGATTGCCAGGGAATTTGCCTAGATGTCTTTAAGTTTAGAAATTGCTGCTAGTCATGTAAAATAAAAATGTGGCTTAACAACCTCAAATCTCTTTTAAACAATAACAGAACATAGCCACGTTCCCCTAATGTTGTCAGTACCTTTTCTAGACCGTTCATAAACACATGGTACCTAATTGAGGAATGATAAAAACCAGCACATGTGGCTCTACCTGCCAGATGGATGTAACACATCTCTAACAGTCAGTGACTCCTTCAAAACAAGGCAATGGGTCATATATGACTTTATATCCTGCATTTTTAAATAAGCATTGTAAAATTTAGAAGAGGTAATCTATGTTTGAATATTTCAATGTCTTAATTTAAAAAATTCTTTAAACTGTATTATGCCATTTACATAGCTAAAACAAACACTGAACTATTTGCAAGTCATTATCATTTGTAAAAAGAACAGAGTCATTTTCTAAATTTGGAACAATAGAAATATTTTAATTTTATTACTATGTCTATTATCTGTCTTAATAAGCCATAGTCCCAGGGGCCTAAGATACTATTAAATTCAGCATTCTCTCGTTATTCTTAAGATTCAATGCCTTCTCAGAAAGGGAGTTCTTTAAGTAAGTCTACAGTACTGTACTGTAAAGGATTAACATTGGCAGTCTACCAACCAAAATTTTTAATTATTCTACTAATGCAAAAAGTGTTCTTGATTTTTTTCCCTAACAAGCAATACTTTAATCATGGATTTATTAAATTCCTAATAGCTGCTCAGCTCTCTGCTTAGTACATAAGGAAGTAGAAAACAAACAAACAAACCCCCCCAAATTAAAATCTAGTTCTTAGTGGGACAGAATGAAATATTTAATGAGTGTGTCGTTTCCTGCTAGGTACTTTCAGCACACCACATCATTTTGTGGAATTCAGAGTTTATCTGGGGAGGCAAATACATTTCATTTAATAATAAGGGAATCAAAAGTAGTACTTGAATTTCATAGAACTTGTCAGCCCCTTTCTCTTGTCTTAGCTTCTCATCACCTCCGCTCCCTAGACAGAAGGGTCCAGAGGGCTCTCCATCATTAGACAACTCCCCAACTCCCCACTTGTAATTGCAGGACGGATCTTGTCTGGGGAAGGGCATTTTAATGATTGCTTGTGCCATTCTGCCTTATCACCCTCATTCTCCTCCATTTCTGGTCATCCAGCAGGGCTTGGCATGAATCAGCCACCCAGATGTGATGAGATATATGATGGAACATATATTTCTTGTAACTTTTCTCAGTTTAAAAAAAAAAAAAATGACAGCACTTAGCATTCATGTAATTTCAAAATGCTGAATAACCTAAATTGGCCTAAGAAGCCATCCTTTGTGATATGTTACAGTTGCCATTTGCTTATACTGTTGATGGCAATGAGCATGAATACCATAACTGGTTAGGATGCATGTATAATGTTCCCTAAGTACTTTAAGAAGTCCTGGGGGTTCAGGTAACAAAGCTAAAACAACTATTCCTTCTCAGTTATCTATGAGTATTCATATTCTCCCAGGTTTCTGTGATTGTCCAACTCTTTTCTAGACAATCTTTCCTCCGAGTAATTTCATTTCCCTGGCTCTGATTACTCCCTATGTGGTAACATAGTTCAAGTCTTGACCTCCAGTGTGGAGCTTTTTTCTTGAGACTCAAACACATATATACAACTACTTGATGGTCCTCTTGCTACTTAAAAGGGTGCTCTTGTCAGTAGGATGCTGTAGATGTGAAGCAGGAGATTGGGGAAGGTACGTTTTGCTCTCTAAAATTTCTTGGGTTAAAGAAATGCAAATATCAGAAGGCTAAAAAACTCAAAAGTGCACAAGTTCACCTTAATATCTGAAGCATAAGACATGGATATATTTGTCCTGATGGGATAAAACAAACAAACAAAAAATCAGCAAGATAAAAAAGGCAAAACAAAATAAAACAAAAACCTACCACTACCATGTTTAGGTAATCTGTGCTCTCCCAAGTAATTCTCATCAAATGAGGATGCTTACTTCCACATGGTTATCTACAAAGACCACAAACTCAACATGGCACATATACAGTGTAAGTCAATAGTTAGATGCCATCCTCAATGTTTCCTTTCCTTTACCTCACACCAGTAGGCACCAAGTTCTAGTCCTTCCAACTTGGAATACTTCTCATATCACTTTCTTCTCCTGCAACCTCACTGTTAGAGAACTACTGCCATGTTTAAGTTCTCCTCAATGTTCAAAATTGGGAAAGGAGTACGTCGAGGCTATATATTGTCACCCTGCTTATTTAACTTATATGCAGAGTATATCACGCAAAATGCCAAGCTAGATGAATCATAAGCTGGAATAAGATTGCTGGGAGAAATATCAACAACCTCAGATATGCAGATGATACCACTTTTGGGCAGAAAGTGAAGAGGATCTAAGGAGCCTCTTGAATGAAGGTGAAAGAGGAGAGTGAAAAAGCTGGCTTAAAACCCAACAATAAAAAAACTAAGATCATGGCATCTAGTCCTATCACTTCATAGCAAATAGATGGGCAAAATGTGGAAACAGTGTCAGATTTCATTTCCTTGGTCTCCAAAATTAATGCAGACATTGACTGCAGCTACACAATTAAAAGATACTTGCTCCTTGGAAGAATAACTATGTCAAATGTAGAGAGTGTTTTGAAAAACAGCGACATCACCTTGCTGACAAAGGTCTGTCTAGTCAAAGCTATGGTTTTTCCAGTGGTCATATATGGATGGGAGAGTTATGAAGGCTGAGCACTGAAGTGATGCTTTCAAACTGTGGTGCTGGAGAAGACTCTTGTGAGTCCCTTGGGTGGCAAGAAGATCAAATCAGTCAATCCTAAAGGAAGTCAGTCCTGAATATTCATTGGAAGGACTGATGCTGAAGCTGAAGGGCCATTACTTTGGCCACCTGATGGGAAGAGCTGACTCATTGGAAAAGATCCTGATGCTGGGAAAAACTGAGGACAAAAGGAGAAGGGGGTGACAGAGGATGACATGGTTGGAAGACATCACTGACTCAATGGACATGAGTTTGAGGAAACTCAGTGAGACAGTGATGGACAGAGAAGCCTGGCATGCTGCATTTAATGGGGTCACAAAGAGTTGAACACAACTGAGCAACTGAACAGAAACAAAAATGTGTCCTCTAGACTATTGCAACAACTATCTAGCTGATCACCTGCTTAGAAGTTTGCCCCATTGAATCCATATTCTATATTATAGTTAGAATGATAATTCTGCCTCGAATATTTCAATGGCTCCCTCTCTTTCAAGGCAAAACCAAAACTACTTAGAGTCTTGCCCTAGGAAGGAATGATAGCTTTTCTTTTCGATGTTCTTACCCTCACAAGTTCTAGTCACATCAAGTTTCTTGGAAGCTCCTTAACCTGACATGCCCTATGCATCACACTGCCTTTGCCCAGACTGTATCCCATGACTGGAACGTATTTCCTTGTCCTTGCTGTGAGGTTTTAGCAAATCATTTTTTATATGTCTTTCAAAACTTATTTCAAATGGTACCTCCCCTGGGAAGCCCTACCTACCAACACAATCTGGATTCGTTTCCCCATCTACAACCTGCTAGAGTTTCTTATGCTTACCTCAATAAAAATAGTAGTAATAGTAATAATAGTCAAAATTAATAGTTCTTGAGTTAGATTCTAGACACTATAATAATAATTTTCAATAGCGTTCTTAATACTTTACAGAGAATGTCTCTCAACTTGATGATATCTCACATGAGCTGCTGAACTCTAAAAAGTAAGATCCTATGTTTTACTGATTTTTTTTTTAATTCTCAGAGCCTAACTCAGTGCATTGTTCATTGAATGGCTGAATGTCCTGAGCAGCTGTGACTAAGTTCTTCATGCAACATTTCCTGATTGTTTTTCTATTAGCAATAATCACTCCTGTGCCTGAATCCCACTTTGACAGGATTTGCATTCCTCTTTTGCTTATACTAATATTCTCACATATATAACTTGGCTGGCCCTCATGCAGGCCGTGGAGTTAAAGGATGACCTCTTCTTTGTTATCTTTTCTGACACTCTCAGCAGCTTCCAAAACCTTTGGGAATCAAGCTTGAATGTCCACTCAAATCTTCTCTTTCTGATATTTCACAATTTTAAATATTATCTATGGTGGGAATGGCACTTGGGCCCAGAAAAGAATGCTGAATCAATTTAGATTCCTTTCTTTTAGAATATAGAATTTAAAGGCTCAAACAGAGCTATTAAATCATGTCATCTAATTCCTCCCTCAATCAATCTCTCTCTGAATCTCTTTCTCTTTTTAACAGAGGAAGAAACTGAGGTCCAGAGAGATTGGTTTGTACAAGATTACCGAGCAAGTTAGTAGCTACGTTTAGACCAACTCTTCTTAACGCAGAAAGAAGGCATCATTGCAGTTTAACAATGTGAAGCAAGCTTCTTCCCCTCTGTCTCCCTCCTTCTAAGATGTACTTCAATATTAGTTGTTTTTTTTTCCCCCATGAGAAGGCTTGAGAGTAACACACAGATAATTATTTATTCCTTTGTCATACCAAGTTGAAGCTTTTGTTCTGAATGATTTCAAAAGCATTAGCTATAGCATACATGATTATATTTTATCAGACACCAAAAACATGCCTCTCAAGTTCACAGCAAAAGAATGAGCTGAATCAGTCCTCTAATGCATGTGACTGATTTTCAGTGAGCTAATGGATACCTGATATAGTTATTCAAACCCCATATATTTTAAAAGTGAATACAAAGTATTTTAATGCTTCTAACTACAGGAATATTTGGCTCAGAGCCATCACCTGATATGCTACTTCTTATTATTTCAGCCAAGTCTATTTTTATGCTTGATACGTTCACATCAGAGCTTCCCTAGTGGCTTAAAGGTAAAGAATCTGCCTGCAATGTGGGAGACCCGGGTTCAATCCCTAGGTCAGGAAGATTCCCTGGAGAAGGAAATGGCAACCAGTACTCTTGCCTGGAGAATTCCTTGGACAGAGGAGCCTGGCCTGCTATAGTATACGGGGCCACAAAGAGGCAAAGATTCAGACACAACTGAGCAACTAACTTTCACTTTCACTTCATAGAAAGCTGAGGACTTTATACTTGGTAGCATTTTGACCATCTGTAAGGAAAAAAAATTGTGGTAAAGTTTATATCTTAAACTTCCTTACCATTAATGCTCAAGAGCTTTAAAGACTTTAAAAATAGTAAATCACAAACCTAGAATTCCTTGTGGTAAGTGTTCTAGGTGGTCATATTTAGGTCTTTGCATTTCATTTCAAATAAGTGAGGCAGGATTAAACTTTTATCACATACATAAAGGGCTGGTAAAGGAGGTGAAAGATTAGAGCCTAGAGTTTCAGACAAAAAACTTAAGGTTAATGATTTTATCAGTCAATCCTCCAATGGCCCCAGTTATAATCTAGACTCCTTTTCTCACATCCAGATGTGCAAATGGCTAATGATGAACTGATGAGAGAAGAGAAAACTGACTATTAACTAACATATTTGCAGATTGATAAAATAGGATAATATAGAAAACAAAATGGGAAGGTCAGAAAGTTTTTTGGTGCCAGGCTATTTACATAAAATCATGTGTAATTAAGAAAAGACTCAAAACTCTAATTTGAGTTTCAACTTGAACAACCCAAATCAGGTCCTGCAGACACCAAGTTTAGCTTGTCCCTATCTTTAAAGTAAGATTGGGGGATTTAAAGTATTGATAAGTAACAGATTTCTAAAATACCATTCAAAGAGAAAGTCTGTCTATTCTTTATCTTCATGCCCTTGCAATCATACTGAGAGATCTCGAGGAAGCCTAAAGAATGAATGGTTTTTCACATGACCAGCTCTCTTTACTAGAAGCCCTGGAGGAGAAGGCATCTGAAAGTCTACTGTTTGCTTCACTAGACAAAACTCTAGCACTGAGAAATTACACGAGACTTAATGTGGTATGAAATGAGAAGTTGGAAAAAGATATTTTTCAAAAGCTGTGTTTAAGAACAGTATAATCAGTCTTACTCTGAGTAATTTAGTCCTCTTCTCATAATTAGTCTTTTTCTTTCTTTTCAAAAGTGCACAAACAACTGCCCTTTAGGGTTACATCACCAATTTGAATAATGATATATAATCCCTGTGTCTCAAATTTTGATGGAAGCCTCAATCCATGATGTGAATCTTGAAACTTTTTTTTTCCCCTAAGAGTTTTGACACAGCTCTGGTGGGGGCCAGCCTATTGGCGATATGGCTTGACATTCACTCCATCAATTCCTAGAGAGGTATTTGTTGTTCTCTGCTTCTGTTCTCTGCTTCTGTTATCTTGGATGACAGAAGGCTTCTTCAAATCAACTAATGGAAGGTTGAGAGAAACAGAACTTCCATACAATTTCTGATCTATGCAATCCTTGGTGTGTGAAACAAGCGATTTGGTGTTCAGCATATGTGGTGATTATAACTGACTTAGTTTCCAGTAATTCATTGCTAAGACAGTGTTGCTCTGAGAAACCAGAAAGTTCAATTGACCATTCAAATTGAGTAGAAATGATCACTAGGAGATAGGAATGGAAGTATTAAGCTTTATTTGTCTATGGTAAAATATTCATAATCATATGATAATATTAGTTTAATTTTATGCATCAGTTCTAAGACTCACTAACCCAATTTCTTTTTTAGATCCAGTTAAAATCAATTTATTGATAGATATCCAAAGGATAAGGATTACATGCTAACCATGGACAGTTAAAAATGATTTCTTGAACAGCATGCCCTTTGGGATTTACATTAATCTAAGAGAACGAAAAGTAAACAATAACAATGGTACTGAGCAATTTAGATGTTATTTACTAATCTATTTTATCAACTAATGCAGTGAGAGGAACACATTTTTTGGTCTGTTTTGGTGACGGGGTAAGAAATAAATACTTGGATGGATGTTATATATGTGTGTGCCTGTGTGGTCAGTCGCTTCAGTCGTGGCCAGCTCTTTGTGACTCTATGGACTATAGCCTGCCAGGTCCTCTGTCCGTGGGATTCTCCAGGCAAGAATACTGAAGTGGGTTGCCTTGCCCTCCTCCAGAGGATCCTCCCAACGCAGGGATCGACCCTGCATTGCCTGCATTTTTTGCATTGCGGACAGATTCTTTACCTCTGAGCCACCAGGGAAGCCCCTGTTATATGCATTACCACTTCCCAATAATACATCTTCCTAATATTAGAGAGCAGAGATGATGGTCATCATAATTTATGTACCACCTGAGAAAAGTGTCAAATAGCTATATTGTATTCCAGGCTAGATGAAGCACAAGCTGGAATCAAGACTGTTAGACGAAATATCAATAACCTCAGATATGCAGATGACACCAGCTTTATGGCAGAAAGTGAAAAGAAACTAAAGAGCATCTTGATGAAGGTAAGAGGGGGGAGTGAAAAAGTTGGCTTAAAACTCAACATTCAAAAAACTAAGATCATGACATCCAGTCCCATCACTTCATGGCAATGCAGATGGAGAAACAATGGAAACAGTGACAAATTTTATTTTCTTGGGCTCCAAAATCATTGCGGATGGTGACTGTGGCCATGAAATTAAAAGACACTTGCTTCTTGGAAGAAAAACTATGACACACCTAAACAGTGTATTAAAAAGCAGAGACATTACTTTGCCAACAAAGGTCTGTATAGTCAAGCTATGGTTTTTCCAGCAGTCATGTACAGATGTGAGAGTTGGACCATAATAATGAAGGCTGAGCACCAAAAAATTGATGCTTTCAAATTGTAGTATTGGAGAAGATACTTGAGAGTACCTTGGACTGCAAGGAGATCAAATCAGTCCATCCTAAAGGGAATCAATCCTGAGTCTTCACTGGAAGAACTGAAGCTGAAGCTCCAAAACTTTGACTACCTGATGCAAAGAGCTGACTCATTGGAAAAGACCCTGATACTGGGAAAAATTGAAGGCATAAGGAGAAAGGAGTGACAGAGGTGAGATAGTTAGATAACATCACTGACTCAATGGACATTAATTTGAGCAAACTCCCCAAAACAGGGAAGGACAGGGAAGCCTGGCATGCTGCAGTTCATGGGGTTGCAAAGAGTCAGATATGACTGGGTGACTGAACAACAAAGAAGTTGAATAACATCTTCATAAGTGTCCAATTTGAAACAGCTACTATAACATTACTACTATCACCTTATAACATTATAGTAGTTAAGACAGTTATGAACTGTCCAGAATATAAGAACATATACAGAATTTGCATCTAGTCACATGCAAAGAAATGTTTAATTTCAAGCAAGCTCCCACCAGATTCCTTTTCTTATAAAGCCACATTTTCAGAATCACAGTTTGAGTATGACAAACATGAGCAGAGTTTGTATCCACTCATTCCCTAGTTCATCCAGAAACAAAATACTCAGGTGACTGTTATAAGCTATTTCCAATATTGTTTGCTGTGCCTCTCCATCCTCATCTTCATATACCCAATGCAGTGTTTTAGCAGGGCTTGTCCTCCAGAGAGGGCCCATACCTTTCAGCTCTACAGCTTTACATATGCTGATGAAAATGTCCTTCTTAATCTTGACTTCTCATCCTTGGTAATCACTCCAGACTTAAAGTAACAATATATAAATGTTTGAACTTTGGGCTTTCCTCCTTCTTTACTCTAAAGATTACAATTAAATAAGTATGCTTTTTTTGCTTTGCTTCAGTTTGGTTTTGGTTTATCTTTCTATCCATTGACTTAGAACATTTGGAGAGGAGACATGAAGGACCAAGGATCTTATGGTTATATATCATAATCTATTTTCTGGTTCAAATGATAAGTAAAGACCTAAATAATGCATTTTCCACTGAAAAAATAGGTCAATGTATAATCTCTTTTCATTCATTTGTTTCTGAGTTTCCCATTATGTGCCAGTTTCTCTGATGATGGAGAACAGATGCCTAGTCTTAATATTCATAGAATAGACTTAGCTTTATATAGTCCTCAACAAGTTTACAGCTTAGAGGGGGAAGCAGATACATGAATGATTTTAATAATATGTCATATTTCAAAAGAGACTACAGGGAGAGGTTTTGTAAGAATTAACAAAAGTCCAGGGTAGTCAACCTGTTAATGGTAAGATGCTGTGGAGTATACGGATGAGAGAGTTATTAAAGATAGGATCTAAAGGAGTTGTAAATTGACTGAATTTTGGAGGTGAGACAGAGAGAGACAGAGGACGCAGGGTAGGAGGGAGATAAACAGGACAGAGAAACTAATTAAAAATACAGTTAGTGTTGTTGAGTTTGGTGAAAGCACAATTCACTAAGATATGTAACTTAGGAGTTGCAACATATAATCACATAATAAATGCAGCAACCAAGAAGCCTATATCTATACCATTAATCCCAATATCGCAGTATCTGCCCTGTTGGTTCATGAGTGTTCTTGAACTTGTCAGGATATATGTCTTGATTTATGCTTTAGGAATACATTTACCATAATATTTAGTATAGAGTGAAGTTGCTCAGTCATGACCGACTCTTTGTGACCCCATGGACTGTAGCCTACCAGGCTCCACTGTCTATGGGATTTTCCAGGCAAGAGTACTGGAATGGGTTGCCATTTCTTTCTCCAGAGGATCTTCCCGACCCAGGGATTGAACCCAGGTCTCCCACATTGTAGGCAGACGTTTATACCATCTGAGCCACCAGGGAAGCAGTATTTAGTATAGCAGATACACTGTTTAGATACACACTGCCTCATAATTGTAAGTTGGTAAAATGCTATTGTTTAATCTGAGAACATATTAGTGAAGGACAAAGATGAAGGCTGCTAGCATGAACTTTCTTAGACAGCAACTTCTCTCAGTACAAAGAATCAACTAAGTGTCCAAAAAAAATCAGAACCATTACTCTGAAGATTTAAATCTCTCCCCAAGACACAAATTATGGACAAATTTTCTACAAAGTAAATTTGAGCTAAGCTTGCCTAAGCTTTCAGTAAAGATATTAGCTTAGTTAGCATATTAATTAAGACAAGTTATAATGCCCTCTTCTCTTCATTGCTATATGAGTATTACATGCTAAACATTTGTCTAGCACCATTCTATTACATAGAATCTGTCCGAGGTTGCTGGTGGTTATAGTTCTGCTCTAAAATTACTGAAGTATGTTAATGATTCCTGACCATTGGGTACTTTATTTATGTTTTTGGACTCTGTAATTGAATTTAAAATGCCTATTATGTGATTAAGAATTTAGAATACTGCAAAATCTTTCAGAATCTCTTAATGGGTATAATAATGTTGCTACTATTCATGTTGGTAATTTAAGCCTGTCGTTTATGCCACTGGAACTCTTGTTCATTCCCCATAGAATGGAGATACTTTCCCTTACTGCCATTGGTATTTATTTGAACAGGTTATTTAAGTTCTGTGTTTTACATTGCTTGCAGGAAAGAAAACAGAATATTAGTAAAGGCTCTGGAGTCACTTCAAAGTTTTCTTTTTGCATTAAGATGTAGATTAACTATATCAAGTAGATAGACAGGAGAAAAACAGAGGCATGTTCTTCATTTTTGAAGGATAAGAAATTCTCTAACGCTGAATATGTCTCTATCATTTACTTTGAGCAAGAAATATTTTTCACTCCATCAAGGACTATAGAAATAAAATTTATAGAATCAGTGGAAATAACATATTATATTAGCTCTTTGTTTATGTATTAGTTCTTCATCTATATATCTGTATGTGTGTTATGTACCTAAGAACACACAGATACACATACACATAGCTGTTTATTCCCAAATGTGTCTGTGCTGCAAATCTTTCCAAATCAAATTAAAATGTAACCAGTAAAAGAATATTTCTTTTCTACTGTAAAAAGCTGTGAAGAACAACTAGGGATGTTCTCATCTTTCATTTAAAAAATGATCAACCATTTAAATAGAAACTAAAGCAAATCAACGGGATAAATACTGTCAATAATATGACACTGAGGTTCATTTAATGGTGTACCCAGCAATAGTCTCTTCAAATTCTTCTCTCAGTCTTCATTTTTCATAGTTGCTTTCTTAGAAAAATTGTAGTTTTTCTTAAAAATGCAAAATTGATATGTCTGTTTTTAGGTCTCATTTATAAAGTAATGAAAAATAAAATTAGAATAGGTTAAAATATTAGTATCTAAAACTTAGGTCAATTATGTATCTAACTTGCCAAAAGAGAAAGGAGAGTGTTGGATTCTTGTAAAAGCAAAGGTTTTGAGACTGTAGAATGTCCTGTATCTCTGTCTCAATTCATTAAGAGCTGAGGTTCCAACCTCAAGCTACATGGTTTAGCCCCTGATACTTTGCTTTAAATCGAGTAGTTTCTTTTTCCCAAGATTAAATTTTATCCCTCATATGCTCAGTCACTGACTAAGGGTCTTTGCATATCTCTGAAAGAGGTAATACCAAATACTTCAGTATCTCATCCAAGTTAAGCACTTCATCAGTACTCTCCACTAGGAACTTTCTGAAGCAGTGGTGATCTGCTGGTTGGAGATCCTCTCCATCTTTCTCTTGCCAATACTTTTCTGGAATAAACTTGACCTCAGTATCCCTTTGGCACTGTACCTTCCATTGTCTCTTCTCAAAACTACCATTGCAAAATAATGACAATAATGATGATGATAATGTCCTTCAGACATTATGCTATCTTAGTGACTCATTACTGCCCAGATGTAACATTTCTTGTACCCTGTTTATACTGATGATAAGACTCAGTTTCAAGCAAGGAAACAAAAAGAATGTTTAGACTGAGGGTTTGGCTTCAAGCTTGAAGATTAAGACTTGTCTTGGCATAGTGGTGATCACTCATCAGGAACTACTGATAAACCCATCTCAAAGTGCCATTTGCAGAAGTTTTCTTGACCCTTCCACCAGGCCAGGGTGCAAATGACCTTTATGCTCCCTTTGTTTGTAAATACCTCTATTACACTAAAATGAAATTCAAATGTAAAATGGAAACAAAACAGTGGTTACATTTATAAGTGCAACTGCTCCTAGAGTACAAACAAAATTATGCATATGTGTGATATGTATGTGTATATAATTAAATCCATAGATATGTGTATATAATTATAGGTATATACACATATAATTCACATATATACATATATATAATATTTAAAAATATTTCTTAGTAAAAGAAATCTGCATTTGAGTGCCAGCTCTGCTAATTCTATTAGTTATAAACCTTGGGTAACTAGCTCAACCTCATTTATTTCAGTTTCCTTTTTATCAAATAAGGAAGATAATTCCTTAAAGTATTGTTGTGAGGAGAGAGTTTATGCTGAAGGTATAAATTCAAAGTACTATAGTAATGAAAAGTAATAACATTATATTTGAAAAGTAAATAACACAATTTTGATAGAAAGGTAGTTGTCTATCAATTATGGTGGCTGAAATATATTGGATAGGAACCCTAGTCAAAATAGGACTTTCTTAAAGTGCTTTAATTAACTGGTCAATATGTAACAGATAATAAATATCTTAATTTAATGTGCTGGCATCATATTGATCAATGACTGAAATTAGAGCCTGATGTCCACTTTTCCCATTGCTAGTAATTATTTTAATAATATATTATCACCTGCAGTTGTTAGGTGTAAGCTAGTTTATAAAGCTGATCTAAAACAGGTACAAGTCACCACTTTTGGCCCCGCTGCCCACCCCCCGTTTATGTGACAGGGTGTTGCTGTCCCACCTGATTGGTGACATGGACATTAAAATTTCATCTGGCGCACCGTGGAGAGGACATTAACCAGCCAGCATCAGCAGCCTGGGCTTGCTGTCAGTGATGATATCAGACACATGACTGAATGTAACAAGCAGCAAATCCTTTTCAGAATGAAAAGAACAGCAGTTACAGATTAGTACTGAGGGAAAGCAAAGGAACGCAGGACAATCCCATCCCTGTTCCTAAAAGATCTTCAATTTAATTAAATCTAACATCTACATACAGTTGAAACAAAGTTTAAAAAAAAAAGAAAAGGAATGCAATGGGCCTGAGTGACTCTGATTTCTTACTTTTTTCAAAGAAATTAATTGCAGCTCTATTGAGGTATAACTGACAGACAAACTTGTAAGATGTTTAGAGTATACATCATGGTGACCTGACACACATTCACATTTTGAAAGGATTCACTGAGTTAATGAATCCATCTGTTACCCCACATATCTATCCTTGTTTTTAAAAAATGGTGACATCTAAGTTCCACCCTCCCAGCAAACCTCAACCATATAACACAGTGTCATCAACCAGAGTCGCTATGCCTTGCACCAGATCCTCAGACCTTATTCATCCTATAGCTGACAGGTTGTACCCTTTTACCAACATCCCCCCACTTCTCCCATCCCACAGCCCCTGGCACCCACTTTCCTCCTGTTTCTGTGAGTCTGACTTTTTTTTGATGCCACAAATAAGTGACTTCCCTCTACTTTTTGCCCTTGATTAGTCACATTCAGAATCTGAGCTTCAGTTTCACTATGAATAATTTGTCAGAGACACTTTTTAAAAAAAAATCTCTTTCCCTGATTCTCACCTCCTGCCCATTTCAGATCAGTTTCCAGTCATGCTCTGCCTTTTTAAAAAAATTATACTTCAAATTCTCTCCTTCCTCTTCATTTCCACTGCTGTTTTTACTTCATTACGTCCCACTGGACCACTCGCAGCAGTTCATCCTGTGGACTAGAATCTTTCTGAAGTACAACTTTAAATATAGCATTCTTGCAAAAAGACTTAATAAACTCCTTATTAGTAACTGATTCAGACCCATGCTCCATACCCTGACCTTCCAATGCTGTATCTGTTTTCTGATAGAAGATAGAGGATAACTCCTTCTATCTTCCAGTTTGATCACTACTTCCTAGGCAACATGATTCCACAATCTCATTCACACTGATGCCCATGCATACTACCCTCAGGATCTTCCACTGCTGTGCACCGCCTCTCTGGTTTGTGGCATGCAGTCTCAGTAGTTGTGGAGAGCAGGCTTAGTTGCCCCATGGCATGTGGGATTTTAGTTCCCCAACCAGGAATCAAACCCCATACCTCACATTGCAAGGTGGATTCTTAACCACTGGACCACCAGGGAAATCCCTGAAATTCTGTATTTTCTTAAAAGGCCCAGTGTAGCCCAGTCCCTCTAGGAAATCTTCTTTGAATAAGCCAGTGAACAATTACAGAGTTACATTAAAATCACATTATTCTTAATTCCTACAATACACTTCACCTTGGCTTAAAAAAAAAAAAAAAGAAAACTTAGAGTTTTCTCAAACTTGCTGCCTTGGAAAACTATCCCTAAGTTATGTCACTTTTGTAGAAAGAGCATGAGGTATTGATCTAATATACTCATACAAAACTAAGAACATTCTTGCTAGTAAAATGTAATTAATTGCACACCTATAACACAATATAAAATAGAATCAAGTGCATTTGGGTTCAAGAAAAAGATAGCCAACCATTAAACCAACACTATGACCTAGCTATCCTTAAATTTTTACATCAATACTGCTTGTTTCTATTCCTTCATTTTGGTGTCAGTTTATGATCTGTGTCAGAAAATTCCTCAGGGCTAAAGGTCAGTTAAAAAGGAGAAAATATCCCCCAGGAGTCAGTGGAGAATAGCTTTGAAGTGTTGTTGGGGCACTGGCTCCTCTTGGGGACCTCAGGAAAGTCACTTAACTTCTATGAGCCTCAATTTATTGATGGGGTTGTCAGTGCTGGATGTGGGGAAGGATTAGACGATGTACTATGAGGAAAGCCCTAATCACATAATGTGGGCTTGCTGACTGCAGCTGATGCCCGGCAAAGGAGGCACAGCATCTTTACTCGGCTCTCTTGCCTTCTGTCTCCTAGAAAGTGGAGTGCTGCTGAAGGCGGATGCCACCATGCTGGATTTAAGAGCAACGGCCTAGGCAGTGTGGTTGTTTGGTTTTCTTCTGCCCTTCTTCGGAGTCAGCGGTTAATGGGTCCCCAGCCGACCCTCCTGCAGGAGCCCGGAGAAGACAGAAGCACTGTTCAGGCTGCGCTTGGATCAGTCCCTTGCTCCGTCTCTCTGACCCGTCATCTCTTTCTTTCTACATCTTTATCATTTCCTCTTTGCCTCTATCCTCTCTCAGACTCTCTTTCTGTGTTGGTCTCTTTTCATCTTTAAACCTCTGTCTCTGTATGTCTGTTTTTTGGTTTTTTTTGACTCTATCCTTTTACCACTCTTTTTCTCTTCTCTCTGTTTATCTTTCTGTTTTCATTAATTTCTCTTTCTATATTTCTTTTACTCCTTTAAATATTATCTCTTATATTTGGTATTTTCTTCTGGGACTCCCTAGAAAGCTGTGCCTTTATATGGTTTTTTTTTTTTTTTTTTTTTTAATCACTATATTATGAACTGAGTGTTGGGTTTAGCTTTAGGAAAAGTAACCAACATGGCCTTCATCCTGTTCAGTGTTCAAGGATATTCATTCACACTGCCGCAGCATAGAAAAAACAAAAATAAAAACAAAAGCACTTTATAGGGTCCAGATAACATAAGAGGTCTGTACTTTTGTTTAGTTTGTGTTATGTGGGGAGGTGGTATAATACCTCAGCTTATAATTAATTTTCAGTCTGTTTTATGGACAAATTATATAATTCTTTTCATGGGTCTAAGAAAAAAGTGCTGTGACAGGTCATATCAGATGTATCTTTGGCAAAATAACAACAACAACAATTTGTATTTATGAAATGATTACAATGTCCCAAACACTATGTTAAATCTTGTGCTTCTACTGAATTGCCTGATCCTTACAAATACCTAGGGACTGGTGTTATTATTATTACCATTGGGCCAAGGTTCAGTGTGTTGTCCAAGATTATGCACAAGGAAGTTATGTTCAGACAGTATACCCAGAGAATCTGGGCTCTTAATCACCATTTCCATACATCTTTAACAGTATGACTGATAATAACTGGTGTTCATTGTTTTAGTTTTCTTTTAGATAAAATACAATTATATATATATATATATATATATATATATAATATTTGATCTTAACAGTGGAACATTTTTGGATTTGTTTTATAAAACATATCCATGGTGGCACAAGACCAAGTTATAAAGTATGATATACCTTATGAACAGGACCCAGAATTTGTGCATCTTTCACAATTCCTGTTAGATGTCTCTGCTTATAGAATGAGGGTCTTAAAGAGCAAAAAGAATATAATAGATTTAACATAATAGATGACATGATAGATGTAACTCAGGCCACGGAAATCATGGCTGGATAAGGGCTTCCAGTTTTGTTTTTTTTTTCTAGTTTGAGCAGAAACTAGAAAGCCTTTTCTAGTTGTAAAAATAGTGTATTAAGACTTCTTTCCACCATGGAGAGGAACTAAATGGCAGATAAAACATTTTAAAAGTGGCAAAAGTAATTTATGATATTAAATGCTGCATTACTATTTTTTTTTGCATTACTATTTTTAAGACTACATTTCATCTAGAAACCATTTTATTTTATTTAAATTAAGACATTATCAACTCTACTCCTTAGTTCATGGCCTAATCTGCATGAAGAGCCTCTGTAGGAAAAACAGTAAAAATGAAGTTGAATTAGTCATAAATAATAATCACTTCCATTTATATAACACCTTTGAAAAGATCCCTAGACAGTTACTAACTTTTAAAATCATACACTAGATTTTAAATGCAAAGCATCCTTCAAATGTGATGTTGAGGTTACAAATTTAAACACATTAAGGTCAGCAAATGAGAGAGTTATGGTTTTCATTATAACATTATCTCACCCACAGAAGAATGCTTTATTATTTTTTTTTCTTAAAAGTCTTTATTTAGGAGTTCAACTGCTACTGAAAATATCGCATCTATCCAAATATTTAGCAAAGACAAAATGTAAACATTGAGGCACTGCTGTCCTCCATGTGTTGTTATTTGAATTATAGCATAAAATTGATGCAATTTGAATTTTTATTTTGCCTGGAGTTATAAACTAAATGAAAATACTGATCCAGAAGGGAATTTTTATCTGCTCACCTTGCTCTCTTCCATTTGTCCTTTCCTTGAGTTGAAGGGCAAATGGAGGTGCAGAAGGCAGGCTAGTGCAGGAACTAATGTGTGTTGATTGCCTCCCGTGTTTGAGATACTGTGAGGTATGTTGAAATTGCTAACTTGTCAACCCTTATGACAATTCTACAACCAGATATCAGTGAATCTATTTGCATATGAGACTATGGAAAAGCAGAGAGATTAAGTGACTTGGCCAAGGTGAAACTATTAATGAAATCTAAATTTGTGAGTTTCTGATGTTGTTCCCACTTTTCTTACTAGATGAGGTGGGGGATGGGACCCAAGAACATCTCTGCTGAATGCCTGCCACGTCCTTAAGTTAGGTCTTAATTTAGAGGTTATGCATGTTTAGGAAACTGGTAGTAAAAATAAAAAAGCTAGGACACAATGTTATGCTCAAAGTTAAAAGTTCTCCAGCATATTCCTCACAAATGACATCCAACATTTTAATTTGGGAACATATGGAGAAGGGTATGTGAGTCCAGTTGAGGAGAAAGCTGTGGGGCAAGACCATCTGCTTATATGCACCAATTCAGTCACCTTCCGAAAAAAATAAGGAGCGTGATGTAGTTTATTAAACAGGTTGTCATTGTACTGGAGGAGGAAGGTTTTCTCACATAATAGGTAGAAACTATCTGTAATGGAAATATATTTCTAAATATCACAATATAATATACCATGATGTCACATGCATAGTTATAAAATGATATAGAGTAAGCTTCTAGTACACAGAACTCCCCAGAATTTTATACACTCTTTTGAAGTCTCTGAAACTTGAATCATGTTCTTTCAGAGCTAGAAAGACTCTCAAAGCTCTTCCTCTGCTACTCTGAATCTCTTAGAGATATCAAAACAGGCCTGAGAGATCAGTTGAGTTCTTTAAGCTAATAATTGCTTAGTCTAGAACCCAAGTCACTTACTCTTCTTATTCCTATTTTAATTCCAGTTTCTAACCATAGCAAATAGACTTTGGCAGACAGCTTCAGTGTCGAAACATGTTTTGTGGTAGAGAGTTATTTCAGCAAACTTTTGATAGCTTAATTCTATTCGGGGCTACCTGGAAGCACTTATTATTTAAAGGATGAGTTTTTAAGTGGTTGCAGAAGCCATTCATTTTGGGTAAGGGTGTGTGTGTGACAGAGTGGTGGTGGAGAGGGAAAGAGAACAGAGAGACAGAGAAAATGTTGCTAGATATATACTATTCCCCCATCCTGATTTAATCACATTTCTTAAATTTTCTCTTTATCTTTGGGCCACCCCTTCTTAATTACCAGATCCTCTTTATCCAGTTCTCAAAACATGGGAGTGTGTCGGGGCTCAGTCTTCAATCTCTTTTTTTCCCTCCTTAACTATTGGGTTGTATAATCAAACCAATATCACATGTAGGTTGTTAACTTCACACTTACAACTTCTCACACTGAACTTCCTACTATAATCTTGATTCGTTTAGCTAACAATACTAGGATATTTCTACTTTGCTATCTAGGAGCCATCCCAAATATAGTATGTTCTCAACCAAACTTGATCTCCCATCTCCTATCTCTGTGTTTTTTTATTGCAGTATATAGCCCTGCTATTCACCCAGTTACTTGGGCCAGAAACCTTGAAATCATCTTTGACTCTTCTTTTCCTCTTCCATTCCACATTCAGTCAATTAAGAAACCCTGTCTGATTTATTTTCCCAATATATCCAGGGACTAACTTCTCAGAACTTTTACCACAATACCCAGGTTCAAGCCACTATCACCTCCTGTATAGACCACAACAAGAGTCACCTAAATGGGCTGCCTGCTTTTCTTCTTGCTTCCTATATTCTACGCTTTGCACATTGGTAAAAGCGCTCTTTCTCCAAAACCTCTAATGGATTTTTATCAAGTCCTTATCATGATGTACAATGATGCTTCCTTATTTCATTCAGGTTTGCACTCAATTATATATGTAATTCCCTCTCTACTAACATGTGAGCTTCACGAGGCCAGGGACTTCATTTGTCTAAATAAGTTGCTAAGAAACAGACTGATAGTGAATGTTTGTTTTTGTATACTAAATTTCATGGAACTTGAAACACATAACTCAACATTTAGCATATTAATATAAACAATTATAATCAAAGTATTCCATTTCATTTGTACAATCCTATAAAAGTGCCCAGGACTATTTTTCTTGAATTAACCATACAACAATTATTTTCCACCTTTAATCTTAAACCATATCAACTAAACATAAATACAAGTATTGGACTGATATTTAACACATGCATACATGCATATTCACATAAAATTTCAAACCAAAAGTATGGGTAAATGAAGCTTTCTTTGCTCAGTATCCACAGGAGATTGGTTCCAGGACCCTGTCTACTCGCTAAGGATACCAGAATCCACAGATGCTCAAATCCCTTAAGTAATACGTGTAGTATTCACATATAACCTATGCATATCCTCCCAAATACTTTAAATCATCTCTAGACTACTTATAATATCTAACACAATGTAAATGCTATGTATCACTAAATAGCTGCAGGCACACACAAAAATCAAATTTTGCTTTTTGGAACTTTCTGGAATTTTTCTCAAATATTTTTGACCTAAAATTGGTTAAATCCAGGGATGTGAAAACATGGACTGGAAGGCTGATAATACTAGTTAGTATGCAAAGAAGTCCTTGGTCCCATCTTAATTTTGTTTCTTTCTGTTTTCTTGAGCATTTGGTTAACTGCTGGTGGTTTCTTCATTAGCTAAATAGTGTGGATAAAAACAGTGGCCTCAGGGCACCACACTTAAACTTTAATTAAAGAAAAATAAGCCATATAAATAAATAAATAATGTACATAAACTATTTAAGAAATACAAATTATATTAAAGAACCCTACCAAAGTTTATCATTACTACAGGTGCAAAATGCAGACAACCACATTTTCAGATTCATGTTCTGTAGTCCTGTGAAAAAATTTTATGCTCATCCTGGCCTGTTATACTTTAAAAAGGATGTTGAAAAATCAGGCAACATCTAAGGAAAGAGCAATACATCGGTGAAGAGGACCCTTGATAAAAGGCTAGAGGAGTTTGCATCATTTTGTCTAGAAGAGAGATGACTGAAGAAGGATATTATAACTCTCTTCAAATATATGAAGGGCTATTATTAGGAAAATGTAGGCCAGCTGTTTTTGAGCTCCACTGAGGTCAGAATAAGAAAAAAGTTGGCTGAGTTTATTTAAACATTTGAGAGAACGCCTTGAAAGTAAAGGTTACTTATAGATTCCTGGAGACAGAAGACAGGCTGTCTTCTTAACAGGAGATCTTGAGATACCATCTGCTTGGATGAACAGACACTCAGAGGTATTGCTTCAGGCTCTTGGACTCACTTATTCTAGTATCAAAGCCACTGGATAACTGGTAAAAGGGAGAGGGCTCATTTGGAAGACAATTACCTGCATAAATTCTCAGCTCTCAGGGAAATGCAAGTGCCCTTTTCCAAGTTCCCTCCAAGGTGTGCTTTTGATTGTAAATTTCCCCCCAGCTTTTTACAGAAAGATATTTCCTCTGAAGAGGCTACTTCTACTTTTCACTGTCTTCCACAGAAGCTTATTTTCAAAACACAAGGCAAAAGGGCAAAAATCTTCTCAATTTTCATCACGATTTGAAACATCTGAATTTAAAATCTAAAACATGTGTCTTTTAATTAAAAAAAAAAAAAGCCTTCACACACATTTAACTCCTGTGACATATATAGTGCTAATTCGTCAAATCATCTCAAATGTAACTGTCCTTTGGTTGAAGAAAAAAAAAGAAACTCATGTCTAAGACCTACATATAGCATCCATTTGCATATCTATGCATATACTCACACACCTTATTTTACATTAAATCTGTCTCTATACTATTTATATTTATACCCATTTGCTGAGTCCAAATATATTTGGTCGGTTTTGAATTCTACCAAGTATTCTTCAGAAAGTATTCTTAAGAAGTTATACTTGGTAAGACTTTGCAACAAAGCTGAATTATGGTCGAAATCCTATACAAATGCTCAATCTCTCCAACAGCAATAAATTACAATGTCAGAAACAGAAGGTGCTGACCTCCCAGTGTGAACAGAGTGAGGGTGGTGATGAGGATAAAGCTCTTGATTAGAAATGTTTTTCTTGAAGAATAAAGCATTTATGCAAGGAAACAGCCATGAATAAAGTCTATCACCTCTTGATATTTATCCATATAAAATACAAGATGATTTCCCTTCAAGGGAAGGAAAAGAGGAAATAGAAAAACCCTATATTTCAGATTGATAGGCAAAGTTATAAATGTTTAATGCATATAATTACTACAATTTTAGTGTTTTTCCCCCTTGAAACTAATGAAGTAATCTTTTTTTTTTCACAAGGAAGAAGCAAATGAACAATCCTGAAAGTGAAAATGCATTTTTAATGTTAGAATATAGAAGTGAATAGTGGGTTACATGCAAATTTTTTTTGAAAAATAATAGCACACTGCTTGAGTTAGATTGTATTTTGTAAAGTTAGATCAAGGATTGGAGCTGTGTAACATGCCTCACAATAGGGAAACAGCCATCAAGCTCCTGAACTCCACCAACCATGACAGAAGCAGACATTTCTTTCATTTTCTCCCTGCCTTTCTCCCTCTAAAATATCTGATAAAATATATCCTGAAATAAAGAGAGAACGTTTTCTCAGAAACTGAACCCATCATCATCTTTCCCAGTGGTTCTTAATCCTTGACATCAGTTTAGTTCAGTTGTTCAGTCATGTCTGACTCTTTGCGATCCCATGAATTGCAGCACCCCAGGCCTCCCTATCCATCACCAACTCCCGGAGTTGACTCAAACTCATGTCCATTGAGTTGGTGATGCCATCTAGCCATCTCATCCTCTGTTGTCCCCTTCTCCTCCTGCCCTCAATCTTTCCCAACCTCATGGTCTTTTCAAATGAGTCAGCTCTTTGCATCAGGGGGCCAAAGTATTGGAGTTTCAGCTTCAGCATCAGTTCTTCCAATGAACACCCAGGACTGATCTCCTGTAGGATGGACTGGTTGGATCTCCTTGCAGTCCAAGGGACTCTCAAGAGGCTTCTCCACACCACAGTTTAAAAGCATCAATTCTTTAGCCCTCAGTTTTCTTTACAGTACAACTCTCACATCCATACATGACTACTGGAAAAACCATAGCCTTGACTAGACAGACCTTTGTTGGCAAAGTAATGTCTCTGCTTTTTAATATGCTGTCTAGGTTGGTCATAGCTTTCCTTCCAAGGAGTAAGTGCCTTTTAATTTCATGGCTGCAATCACCATTTGCTTAAAAAAAAAAAAAAAAAAAAAGTCAATGCCCAAGCATCAACCATGACATTATTTGCATGGGGCTCAAACAACAGCATTTTTAAAAACTATGCATGTAATTCTAATGTGAATTAGAATTAGAATTAGAATTAGGGCTGGGAACAATGATTAACTCATTGGCACCCGCTACCCCACTACTTTATTAATCGCATTAAGAGCAACTCAATCTTATAGGCTAAAAATTTAAGTTCTAGTTACTCATTCCTTCTGTTGGTTCTCTGTGATCCTTCTCTTCCTCAATAATTTCCATCACCTTCACAGTCAAATCTTTCCCTTGACATATTAGAACTATGAACATATTCTTTAATCTTGACTCTTCCCTCACTGAGGCTTTTCATACACAAGAGATCTTCTGGAGACGTGACTTCCATCATTTTATTCCCTACACATAGTCTCCTTACTGTGAAATTTTCTGTGACTCCCTACTCCATTAGGAAAAACATTGAAATATCTTACATAGAGCATTCCAGGCCCTTTGAGACCTGGTTCCAATTGTCTTTCTAATTGAGAGTTCATGATTCCATGGCAGGGATCTTCATTTCCTTCTAGTCTTGTCTATATCCAACACTTTGTGAATGCCTTACTCAACCCTACACTTTGATTTTTTTCTTCTGTTGTCTTCTTGAAATGCTCACCATCTGCTCTGTCCAAATCAAACCCTGTCCACTCTACATCCTAGCTCAAGTATTCCTTCCTAAAGCATTTCTCAACCATGCAAGCATCCTCCCATCATTTCATTCTCTTTAGCCCTTATTCTGGGCATCATCCAATTTGTTCAATTGTGTTCCTAATGCTGTTGATACAATACATCTATCTCATCTAGAGCTCTGAGCACCCAGTGCAGTGCTTCACACATAGTAGGTACTCAATATTCATTTGCTAAAGGAATATAAAATGATTAAATGGCACAGAGCTAACATGATCTCATATCTTAGTGGCTTAATGCTGACTATGCAAGTGCTGGGAAGTGCTGCTTGGATTCCAGTGCCAGAATTATATTTATGAGGACATATGGGGGACAAAACAGAAAGGAATGTTACAGTCCAAAAAAGAAAAAAAAGTGTTCTCAGAAAAAGAAGACCATTTTTAACCTTACAGTGCATTTAGATCTCCAGAAGATCATGTTTAAAAAAAAGTGATGGAAAGTATAACTTCAGCACAGAAGAAACATCAATTTTAAGCTCCTTAAAATGTAATACTAAATGTCTCTTAAGTGAAACTTTAATCTTTGTTTTAATTCAACTCTCTAAGAGACCACTCAAGATCCTTGCGTCCTTTTGGTATTAAATGTGTTCTTTTGAATATGAGAGGGGTACTAAAATTTACTGTTTTATAGAACAAATTGATGTATTTGTGGATCCACAACACTTCATTGCCTTTCCTGCCCTGCTTACCATGTCTATCTTAGCAAGAAAGTCATGGAGTCACAAATGTTCCCTGGACTTCTCCCTCATAAGGATAATTTCTACCTTTCTCCCAGAATGAATCTTGGTTTTGATATAACATTTGACTGAACTTGGACTTTTAGGTTTAAAAAATATTAGTGGCCATGAGAGTAATACTTCTGTAATCTTGAGTGTATGATAGAAATGGGCCATTTAGAATCAGTGATGTGATAGTCCAGAAGAAGGACCAGAAAACCAATCATGATAAATCCACTCCTCCCATATTAGAGATGAGAATGGTTGACCCAGGAACCAGGGCATAAATCAATGATATTTTTCCTTATAGAAAGTATGAGAAAGAGGCAAAGAGCTCAATTAGAGCCAATAAGATACAAAATGAAGTAAGCCTAGCTATTTCAAGGAAAAAAAAATTGTTGTTTTAATAAGAAATTAAAAAAAGAGGAAGTCTCTCTCACTCTTTTTCACTAGACACACCTAAAGAAGCATGTAGCCTTAATTGCTACTGATACAACCCCCAACCATAAGGGAACAAGACAGGATATTATGCTGGTACCATGGCTAGTGTCTGAGACATGAGGTGAATCAGATTATCCAAAAGCCCACTCTTCCTTCATGTCTTCCTACTATGTGAGCCCATGAATTCTATCTTAAGTTGGTTTGAGTTGGGTTTTCTATGAATTACAGTCCAAGGTCCCTTAAGTAATATGATGACTATGGCACCTAAGACAGACCTTAAAGTGAGGGTATGCATGTTTCCAATGCACAATTGGCTCACTAAGTCCAGATGTGTTTGCTTTAAATTGTCTTGCTTTGATAATGGTTATACAACACTAGCTTTAGCACAGAAATGCCTTCAGTCATCAATTTATCAAATATTTACTGAGCACTGACTATGTGCAATCATGGTGAAGGATTCCATGAATCATAAATTCATGAATCCATGAATTCATCCAGAAGATGAATGTTGAACAGGTAGTGATAGGTGCTAAGAGTGTTAGGAAGGAGAATAGGATGCTAAAGAAGCATATAATAGGGGAGCAAACCTATGGTAAGGGCTGTAAGAAGAAATCCTTGGAAATTCACTTTTACCCCAAGATTGGATTTGAAAAGAGGAGAGCTACAGGAAGAGTGGAACAAAAGGAACAACACATAAAGTGTTGGACAAAAGAGAGTGTGGAAAAACCCAAAGAGCTCAAATGGAGAGAGTGAGAAAAGGAGGGGAGCACCAAGACACTGAAGGCCTTGCAAGTCATGGCAGACATGTTGCCCTTCATCCAAAGTCTTAAAGATACAACAAGAGCAAATGTCAGACATAAATTGCATAAGATTAACATGACTCTATTTGTATTTTGTAGTTATTTAAAAGAAAATCTGTATTTACATATATGAAGCTGGGAATTCATGTTAATAAAAGAATCAAATGAGTATATCCATGGGAAGAAGCTCAAATCCTTTACTAAGCCAGATGGAAAAAGTTTCATGATCTTGAAAACTTTTGGGTGCTTTAGAATATTCAAAACAAACACTTACCTCTAGGGCATGTAGATGAGGCCACTGAAGCACACTCACTTTTATAAAGTTAATAAAATTAGAGATTGGAAATGAAGCTTTCCTCCAACAGCATTTTTTGAACACCTCATCTATCAAGTGATGAGTGTGTTTCATCACCTATTTTTTTCCCAGTCATATTATTCTCATGTTACACCATTCTGTATATTAGTTGTTTTTATAGAAAACCTGGTAGATTATAATCCATGGGGTTGCAGAGTCAGACCTGACTGAATGACTAAGCATGCATGCACAAATACTGTAGCGTTAAAGACACCCTTCAGGAATTTGATTCCATTTAGTTAGAATCATCTTGAAATTCTTACTAGCTGTGTCAAGGGGGGCATATGTTACATAACTTCTCTAAGCATCAGTTTCTTCCTTTGTAAAGTGAATATAATATTAGTTCTCTGTCAAGACTTTGTTCTCAGGATCAAATGAGGTAATGCCTATTGAACACTATGCTTGGAACACAGCACGCTCTCAGAAATATTAGTAATTATGAGTAGTAGTCATTATTTTTAATCCATAAAACATGTAGAAATATCAATCCGTATGGAGCAGCAGTGAAATGGAAAGGTCACTGGGCTGCCCTGCACAGGAAGACAAAGTATATTTAGAAAGAGACATGGGGCCAGCAACAAAGATGCATATAGGACATTGTGCTTTGGATAGGCAGAGATTCAGTAAAAGCAATCCAGGCATATGATATCATGTGTACCCAGAAATCTGAAATCTAAAATCCAAATACATGTGGAAGACAGAAAAATGTTAGGCACTGAAAACAAGAACAGAAGATAGGGTTTTGAAGGATTAAAGAAAGCATTCCAACAGGCCGAGCTACATTTTAAAGATCTGGTGGCCCTGAGACAGTGACTCTTAGCCTGTGAGAGAATTATAGGCTTCACATAGACTCTGGCTAAACTAAGAAGACCTGCTTTCTAGTTTAATCCTGACACTTATACACTGTTGATTCTAAGCAAAATACAAATCATTTTTATGTTTCAGTTTTCTCATCCATAAAGTGGGGATAATTATATCTGGTTTGCTTACCACACAGCATTGTTTGATTGTTTAAATGAGGTAATGGATAAAAAAGTACTTGAAAAATGTTAAAGACCTAAAATATGTTAAATTACAAATAAATACATTTAACAATATTTATTGAAACTTTATCCTTTTCCTGGGATTGTATTACAAAGATGAAAAAAAGAAATATTCTACAGCTTTAGTCACTGTATCAAATATCAATAATCAACCATAAGTCATTTCAATCATGTCTAACTCTTTGTGACCCTATGGACTGTAGTCTGCTAGGCTCCTCTGTCCATGGAATTCTCCAGGCAAGAATACTGGAGTGGATAGCCATTCCCTTCTCCAGGGGATCTTCCTGACTCAGGGATTGTACCCATGTCTCCTGTGGCTCCTGCATTGGTAGCTGAATTCTTTACTGCTGTGCCACCAGGGAAGCCCCATATTTGGGTCCCCATATTTGTGTCCTTAATGAAATCTGGTATTTCATTATATTATGTAGTATATGAAATACAACTACATAATGTAATGAAATACCAGATTTCATAAAGACATACATAAGGACCCAGTGTGTAAGGAACATCCAGGTCTGCTTAGGGAAATTTAGGGAAGAGCTCATAGAGGAGATAGAACATGAGCTCATATGAGCACTGGGAGCTTTCCAGGTGGATGGGGTAGGGAAAGATGTCCCCAGGAGAAAGGGCAGAATGTATACAAAGCACAAAAGTATCATCCTAGACTGAATTAGAAACAAAAGTTGCAAGTAAATCAAACCAAAGGCTACTTGAGGCTCTACATTCTTTTCCAGTGTTATCACCTTCATTTCAGTTGTAGAATATGTCGGGAAATGACTGACCTTGATCCTGAGATATTCCTCCCGTTTGGCAAAGTTCTGTAATTCATTCAACTAGGTCAGAATTAGCCTTGCACCTGCAAAGATCATTGTCTCTAGGAATCAACAATGGACACACTCTCTTTTCTGATCTTTCCAAAGTGCAAGTTCTACATTCATCGAGGCAGCCCCTCCTCCATTTGAGGATATTAACTCAGCATCTGATTTGGTTGTTTGCCTCATTTCAGCCCCCTGGCTAAACAGAAGGTTTCAGTTTTCCACTGCCTGCTAGGCTACTTAACCCTTCTAAGCAGAAATATTCAGATGAAAGAAACCCAACTGTTGTTATAATTTTGTAGATATAAGACATCTGCATATGACTTCATGGCATCTGGCACTATTTGAAATATACAGAATCCAGGGCTGCAATTTCAATTTTTATAAGTATGTCATGTAACAGTTTAGAAAACATTTACTTACCATGACAGCGCAAAACCTCAGCTCTCAAACAAGGTGAAATAAGTAAAATTACAGAATCTGCAGGAATAATTATATAAGAATATATATAGAATGTATCATGTAAGGAAAAGTCTAGTCAAAGATAGGTTACTGTATGCAATTTTAGATTTTATCCTCTTTACATAAAGATGGATTTTTATAAAATATCCTTTGTGTTGGAGAATGTAAAAGGAGACATTTCTTATATCTCATTCATTAAATAAACTTTTTTGAACACCTGATGTACTAACCATCCTGTTGGACAACGAGAATAAAGAGGGGAAAGGAAGCAAGATAGAAGTGAACAAAGAACTACTTGATGAGAACAAGTTATGTATCTGCACAGATATCATTTCCTCTGTGAAACCACTCCACATTCTTGATAAAGTGGGCAGTTTGGATGTTCCATCCTTCAAAAATCCTTACAATCAGGGAAGGTCAATGATACAGAGAAACTAATTTGTGCATGTTGGGACTTTCCCAGGAAAAATGCAGGATAGTTTATCTCTTTCCATATAGATCGCTAAGGTGGAAAGATAGTACTCTGTGATTTCAGCAGTCATCTGCTTCAACACAATAACCATAGTCAAGACCTGGGGGGAGTGAGTGAAAAAAGACAAAGGGGGAGGGAAGAAGGGAGGACGAGATAAAAAAGAGGAAAGTAGAGAAAATCTTATTACATTATTTAAGCTTTGTATCAAGTAAGGCTAAAGCCTCGCTTCTTAGAATTGATTCCAATTTGAGCAGAAATTAATTAGCAGTTTGTTTCTTTAATTGATAATCTGAATGTGGGATGTTTCAAGTGTCAGATCTTAAAATATCAAATTATCTTAGCTGAGAAGGGATGGAGAAAATAATTTATCTCTTCTTTACAAGAAATTTAGTTATGCTACAGCTAAGAAACCAGTTAATCTATACTTACTACACTTCAGGACTCAGGCTACCAACGACAGAGCTTTGAAATACTGGTACAAGAATTATTCAAAAAATAATGCTTGTGGCATCATCATCCATTAATGTCAGAGGCATATATATTCTGTAAGCCAGAAACTCATCTCCTTAGGAACCTGTATAAATACATATGTGTGTGTGTGTGTGTGTGTATACATGTATGTGCTCAGTTGTGTCTGACTCTGCAATCTCATGGACTGTAGCCTGCCAGGTTCCTTTGTCCATGGGATTTCCCAGGCAAGGATACTGGAGTGGGTTGCCATTTCTGGCTTCAGGGGATCTTCCTGACCCAGGGCTCAAAAACCACGTCTCTTGCATCTCCTAAATTGGCAGGTGGATTCTTTACCACTGTGCCACTTCGGAAGCACTATATACATATATATATATACACACACACATATCAGAGGGCATGCACAGAAGATTTCTTAGCAGAACCAGTTTATGATAGACAAGCTAGAAACAACAGCTGTCTACCAAGAGTAAAATGCATAAACAAATATATAATGAAATATTATACATCAATAACAATAAATGTATTATAACTATATTTGAAAGCATAGTATAATATCATAATATGAAAATACAAATCTAGACCCAAGAAATATATAAATATCATTCCATTCATCTAGAGTTTAAAAAAGTAAGACCAAAAGATGTTATTTGGGCATATTGGTAAAACAATAAAGAAAAGCAAGGAAATGATCATCAGCAAAGCTAGAGTATAGTTACTTCTAAGAAGGTTTGAGTGGTTTGAGATCAGGAAGTAACCCATGGAAGCAGCTGGTGCTAATAAAATTTTACTTTTGATCTTGGTGTTCACTTCATAGTTATTCATTGAATTATGTTTATACAGGTTTTATGAACTTTTTGGTATGTGTGTTATATTTTGGAGTAAAATAATGTACTATGACCAAATGTATTTAGCTCAGGATTGCAAGGAAGATTCAGTCTAGAAAATCTATCATGACAATTTATCACAAAAGTTGACTATAAGGAAAAAATCATGAATTATCTCAATATGCATGTTCACAGAATTCTCTAGATTTCAGCAGCATTATGTGATAAAAAAGAAATGTTTGTCAAAGTAGGAACTTGATAAAGGTTACATACCAAGACCTAAATGAAGGTTATACTCAGTAGGGAAACCTTAGATACTTTCCTTCTTCACACAGCACAGAGACATCACACTCATTATCATCACAACAGCTTAATGGAGACCTGGAGGGTCCTGATAACTCTATGAGAAAAGCAACATAACTAAAAGATTGGAAAAATGAAAAGAGGAAATAAAGTTGTCATTGCTAGTAAATGACATAAATAGCAAAAAGAGCCAGCAGGATTACATTCAGAGCATTTTTTATCTTCTTTTTGGATATAAGAACAACCTTAAAAAACCAATAGCAATTTCTTTTCGCATCAGCATTATCCAAAGTGAAAATGCAATTTCAATAGTACAAAAGTAAACAGTATCTATGGGTTTTAACTTAACAACTTAAATCCTAGCCTAAGATTTCAATGGAGAAACATTAATTTCTTTTAAAGAACATAAAATATTTGAAAGCAAAAACATTCTGTGCCATTATTTAGAATTACTAGATAATAAAATGTTTAATTTCCTGCATATTAATAGATAAATTCAATGCAATCAAAAGCTAAATTTCATCCAGATGATTTTTAGAATTCAGTGCAATCATTCTAAAATTTATATGGAAAGATAAAGACAAACAAATAGCTGGGTTTTTTTTTTTTTTTCCCCTCTGAAAAAGAAGAGCAAAGAGTAGATATTTGCTCTTTCAGATAATAAGATAAAAGTTCTGGCAATAAAACCAGTAGGGTTTTGGTTCAGGAACACCCAAGTGAAACAATGAAACAAAATAGTGAGTTTACTAACTGATCTTTGAATATCTGGAAAGTCAATATCTAATAGTTTGCCATCAAAAAATCTGTAGGATATTAATGAATTTTTAGCATATGATATTAAGAAAAATGTTTTACAGTATGTATAAAAATAAAACTGGATTTCTATTGAATATTAAGAATATTTGTCAAAATAGGAACATACATGCAGTACTTATGTAAACAGATGGGCAGTTTTTAAAGGTTTTTTTTTTTTTTTTAATATATTAGTTCCTTCAACTCTCACAACAATCTTATGAGTCCATTACTATTTACTACTCTCATTTTCATACACTCCATTTGTATAGAATTTAAGTTGTCAAAATATACTCAGGAATTGAATGAGCCAAGATGGTAAATTCAAATAGTAAAGATTACAATAACCTTGGTCTTAATTACTACATTATAAAGGCAAAACCACAAATGTAAGAGTAACTTTTCATCATCTAGATTTGAGGAAAGATATCCCAAACAGAATTCCAAAAACACTAAGGCAAAGAGATAATGAATTTTATAAAATAAAGATTAAAGATTTTTATTTGCTGAAGACCAAATGGAAAAAATTCACAATCAGATGGCAAATTGAGAGAGAAAACTTAATTTGCAATGTCCAAACCAGACAAGATTTATAGCTATATTAACAAGCTAGTCGATAAGAAAAAGAGAGGCAACTCAATTGAAAAACAAGCAAAGGATAAAGAACACTCAATAAGTGAAAGGGAAACCCCCTGGAAAAATGCCTGGCAATCAAGAAAATGATGTCCAAATTCATGTAGTTAGAGAAATGTAAATTAAAACACTGATGTCACTTTTTACTTATCCTATTGAAAAAAAATTTAGAAGGCTGAATCATGCCAAGTGTTGGCAGTGATACAAGAACGCTCATTAAATTCCTGTAGATGTTATATACTGGGACAGACATTCTGGAGAACAATCTGGCCGCACTTTGGCAAATCCAGAATATGCAGACTATGACCCAGCAATGCCACTCAAACACAAAGGGATTCACACACGTGGAAGTTCATCAGTACGTTGTTAGCGTTAGTGAGGAGTTAGAGGTGATCGTAAATGTGCTAGTTCCATACAACAGACTATGTTAAATCAGTTAGAAGTAATAGACAATGGACTTACAGCAATATGGATGAAATTCTAAATCAGTGCTGAGCAAAAATAGCAAGACATATAATGAGTTCTTATGTACTTTATAAGAATATGCACAAATGAAACACATTAGAATCATTGCTTATGGGTGGATGGACAGAAATGGGAGTGGGGATGCAAATAAAAGGAAGTGAACAAATTAATTAGTGGATGAATAAAACCAGCCAGTAGAGGAATCTGATGAAGTCCTACTTCTGCCCTTGACATCCTTGAAAAGGAAAAAAAAGAAATAAAGCAAAACCAACACATACTGGGACTTTATGGAGGATGCATTCTAAGAAAGGAGACAGATATGAAACTAATCACAACATTGCTTTTTAAACTGCTATTTTGATAACTGCTATCAGAGATGAAATCACAAGGTGTTATGAGAGCATGGTAAGATGTAAGCAAAAAGTAGTATGTCACAGTTAAACAGAAGACATTAGACAAATGCTTATGTAATATAAGAAACTGAACTATGAGTTAGATAATTTCACCATTTTAAAACTGACGGGTGTGTGGAGTTGCTGTGTGTTCAGTGCTTAACTCAAAATTTCACTTAATATATGTTATGAAGTAATTTGAACATGACTGCTCTTGCTAACTCTCAGGGCTAATGCTACACACTTACTGGCATGATTAATTTATCAAATAAAAGAAGGTAAGCCTTACAGTCTGCATATCCATAAAACATTATGGCAAGGAAATAGAATTATTTTTCAAATGATTATAAAATATAAGATTTCATGAGTCTATGAAACAGAGAAAACAGTGACAAGGAAACAACAATAGGTTACCCAAAAAGACACAGAAGTAGAGATTAAAAAGATGACAAAAGAAACCACAATTACAATAGCTAAATGAAAATCTATATTGAAGTAATAAAATTGACATGCAGAAAATCAAATCAGTGAAGTAAAGAAAAAGCATTTCAAAGTGAACTTGATAAATAGAAAACCTAAATTCAACCTAAATATTTCAGCTGTTTTTGAGAAAGAACATTGAATAAAATGAAACTTAAACAAATGGAAGAAACCTTAAAAAATGTGATAATGGAAGTAGGTTATCTGAAAACATATTTCTGAGAAAATTCCAAGTTCATTCTACAAAAAAGGAGGAGGAGAAGGGTGGGAGGTGGGGAAGAAGAGGGGGAAAGAGATGTGGAGGAGAAGCAATACCAGCAGAGGCAGCATAAAGACTAAAGATATGTTTTTAGCACATTTTTAAGTTACCAAGGTTTTAAAAAAGCTTAAAAGCATCTTCATAGAAACTTATGTTGCTGACAAAGAAATATCATGATGCCACTATTCTTTTCTTCTACAACTTTAAAATGTTACAAGACTATGCTTCAAATTTGTAGTATTTCTCTCAAATCTACATAATTTTTTAAAAAAATGTATTTTTACTCAAATGTTTTAACTTGAGCCAAACTGTTCTCATGCATAAAAGCAAAACAAAACTATATTAGAAATAAATAAACTCAAGAAGTATGTCTTATTAAAAATCATTAGCCAATGATGATGGCCAATCATTATGGCCAAGATATAAATAATTCGCAACTGAGAAAAATGTGAACTTGAAAGAAAACAAACAAAACTCCCTACCTCTCTCTGCCTGTTAACAGTCTGAATCTTATGGTACAGTTGTTAAGCAGACTGGGTCAAATGGCTCTTCTAATTGTTTGATTTCTTTGCATCACATTTTCTTTATCTGTGAGATGGTTATGTACAGTAATTCTGACTTTCAGAGTTATTGTGAATATCAACAAATTGATATATGTAAGTGTGTCAGAGGGTCTAGTACATAGTAAAAGTTAAATGAATATGATCTGTAGTTATTGAAAAGCTTGAGAACATATATTTTTAGATTTTAGTGGAAAATTATGGCAAAGTTTCTTCTCTGACAAATTTCCATGGGACAACCATCATAGTTAATGGCTCTAATGAGATGACAGACATTGAAGTAATAATAATGTTAATGACACCTATACCTGTTTTAAAACATCTATTATGTGGCAAGAATTTTGTGTATATTATTTCATCTAATCCTCATAAGACTCTGAGGAGGTACTGTCATTATCCCATTTTATAGATAAAGAAAATGAGGCCTGAGAAATAAGCAACTTTCAAAGTCACACAACTTGCAAGCAATGGAGCTGGGATTTAAACTTTTTCTCTGCTAGCTGAATGTTCATTAAAATTTACTTTTGATTTTATCCTATACCAGAATTGGGTCAAGCAAACCATTACATTGCATATTTTTTTAATTCAAATATAATGTAATTACAGTAGACACCATACAATTCTCTAGTAAGCTTGTTAGAAAAACAAACAAACAAACAGATACTTAAAGAGCCTAACATGAAACAACCCAATCAGGAGACAGTTCTAATGGGGCTATTTCACAGAATGATCAACTGACCCTAGATATACGTCTATGACAACATTTATTATACTTTCTCCCATGTATTCTTTTGCATTTTCAAAATTATTTTAAAAATTAAAATTGTATATATTTAAGGTATATAACATAACATTTTGATATATAAATGTATCAAATATACATATATGTTAATATATATGGTAAAAGGGAGGCTACAATCAAGTTAATTAACATATCTACTCATGCATTCTTGACATGTCTGTCTTTCTCAGCAGACTAATACAGTGTCTGCTACTCAATAAATGTGTGAGGACCACTGATAACATTCTCTAAAGCCATTTGTCAATAACTCTATTAGACATGAATAATACACAAAAAATGGAAAATATAATGAAGGAATATAAGCCATACTCATTTAAAGGATTTTCCCCCAAAAGTAATGAAAATGAAGACCTTTAAGTGAAGTCACATATACATATTATTTATCTTATATGGAATTCAAAATCAGGAAGAATTTATATGGAAGGAAAGGAGAGAAGAAGGAAAGGGTGGGGAAAAGAAGATAAAAAGAGTTGGAAATGAATATTTTTTGAGGAATAACTACTAATTAAGGATCTTGATATTAGCATGCATTATCTCATTTAATTCTTACAAAAGTCTTCATTTGAGGCAAATGATTTCCTTTTTTATGATTGAAGACACTTAGACTAAGACAAGTTTAAAGCTTCTAGTGATGCTTTACAATCAAGTTGAGGCTTGGGTTCTAGTCTGTAAATTTCCCAAGAACATTTAATGAAAGAAAATTTACAAATGTTTGCATGTTCTCTCTTTAGAAATAAATATATACTGTAGGAAAAATGATGACAATATCCCATTAGGAAACACATTCTCAACTTATTTTTGGATGGAACAGTGTTTTAGAGATCTTTAACAATCTAGCATATGAAATTTAATTTTCTTTCTCCTTTAATTTGCAGGCATATTATTCTTCACTGACTACTCCTAGGGAGAATATATTTCTTCTCATAGCAGAAAGTTATTGCTAAGAGGTGTGTGCATCATGATTCGTATTAAGGAAATTGCCTCTATTTGCACCCTATTACTACATGGACTCCTGAATGTATTCCTTACAATCTTCGCTTTCCCAAGTTCGTAGGGACTGTTTTCAAGATGGCACCTGTTGCCATCAGTTGGAGAAGAGGCCTCCCTCTTTAACTGGCTTGATCACATATTTTACTTTCATTTACTAGTTACTTTTAACCATTTGCTTAGTTTATGCTGTTTATAACCAACTTTAGAAATGCATTAAAAGAACAAAGATGCGGCAGAAATATTACCTAACTAACAACATACCCCTAAGAATCAAGAAAGATTTTTAGAAGTCTTTCATCAAAGCAGCTCCATGGAAAAGGTGATGGGGAATTGGACATATATCGATGTATTTTTTTTGTATAAATAACTACCTATGCTGCCTATCTACACTATTTTAGTCATCAGAAAACTTCACAAGGTAAATAATGATGACTGCTAATAATTACTGAATGATCATTCTGTTTTGAAAATGGTGCAACATGGTTTCAACACAGCTTTTCAGGTAAAGAAACTGAGACCCAGGGAGTTTAGGTCTTTCGTAAAGTAGGTGTTACTGTTCCATTTAAAGACAACTGATTCATTTATACAGCTATGTAATTCCAATGAAGTCCCACTTTAAGCAAGACTATTTAATTACATGATATATAGTCAAAATATTCACAATGTTTAGATTTTTTAAATTTGAAATTAATATTATGTTAATGACAATTTCAGGAAAATTCAGTGTTTTTTCCAATCTACAAAGACTAAGTAAAAAACTAAAATTAATACCCACACAGTTACCTTAATATATGTATTTACAGTATAATAAATATTTTAGATTAATATTTGCATATGATATTTTTAGGTATCTTAAAATATTGTTAGAGGCTTACATCTTCCTTGAAGATAATATGGATCCAATACATATAAATGTCTGAAATTATTATAAATTTTATCTATGCATAGCTTTTTACTCTGTGTATGTGTGTGTTAGTAGTTCAGTCATTTCCGACTCCTTGGTAACCCAGGGACTCATGAGACTCCATGAGATTTTCCAAACAAGAATACTTGAGTAGGTTGCCATTCTCTTCTCTAGTTGATCCTCCCTACCCAGGGATCGGGCCCAGGTCTCCTGCATTGCAGGCGGATTCTTTACCATCTGAGCCATCAGGAAAGCTTAGTATCATACCACAATAGTATTATATCACAATATAATACTAAGTAAAATGTATTGTATTCATAAACATGATTTTCAATGGTTTTATACTGTATAAATATGCCTTAATTCATTTAAATCATCCTTTATAGTTGTACATTTAGCTTGCTTCCAATTTGCCATTGTTATAAAATAATTCAATAAAATAAAAATTTGCCCTCACTTTCCACTGTTTTCTTGGGATGCAAATAAGTATTTTTTCAAAACAGTTCTCATAAATGCAAGATTTATATGAATGTCATTATATCTCATTTCAGTTCAACTCTCTTTGTACAACCTGAGTTCCTTTTGCCCTATTTGGATTACTCTCACTCTGTTGTGTTTACATTCTCTGAAAGCCAGTGTAATTACTGCAATTAGTTTTGGGTCATATTCTGGTAACAAGAGGACTTCCCAGGTGGCTTAGTGATAAAGAATCCACCTGCCAATACAGAAGCCACAGGAGATGCAGGTTCCCTCCCTGGGTTGGGAAGATCTCCTGGAGGAGGGCATGGCAACCCACTCCAGTATTCTTGCCTGGAGAATCCCATAAACAGAGGAGCCTGGAGGGCCACAGTCCATGGGATCGCAAAGAACTAGATGCAACCGAGCGCTACTACAACTGATAAAGGCCACAGTGTTTTTGCACCTAGTAAGTGCGTAAGAAATGTCTGTGAAATAATGAGTTAGTTTCACGATTGCACAAGGATCTAATTCATACTTCCAAATATGGCTAAATAATCACCATCAAACATGAGGCTCCGTATGGAGTTTTGCAAGGCCAAGACAGTATGTAAAAGGACTATGTGAGTGATAATAACTTGGAATGCATTTGAGCTACTCTTTTCATACATAAAATGTAAAAACCAGCACATTAAGATCATATTCCCACAAAAAATTAATTTTGTTTAATCTTGCCTATACCAAGTAGTTCCCAGATTTAAAACAATGTTATAAGGTTGTCATGTGAAGAAATGTTCTGTTCAATTCAATTTTGAAACTGGGTTCTTCCCTCTCCTGTTGGTAACATTTGATCTGTATTTTGCTAATGTCCTGTTGAAACATGGTTTTTAATAGCCAAATATGATTTTCCCCAGAGCAATGGGACTCAAGAATATTTCTTTCCCTTTGCCTTAATTGGAGGTGGATATTGCTGATTTTGTGGAGTCATTAGAAAAGGATTTCACTGATTTGATGGACATGGCTTTGAGCAAGCTCTGGGAATTGGTGATGGACAGGGAAGCCTGGCGAGCTGCAGTCCATGGGGTCGCAGAGAGTCAGACACGACTGAGCAACTGAACTGAACTGAACAGAGGAGAATGCCATACTTGCCTGTGAAGGTGTAAGCAAAGATATTATCTTCACTATGGGGATGATCTTGACCTCTAAACCTGATTTCTCTTCCAAGCTTTAATTCTACCTCTCATTGCCTGCTGGGCATCTCTACCTGACCACTGGCTCTACAGTATAAAAGCTCTATAATCATGAGTTCTTTTCATCACCTCCCAGTTATTCTTCTCTTTAGACATCTTCTCTTACTTGTCCTCCTTACCATTTGTAAATGATCAATTACCAAGTTTTATTGATTCCATACTTGAAAAATTTCTAATATATATTCCTCTTCTCTGTTTCCCCAGCAACTTAAAATACCTCAGACCTCAAAAACAAACAAAAAACTCAGGCCTCTATTACCTCTGACACTTTGTACTGGTTTACTTGGCTAGTGTACTATACTCAAATTTTAACCATCTGGCAAAGTGTATCCAACATGCCGTTTCAGATTCATAGTTTTAAACTGCCACTTGTATCCTATCACTTCCTAATTAAGATACTTTAAAATCTTCCAGGCTCTCCAAAAGACCTAATATGGAATATACCAGCCTTGATGATCCATTTCTACCTTATATTTCCAAGTTTTCTTATTTTAGCTTTCTTCATACATTAGTTAACCTAGGCTCCATTTAAACTAAATCAGTCTGCTCCTACAAGGGTTCCAAGCACTCTTGTTCAAGCTATCAATATTCTCTGAAAAACTCTTTGCCATTCAATCTTGTCATGCAATCATTCTTTTGATCCCTTAAGGTCCTATTTAAATTCCATCCTAAATAAACTTTCTCAGTTTTCAAAATTCACAAAATATTTTAATCTACACTAGTCTGAAAGAAGGTGAAAAAATATGTTATTTTATCGGTTTGCTTTCAACTGTCTCTCAGGAAGATCATCTTTGTTTAGGAGAATACCCTGGTGGGTCACTTAGAGATAGGAAGTGAGGCCCCAAGGGCATCTTTTAGAAAGATTTAAGTCAATCTATCAGAGAAATGAAAAAAAGTGGCCAATAAAATATTCTTAGTTAGAAATACCTAATATTCAATTTTGCTTATATTATCTTTTACACATACAAATGCCTTGGGGTGTTTCATTTTATTTTCTTTCGTATAATCCAAAGAAAGAGTTGGCATGGAGCAGAGAAAGGGGAGCAATTCTGGGTGATGAGACATGTGTGATATGAATCTCAAAGGAGACAGAAACTGGAAGCCAGAAGTGAATTTGAGCCCAGGGTCCTCAATAATTAAATTTTGGGCATGACGGTGGGGATGTCCTTTAAATTCTGATGTGGTACAGAATAGGATGCTGAGTTGAATTTGTCTAAATCTCAAAGGGCAGTGTGGCTTTAGCTGATGCATGGGGAACATCTTTCATAGCCAGTTTTCTTCCTGCCTGCATTACAGTTATTACTGTATAAGTCCCTTATCAGCCTAGAGTGCAAATGTCCACTTTTGCAGAACTTACCTTTGTATCTTCCATAAAGTTCGACCACAGTAGGCTCTCAATAAATATCTACTTAATTAATGGTAAACTGTAGAGGGAGATTTAGGTACGTGGAATCAGGATCACTAGGTTGCCTTCATGCAAAATTGCTAAAGCACTCTCTTTAGGAAAAGGCACCATTAACTGGTTAAAAAAAAAAAAAACCCAGGTGTACACAGGGCTGATTCAATGCAGAGGTTCTGTGGCTGCGGCGTGGGCTGGACTTTAGCCAGTTTCCTCCCAGACACTGCCTGTTCTTGCTCTGCACACAGGTATAACTCAGAGAGCCTTAGGTGGAAGCCCTGTTTGGAGTTAGAGATACAAAGAGTAACGGAGGGGAGTATTAGCCACAAGGAATCTTGAACAGGTCCCCAGAATGAAAAGTTTCCGATTTGGAAGTAACAGCTTTTTACTGCTAGAGGTAAAGTAAAAACTCTTTACTGCTAGAGTTTCCGGGTAGTAATCTACCATACCGCAAGATAATGCACATCTGGTTATTTAGAATTGGCTTTGAATGGCATTAATTTCAATCCATGGAGGCTATTGTCTTTTTTTTTCTTTTCATAGTTGTGTTTACTTTAGATTACAGATTCTTGTGAAGTTGAAAATCTGAACTTTGGCAATAAACCCAGATTTGCAATTCATTTTATTTTTTTTGTTTTTTCTTTTAAAAGGTTAAAAGCAGTTCAGTTGCTCATGTCCAGACACACACTAGATAAACCCACAGTCCTTTAAATTAAAAAAAAAATTTTCAAAATTAGTTCTAGGTGGCTTTTGAAAGCCTCTACAGCTAATGAAATTATTCTAAAATATTCAGACATTCTCTGAAGTATTTTCAAAGTACTAGAGAATAAATCTAACAGATAATAATATAATATTAAAGTCTATTGGATAGTAACATTAGATTTCTAGATATTTTATCAACATTCTTAAGGATAATAAAATTATCTAAGGAAATTCCCTGTGGACAGATTCAGACTTATGCTTTCTTAAACAAGGAAATTTTCCCATTAGAGAAAATGGCTCTAGCATTCCATTAAGAAGACACTGAGCATCATCTTAAATATATGTAGCCCCAAATTCCTACCTTGAGTAACAGGTAATATAACAAAGGCTAAACCTTCTGAAGGTGAACTCTGAGCTTAGAGCAGTTTCTCAAAGTGGATCTCTGGGGACTCGTGGTATAGATTTATGAAACATACAGGGCAAAGGGTGGATCCAAACAGGAAATAAAAGAGACCATGAACTAATAACATACGCATTTTTACAGCCCAAAACTCCATTGTGTGGATTTATATGGAGATAATAGGTAAAAAACTGCCATTGACACCAACCTTGGTATTATGCGTATTATAAGAGCCTGGTGTGCTGCAGTCCATGGGGGTCATAAACAGTTGGACACAACTGAGTGACTGAACTGACTGAGTGACTGACTATACTTAGAAGTATTATAAGTATAAACCTCTTAGGAGTCAAAACTAAAATCTCCCCATAACCTTTGGCCAACATGCTGAATTACTTGTCTCCATCAACTAGCTAACAGAATTTCCTATTCTTTTATTTCCAAGAGCCAAGTGCTTCCAGGATCCTGATCTAATATGTGGGTTATTTGTCACCTAAATTAGTTTATAAAATATAAATTGTATTTTGTTCCTCGGTGAGCCCATATTTCTCTGGTAGGTACTTAATAAAAGGCTGAGCGTAATAAAAAATATATTTTCTATTACTGCTGACCTTACTGCTTACCATTAATGGGATTATAATTTTTTTAAGAAAAGTTTTTAATGTAGGGGGATGTGTCTATACACTAAATACTAGAGATTTACAAATGTACTCAAATTATTCCAAAGCATATGCTGTTATATGATTCAATTCTTTAGTTTGATGTGTTTGAACTGGTATCATTTGGTAAGGCCAAGTGTTTATATTCTTTAAGGCAGTCTCATGGAGCCATTGGATTTGGGTTTCAAATATTTTGAAAAGAATTATGGGAACACTTTGTAAGATATCCACCTTTGTGGAGTACGCACATGGCCCAACTCTATGTGCCAATTCAGGACTCATATCCTCTGTTAATGAAGAAAGAATAGCTAATTTAGAAAAAAAAATGGTCAGCAACAGAAAATAGGAATACATAATTATGTTTCTGAACTTGGTTTCTCTTTCTGCTTATAGAAATTTTTTGAACACTAAAAGAGATATTGTATGTGACTGAATCCAATATAATTATCATATACCATGTAAGAAGGTCCCTGGAGGAGGAAATGGCAACCCACTCCAGTATTCTTGCCTGGAAAATCCCATGGACAGAGACGCCTGGCAGGCTACAGTCCATGGGGTCACGAAGGGTCTGACACAATTTAGTGAATAAACAGCAACAAAATGTAAGTAGGTAATGTAATTATTTGGTTTTCTAACTTTCTACAAATTTGGAAAAAAGAATTGTTCTGCTAAGGAATAGGCTAAATTGAGAAACAATGTCAAAATCATTCATTTCTTTAATGTTTGTAATTTCTGTTTTTTCCATTGCCTTTGCATTGATTTTCACAAATCATTTAATCTCATCAGAGAAAGAGGTAAAACACTTAGTAAATGTCTTAATAAAACTGAGAATTAAAATCTGAGTAAGAATTTGTAATTCATCACACACTGGGTAAGAGCAAGAGTCCAACAAATTAAATAATGAAAAGTCAAAAATCAAAGTGAAAGTAGAGGTATTTCACAATCAAATTAATACACTAAATCAATAATTCTTCCTTGTAAAAGGGAGAAGAGGTTAAAAGTATTATTATGCAATTATCAAATCACACATATGATCTGACTTACTTAGTATTGAATGCTGTTTAAATGAAATGCACATAACTCAATGGCCTATTTTATGACAGTTCCTTCCATTTTATGCTTAGGATTTGTTCCAAATCCATGTATTAGCTTTTTTTTTTAAGGAAATAAACCATATAGGTTTTAAACCTTCATTTGCTTCTTTCTATAGGGCTCTTAAGGGAAGTCTTTCTTTCTGTTCTGTTGCCAAAAATTACTTTTTAGATTAAGGAAATGCTTCCCCAGTAACTCTACCCAAAATCATCATTTTAATCACTATAATTGGGTTCTGCCATATTTGTAGGATGCTTTTTAAATATGACATTAAAGTGTGATTCTTACTTTGTTTTTAAGAGAATGAATATACTACCTAAAGGGAAAGGACAGAAAACAAAGCTAAACAAAAAACTCAGAAATCATCATCTTTATCTTCAATTCTATAGCTCTTGAGGTAAGAAGTTTCTAATATTATTCCATTCCACCAGTCTAGTTCATTCTTTCTACAAGTTCACTATTTCCTTCTAAATTATGATTCGCATGCAGCGAATACCATATCTGTAGACTATAAATATACCCAAATATTATTAATTTTCTTCATAATTTTCAAAATGTTCAGGTTAATTATATTCAGATACTGTCTTTTGGGGGGGTAACTATTCACATGCAAACCACTAGCCAGTAAGCATCAAGTTTTTGGCTGACGATGTGACTTGAGAAGTGATACATTTAGGGGTGACTTGTCAGACGGTTAAAGTGGATCATCAATTAACTTCACTTGCAATAAGTCAAATTATACCATATTCTATTACTTTGTAATGTACTATGAAAAAAAAACTATTTGCCACTATACTATTTTCCTCCTTTCTTCATAAATCCTTTTTAACTTGCTTTAATCTACTGAATGAATGAACCAAACTGAATCTACTTGCATTATGAGTTACATAATAGTTTGGTAGTTATCAATCACACATAGAAAACTATGACCTGTAATAATTCAAGGGCAAAAAATAACCTAATAGACTGTGGATGAAGTCCACATTCTTTCAGTTCAGTCAGTTCAGTCGCTAAGTTGTGTCCAACTATTTGCGACCCCATGGACTGCCGCACACCAGGCTTCCCTTTCCTTCATCAAGTCCTGGAAGTTTACTCAAACTCATGTCCAATAAGTCGGTGATGCCATCCAACCACCTCATCCTCTGTCATCCCCTTCTCCTCCCGCCTTCAATCTTTCCCAGTATCAGGGTCTTTTCCAGTGAGTCACTTGTTCTCTCTCATCAGGTGGCCAAAGTATTGGAGCTTCAGCTTCAGTATCAGTCCTTCCAATGAATATTCAGGACTGATTTCCTGGTTGAGTACAAAGGACTCTCAAGAGTCTTCTCCAACACCACAGTTCAAAAGCAACAATTCTTCGGTGCTCAGCTTTCTTTATAGTCCAACTCTCACATCCATACATGATTACTGGAAAGAACATAACTTTAACTAGACAGACCTTTGTTGGCAGAATAATGTCTCTGCTTTTTTTTTTTTTTCCCACCGAGCTTTTTAATATGCAGTGTAGGTTGGTCATAGCTTTTCTTCCAAGGAGCAAGCATCTTTTAATTTCATGGCTGCCTTCACCATCTGCAGTGATTTTGGAGCCCCCAAAAATAAAGTCTTTCACTATTTCCATTGTTTCCCCATCTATTTGCCATGAAATAATGGGACCAGATGCCACGATCTTAGTTTTCTGAATGTTGAGTTTAAGCCAACTTTTTCACTCTCCTCTTTTACTTTCATCAAGAAGCTCTTTAGTTCTTCTTCACTTCCTACTGTAAGTGTGCTGTCATCTGCATTTCTGAGGTTATTGATATATCTCCTGGCAATCTTGATTCCAGCTTGTGCTTCATCCAGCCTGGAATTTTGCATGATGTACTCTGCATGTATGTTAAATAAGCAGGGTGACAATACACAGCCTTGACATACTCCTTTCCTGATTTCGAATCACTGTTGTTTCATGTTCATTTTTAACTGTTGCTTCTTGACCTGCATAGAGAGGTCTCAGGAGGCATGTCAGGTGGTCTGGTATTCCCATCTCTTTAACAATTTTCCACAATCTCTTGTGATCCACACAGTCAAAGGCTTTGGCATAGTCAATAAAGCAGAAGTAGATGTTTCTCTGGAACTCTCTTTCTTTTTCTATGATCCAATGGATGTTGGCAATTTGATCTCTGGTTCCTCTGCCTTTTTGAAATCCAGTTTGAACATCTGGAAGTTCATGGCTCACGTACAGTTGAAGCCTGGGTTGGATAATTTTGAGCATTACTTTGCTAGCGTGTGAGATGAGTGCAATTTTGTGGTATGTTGAACATTCTTTGGCATTGCCTTTCTTTGGGATTGGAATGAAAACTGACCTTTTCCAGTCCCGTGGCCATTGCTGAGTTTTCCAAATTTGCTGGCATATTGAGTGCAGCACTTTCACAGCACCATCTTTGAGAATTTGAAATAGCTCAACTGAAATTCCCTCACCTCCACTAGCTTTATTCATATTGATGTTTCCTAAGGCCCACTTGACTTCACATTCTAGGCTGTCTGGCTCTGGGTGAGTGATCACACCATTGTAGTTATCTGGGTCATAAAGATCTTTTTTTGTATAGTTCTTCTGTGTATTCTTGACACCTTTTCTTAATATTGTCTGTTTCTGTTAGGTCCATATCATTTCTTTCCTTTACGCATGCCCTTCTTTCCATGAAGTGTTCTCTTGGTATCTCTAATTTTCTTGATGAGATCTCTAGTCTTTCCCATTCTATTGTTTCCCTCTATTTCTTTGCTTTGATCACTGAGAAAGGCTTTTTTATATTTCCTTGCAATTCTTTGGCACTCTGCGTTCAAATGGGTATATCTTTCCTTTTCCCCTTTGCCTTTAGCTTCTCTTCTTTTCTCAGCTATTTGTAAGGCCTCCTCAGACAACTACTTTTCCTTTTTGCATTTCTTTTCTTGAGATGGTCTTGATCACTGCCTCCTGTACAATGTCACGAACCTTCATCCATAGTTCTTCAGGCACTCTGTATATCAGATGTAATCCCTTGAATCTATTTCTCACTCCACTGTATAATCGTAAGGGATTTGATTTAGGTCATACCTGAATGGTCTAGTGGTTTTCCCTACTTTATTCAATTTAAGTCTGAATTTGGCAATAAGGAGTTCATAATCTGAGCCACAGTCAGCTCCTGATCTTCTTTTTGCTGACTATATAGAGCTTCTCCATCTTTGGCTGCAAAGAATATAATCAATCTGATTTCAGTATTGACCATCTGGTGATGTCCATGTGTAGAGTTTTCTCTTGTGTTGTTGGAAGAGGGTGTTTGCTATGACCAGCGCGTTCTCTTGACAAAACTCTGTTATCCTTTGACCTGCTTCATTTTGTACTCCAAGATCAAATTTGCCTGTTACTCCAGGTAACTCTTGACTTCCTACTTTTGCATTCCAGTCCCCTATAATGAAAAGGACATCTTTTTTGGAGTGTTAGTTCTAGAAAGTCTTGTAGGTCCTCAGAGAACCATTCAACTTTAGCTTCTTCAGCATTACTGGTCAGGGCATAGACTTGGATTACTGTGATAAATGGTTTGCCTTGGAAATGAATAGAGATCATTCTGTAGTTTTTGAGATTTCTTCCAAGTACTGCATTTCAGAATTTTTTGTTTACTATTATGGCTACTCCATTTCTTCTAAGAGATTCTTGCCCACAGTAGTAGATATAATGGTCATTTGAGTTAAATTCACCACATTCTTTACATCATGAAAATTTCATTGAGATATTCCTGCCTTGAGGGACTGATGAAAATATAATGCTCCATTAGGAATTGTAACCAATAATAATTTCAAGCTAATAGAAGAAATCCTTCTGATGCTGGTATCAAACTTCCTCAATTCATTTTTTGTTTTACTCTTACCTCATAGAGAATAATTATATTTTCATTCAGCAGTATCAAAAGTCTCAACTTGTTCCTGTTCAGCATATTTGTCTCTTTAAGACAAGATTGCTTACATGCCTCTTTTATGTTTAGGAAACATGTTATTTATTTTATATACTTTTCCACAATATCTTTATAGATTTATAAGCTAAGTATTAACATGCCTTTTTAATATCCAGAAAAAAAAAAAGAGGTGCAAAAACTTTATATCATTGATAAATGATGTGAGTCTTGTCTCAAACTGGTCTGTTTAAATTTAAATACCAATATTTTAAAATTCTAAAATGATTCTCCACTAACTATAAATGTATTTTAAAATAATGATAGACAATCTCTGTACTCTAATACACATTTGGTATATTTGTGTCTTGTTTAATACAGAATATCAGTTAAAAATTGTATTGTATATTTAAAAGTTCATTTTGTAAGCAATGCTGCAATAATACAATAAAAACAAAATAATAAAAAATGTCTTATTAAAGTGAAATGAGCAATTTAACATTTTGGTATAAAAAACTGTATAGATCTGATACTACAATTAGCAATTTTTAATGAGTTCTGGATTATAAAATGTGTCCTAAGGGGAAAGGTGAAGAGCAGAAGTGACTAATCTCCCTAAGAATAAATAAAATACAATGGATATTTTAAATAGAGCCTCCAGTTTTGAGAGTTATGCTTCTTTTCCAGATGTATAAACCTAAAAACTATTTAGCTCACTTGAAGTTTAACACAAAATGATAAAGCAGCATATGATGGAAACTGAAACCTAATTTATGAACTGTTCTGAAGCATACAATAAATTCCTTTGGATGTGAGGACTTCTAGAAGCACAAGCAAGTAAGCCATGGTGAAATCCATCTTCCTCTTGACTTAGCCACATTAAACTAATTCCAGAAATAAATCCAGTCAATTGGCAAGTTAACCTCTCACTCTTGTCACAGAAGTCATCTACAGCCTTGAGTTTAACTGTTTTCTTTCTCCTTGGTCTTAGTCCGTTTTTTAGGGGCTCTGTATTTATAGAGCCACTTAGGAAATTTATGGATGATGAAAATGTGACCCAGAAAATCATTCATTTTAAAAAAGCATGGATACAGGGTTCATATGTTAAACAAAATATGTTTAATTCCTTTAACACGGATTCTTTTTTCTACTGTGAGGTACACTAAGTCAATCATTTGATAGTTGTGTATTTTTAATATAATTTACTTGGGCCTTGTTTTATTTGGGCTTTGGAAATGTTTGAAATGAGCTAGATAAAATTTACCATTAGATACATTTTACTCTTTTCCTGTAGGAAAGAGTATATTTTTCCTGCAGGATCAATTTTTAGAACCGATTTCAATAAGCTGAAAAAAAAAAGTCCCTCACTAGAGATATTTTTTCCCTTGTGTAATCAGAAATGCAAAGTTGTAAACAGGCACATATTTACTTAAAGAGTTTAGATTTAGAATATATTTCATTTAGACTTTAAAAAGCAGATAGGAGAATGCCTATCTTACATGCTAAGAATATACTAAACATATGTATACATATGTAAATTATTGCTGATAAATACTATTTTGTGGCAGAACTGAATGATTAGATGTTTTATTCAATATCAAATTTTGTATCTCATATCCTTCTGTGAAATTATAACTTATTTTGAAATAAATTCTCATACTTAATCAACCTTTGATAATTATTGAGTAACTATGACCAGCAATAGGCTGGCTAATACAGGCTGGGATAGCAAATAGCAACAACAGGTAACATTCACAGTGAACCTGGATCTGTTTTGAGTATTTGGCTTTATTTATATCATTTAATCTTCAAAGAATTCTAAGTGCAGAATGGTTCAACACTTGCTCAAAATTAAAAGGTATTACAATGGAATATCACTCAGCTGTTAAAAAGAAAAGAAGTAATGTCATCTGTAGCAGCATGGATGGACCTAGAGATCATCATACTGAGTGAAGCAAGTCAGACAGAGACGGAGAAATATTGTATGATACCCCTTATATGTGGAATCTAAAAAGAAATGTTTTAAATGAACATACTTAAAAAACAGAAACAGACTCACAGACTTCAAGAGTGAGCCAGTGGGAAGGATGGGAGGAAGGGAGAGCTAGGGAGACTGGGAAGGAAATGTACACACTACTACATTTTAAATGAATAACCAACATGGACCTACTGTATAGCACATAGAACTCTGCTCAATGTTTTGTGGCAGTCTGGATGGGAGGGGAACTTGAGGGAGAACAGATACATGTATATGTATGGCTGAGTTCCTTTGCTGTTCACTTGAAACTATCACTATATTGTTTGTTGATAGGCTATACCCCAATACAAAATAAAAAGTAAAAATAATATACAGGTATTAGAGGGTGAAACTGGGATGCATCTCATGCCAGTCTGTTTCCAGAGTCTACACTTTTTTAGCTATTGCATTTAAAAAAATAATTAAAAATTTTTACTTCATGTTGTTAATTTCTTAAAATTTAAAAAATTTCTCTAATATAATTCCAAGGAAAGAAAAAAAAAATTAAAAAAAAAATAGCTATTAGACGTTACGTATGATTTGATTGAAAGCTGAGTGCCAGAAAATTGACACTTTTGAACTGTGGTGTTGGAGAAGACTCTTGAAAGTCCCTTGGACTGCAAGGAGATCCAACCAGTCCATCCTAAGGGAGATCAGTCCTGGGTGTTCATTGGAAGGACTGATGCTGAAACTGAAACTCCAATACTTTGGCCACCTCATGTGTAGAGCTGACTCATTGGAAAAGATCCTGATGCTGGGAGGGATTGGAGGCAGGAGGAGAAGGGGACGACAGAGGATGAGATGGCTGGATGGCATCACCGACTTGATGGGTATGAGTTTGAGTAAACTCCGGGAGTTGGTGATGGACAGGGAGGCCTGGCGTGCTGCGATTCATGGGATCGCAGAGTCGGACACGACTGAGCGACTGAACTGACTAACTGACTGACTGATGCTTTGATTAAATTTCCTATTTTTCAACAACATGCAGTGCACCTGAAACCTGAGATTAATGAGGTTATTAAATGCTAGTTTAAAATAAAAATACTTGTTAGAGGATTATGTTCACACAAGCAAACTCTCATAAAAAAATCAACTTTAAAACAAAATGACTTTCTTCTATTAGCAAAATATGTATATTTACTTTATTGTTTCTATTTTTCTAGTTTCTATCAAATATTAGGTATTATAACCTTTTTGTGATCAATTTAAGCTATAAAACTAATATTTTATGTATGTTCATAAGGGTTTGGGAGGATCTTTACAATTCAGTTATATAAAGATCTGTCTGCAATAGTATCAAACTTTAAAGTGAGCTCTACAATTAAACTAGATTTTACAGCATGGGCTGAGTGTGGAACTGGTTTTTGTTTGTTTGTTTTTTTAATTTTGCTACAGATGTCTCTCTCTCAACTTTCTATGAACTCTCTAAAAAGATTCCAATATTATTGTTCTTTGTAAATGCATATCCAGACTTTGATTTCATTTTTAATTTAAAGAAATATTATTTTTTATTCATGAAAGTGATGTAGAATCACTGCTGAAGAGTCAAAAATGTAGAAATTAAAATAAAACTAACTATAATTCAAATCAAGAGAAAACAGCTGGTTTCATTTCATATATTTTTCTTCCTATATTTAAAACAAAACTATATACATGTTTTAGAAGTATATGTTTTTTTCTTATTTTGTATAATACCTCATAATCAATTTAGTACCCTCATTTTGCTTCAATATTGTATTATAAAAAATCTACCCAAACTTGATGATTTAAATATATATGTATATATAATATTTCTTCATGTATTTTGACAACTTATAAACATTTATATCATTTTGATATCTAGCTTTTATAAATAACTGTGAATATCCTAGTACATAAATTTTGTAAAAACTTTAAAAAACACATTCTTACTTCTTAGGCTAGATAACTAGATTGGAAGTGAAAGCATGGAAGTGTTAATCACTCAGTTGTGCCCGACTTTGTGACCCCATGGACTGCAGTCCGCAAGGCTCCTCTGTCCATGGGATTTTCCAGGCAAAGATACTGGAGTGGGTAGGCATTTCCGTCTTCAGGGGATCGTCCTGACCCAGGGATCAAAGCCAGATCTCCTGCACCACAGGCAGATTCTTTACTGACTGAGCTACAAGGGCAGCCCCAGATAACTAGATTGGATGTACCAAATCCATAGGTATTAGCAGTTTAATGGTTCTTATATACTAATACTAAATCATTTTATCTCTGCCAGCAGAGTCTCAGAGTGGTCGTCTCAAGACACTCTTATAGTCACTGAAATTTGTTTTTTTTCCCACTCATCACTGTTTGCTATTTGAAGATGACAGGTTACTTTAAACTTGCCTATTTCTGAGGTCTAGAAAAGCTAGATATTTTTATATGTGTACTAGATGTTAAAATTTCTTTCTCTGTCAATTGTTTGCTATCTAGTTTATATTTTTAGTAGTAATCCAAAAATTAGTTACTCACTGAAAACAAAACAAAATAAAACATGAGCCCATTTCTCTTAGAAGAATAAGGTATTGCTAGAATTTATCCACCTTTAAAGATGTTCTAAAAATTACCTGAGTTTGAAGTATATTTTTCGTTTACTAAATGGACCCTCACAAGAAAGATATTTGTTATGAATGCCTTTACTATTAGTGCTATTAAATTTTGCTGACATATTTCTTAGTCTGTCAGATGACTGGTTACTGTTGAAGGGGTATGTGTGGTGTGTAGGTATGCGTGGTGGTGGAGGGAGTGGGGAGAGAGAAGGAGACTGGAAATGCAGATACTTCTCAAGAATAGTGCAGATGTATGAGAGCTAAGATATAAAACATGTCATGGAGGTAGCTGCAGTCAATTTATAAAAATCAAAGATATCACTCATACTCTCCTCCAGGGCCAGCAAAGAAAGTGTGACTGGTCAAAAGAATCAGACACCAGACTGCAGGCAAATTATATTTAAATAAAGTGATTAACTGGCCATTGGCCCTACATACTTATATTTAAGATATTAAATCTGGAGGCCAATTAATGTGTCTCTTTTATTTTATTAATTGTTGCAGTAACATGTATCAGAAGTATTTTTCTTTAGAAAAACTGTAAAAAAAAACACTGATTTTTATAATCAAAGCTATGGATGGTATCATTGATTACTGTTCACTTTTTAAGTTCAGATAGTAACATGTTTTATTTAATGATTATATTTGTCAGTGTGACTTGGAATTTTATGCTACTGGAGATAAAAACAGGTTTTACCAGTTCTTTTCATGATGGGTTTTATTTCCAAAAAGAAATCTCTCCTATTAATTTTCATAGAAATGTTTTAAACATCATAATCCTCAAATTTCATAACTGCAAAAATTGTTTTTAAGTCTTTTCCCTAATATATTATTTTCTGAGAAGAGTTAAATTTCACTCTTTGCGTCTCTTTCATTGGCATGGGGTTTGTTTTCATCTGTTTGCTTTTGTGGTCCTAATTGGAAATTTAATGTCTTTCTCCTGAAGACAAGAAAACATCAATGTTTTCTTCTACAAAGAATTATTCCAAAGGAGCAAAGTCAGTTCTGGGGGATATCAATTCAGAGGAAAACTGGTATGACTTAATGGAAATAGCTTCATTCAGAGTTGGAAAAATTGAGTTCGTTTTTTCTTTAGTACAAACATGTTTATTCAAGTTGTTTTGAATTTCATAATTAATATAGGTGAATATTATGAATCTGGAGTTTCACCATGTATATCTCAGTTCCTAATCTGTAAAATTATACAACTAAACTACACTCCGTGATACTAAAGGTTTGCAGAATGTATGATAAATATTTACCATGAGAAAGTGTCCACTCAGAAAAATTAGATGTGACCCTCACTAATATGCTTTAGTTTGTTTACATTTTAAAGGTAGATAAAGTACTCCTGAGAATTAATACCCATGATACCAGGAAATCATGAAACTTTGCAAGGAAAAACAGTAAGATACTTTTAAAAACACTATTTACTCTTGAAGTGAAATCAAATTGCCAATATGAATTTACTTCTACATTTTAATTGCAATATTTGCTCAGACACTTCTTTTTAAATAAAAGACACATTTTAAAAGAAACTACAATGAAATCATATTAATTTGCACCTCACTCAGATTTTAAAGTAGTAAAAACAAGTTTAGACTCCCCCCGCCATAATGTATGAAGCAAGGATTTTTGAGCAAGTTTAACAGTGCAAAAAAAAAAAAAAAAAGAGAGAGAGAGAGAGAATATCTTCAAGAACCTCTATGCACACTGAGGACAAGCTCACACAGAATACCCTTGACCAAACTCAATGTCTGTGAACTAAAGGATCCATTGAGAAAGGAAAGATAATAAAACTATCCAGAAGCAATGGAAAACTTAGAAACAGTTAATACAAAGTGATCTTGTGTCAGTTACATAAGATATGGTTAAGATGTTATCCATCTGAGAGAATAGGTCCTAGGTTTATAGAATATATTCTTCCACTTAACACCTAAAATGTACTTCATGGAGATCAGGGGCCTTGCACTTACCAACAATGCCTAATATAGTGCCTGGCACAGAGTAGGTGGTCAGTAAGTATCTGGATGAGTGAGCACACAGTGTGGTTTTAACTTTTCATTTTAGTCTATTAATGTTTATTTAGCACTTCCTTAGCGAAAAATACTGGCAGTCCTCTGTGAAGAACTGACATACCTGTACATTTCTGGTTAATATGTGTGGGAGTAAGAGGAAAAATACAGGCAAATGAAGGCATCAATTACTCCACAAAATGGATTGGGAAAGCTAATTTCTTTCTTGCTTTGTTTATTTATTTTTTCTAATTGAAAGACCATGAGTACACATTAGCTCTGTGCAATATACTTGTTAGGGTGATTTTAACTTAGGTAATTTTTCCCTGTCCATCAGATCAACAATATTTAAAAATAGCTAATTACCCATTTGCTAGTTCTTAATAAAGCTTCTGGAACTCTGACTATATGTCTTAATTCAGAGAAATAACTACATATGTCTTTCAATATCTAATGTGTTAGGCTACTTCTAAAAAACAGTGGCTTTTCTTTAAAAGCTGAATCTATTTTTCTAAAAAACATCTTCAGCAACAGTTCTTCCAATGAATATTCAGGGTTGACTCAAAAGTAGATTCATTATCCTCCTCTTTAGGATTGACTGGTTTGATCTTCTTGCAGTTCAAGGGACTCTCAAGAGTCTTCTCCAGCACTATAGTTCAAAAGCATGAATTCTTCAGCATTCAGCCTTCTTTATGGTCCAACTCTCACATTCATACATGACCACTGGCAATACCATAGCTTTGACTATACAGACCTTTATTAACAAAGTGTTGAATCTGTTTTTTAATATGCTGTCTAGGTTTGTCATCGCTTTCCTTCCAAGGAGCAAGTGTCTTAATTGCATAGTTGCAGTCAATGTCCATAGTGATTTTGGAGGCCAGAAAAATAAACTCTGTTACCATTTTCATTTTCTTCCTTTCTGTTTGCCATGAAGTGATGGGGCTGGATGCGATGATCTTTGTTTCTTCCATGTTGAATTTCAAGCCAACTTTTTCACTCTCTTTTCACCCTCATTTATAGAGGCTCCTTAGTTCCTCTTCACTTTCTGCTATTAGAGTGGTATAATCTGCATATTTAAATTTGTTGCTATTTCTCCCAGCAATCTTGATTTCAGCTTGCAATTCATCCGGCCTGGCATTTCGTGTGATGTACTCTGCATATAGGTTAAATAAGCGCGATGACAATGTACAGCCTATATTCTCTTCTCTATTGCGAAACAGTCAGTTGTCACGTGTTTGGTTCTAAGTGCTCCTTCTTGACCCACATACAGGTTTCTCAGAAGACAGGTAAGGGGGTCTGACATTCTTGTCTCTTTAAGAATTTTCCACAGTTTGTTGTGACCCACAGAGTCAAAGGCTATAGCATAGTCAATGAAGCAGAAGTAGATGTTTTTTTTTTTTTCTTTTTTCTGGAATCCCCTTGCTTTCTCTATGACCCAATGAATGTTGACAATTTGATTTCTGGTTCCTCTGCCTATTCTAAACCAAGCTTGTACATGTGGAAGTTTTTGGTTCATGTATTGCTTGCTAAAGCCGAGCTTGAAGGATTTTGAGCATAACTTTGATAGCATGTGAAATGAGTGCAATTGTACAGTCACTTAAACATTCCATGGTGGTGTTCTTTGGGATTGGAATGAAAACTGACCTTTTCCAGTCCTGTGGCCACTGCTGAATTTTCCAAATTTGCTGACATATTGTGTGTGGCACTTTCACAGTATCATCTTGTAGGATTTGAAATAGCTCAGCTGGAATTCCATCACCTCAGCTAGTTTTGTTTGAAGCAACGCTTCCTAAGACCCACTTGACTTCACAATCCAGGATGTCCAGCTCTAGGGGAATGATCACACCATCACAGTTATCCAGTTATCATTAAGACATTTTGTGTATAGTTATTTTTGTGTATATTCTTGCCACCTCTTAATCTCTTCTGCTTCTGTTAGGTTCTTACTATTTCTGTTCTTTGTCATGCCTATCCTTGTATGAAATGTTCCCTTGATATCTCTAATTTTCTTGAAAAGATCTCTAGATTTCCCCATTCTATTGTTTTCCTCTATTTCTTTGCATTGTTTATTTAAGAAGGACTTCTTATCTCTCCTTGCTATTTCTGGAACTCTGCATTCAGTTGGGTACATCTTTCCCTTTTCCCCTAGACTAGCACTTCTTGCCTCAGCTATTTGTAAAACCTACTCAGACAACCACATTTCCCTCTTACATTTCTTTTTCTTGGGATGTTTTTATTCACTGCCTCCTGTCAAGGTGACAAAGCTCTGTCCATAGTTCTTGGGCACTGTCTACTAGATCTAATCCCTTGAATCTATTTGTCACCTCCACCGTATAATAATAAGGGATTTGATTTATATCATACCTGAACAGCCTAGTGGTTTTCCCTATTTTCTTCAACTTAAGCCTGAAATTTGCAATAAAGAGCTCATGATCTAAGCCACAGTCAGCTCCCAGTCTTGTTTTTAATGACTGTATAGAGCTTCTTCAAATTTGGCTGCAAAGAATATAATCAATCTGATTTCAGTATTGACCATCTGGTGATGTACATATGTACAGTCATCTCTTTGGTTGTTGGAAAAGGATTTGCTATGACCAGTGTGTTCTCTTGACAAAACTTTGTTAGCCTTTGCCCTGCTTCATTTTGTACTCTGAGGCCAAACTTGCCTGTTATTCTGGGTACCTCTTGACTTCCTACTTCTGCATTCCAAGACCTGTGATGAAAATGACATCTTTTTTTTTGGGTGTTGATTTTAGAAGGTGTTGTAGGTCTTCGTGGAACCACTCAACTTCAGCTTCTTCAGGATCAGAGGTTGGAGCATAGATGCCTACATTGCATATTTACCTTCCCCTAATGAATAGTCTTCTGTTTGGGGGCTCAGATTAGGAAAATGAGGTCTGATGATACTGTTATGGCTTGCTGATGCAAATAACTCTAACCCAGAATGGAGATTAAAAACAAAGAAATATTCTGAAATGCCATGTCAGCACATCAAACTGAACTAATAAAAATTAAATTGACAAAGCACCCTCTTTTCTTAGAAAAAACTTTTTTACACTGGCTTTTCTATAATACTGAAAGAGTGAGATAAACATTTAAGAGTTCATTTAACCCTGGTAAGGAGGTGTGGGGATTCCAGTAGCTCAGAGGGTAAAGATTCTTCTTGCAATGCAGGAGACTTGGGTTTGATCCCAGAGTCAGAATGGCAACCTGCTCCACTAAGGGCTGATGAGAGTTAGTTAGCATTTGAACTAGTGCTTAATTTTGTTTTTTTCTAGCAGGATAGTTACTCTGAAGCCTATACACTAGAGAAGCTACTACTAATAAACCTTTTGCTCTTTTCATTGCTGATCAACACCAGACAGTGAAAGTGTTAGTCTCTGAGTCAAGTCCAACTCTTTGCCACTGCAGGGACTGTACCCTGCCATTCTCCTCTGTCCATGGAGTTTTCCAGGTAAGAATACTGAAGTGGGCAGCCATTCCCTTCTTCAGGGGGATCTTTCTGACCCAGGGGTCAAACTCTGGTCTCCTGCATTGAATTTGGGTCTTCTGCAACACCAGAAGTTTGATTATTTAGCACACTGAATATAAAATGTGATTATTCTGATGTGACAAGGGTGGGTTTTCAAGATATCTGAATTGCTATAAGTTTTACAGGGCCACTCTGAGCCTAGGAGACTATGCTTTTTAGAATATCACCCTGGGTTTAAGATTCTGATCCCGTTCTTCATTTAAATGTTTATTGGAGGATTTTTTTACCTGGTTATGACTAGTAATTTAGCTAATGATGCCACGTCTTGAATGAAACTTTCACACAAGGTGCTATAAGTGGGCCTAAAAGGACATTTGGGACTTCATCAAGTTTATCAGTTATATGGCTGTTTCCATGTTTGTACTCCTGTAAATGTTAAATAAGTTGGCTTTCATCTTATACACAACAGAAAATATCATTGTTTGCTCTATTTTTATCCCATGGCTCAAAAATAGGCTAAAAGGAACACCTTGCACTTATTCTGCAGTGCTGAGAGAAGATGGTGGTGGTGGTGCAATTTTAAAATCTCTCCATATCTGCCCTCCTACCATCCTTGTGATTAATTAAAGTAATTAAAAGAGTTTCTGGATCTAGCTATTAGATATAGAAGACATGGGGGTAGAGAAACATTTTCAACAAAACCAACAAACCACAGAGATGCAATGAGAGAAATTCAATAGGAAGCGACACAATATTCTTCAATTATTTATTGTGATATTTAAAAAAAAAGAGAGGAAACTTATGAGACACAACAACTACATCCAATGTTTCAGGAAAATTGGGACATGGGCTAGCATAAGGCAATGTTAAACAATTATGTTTTTGCATCAGAAATGATAATGGCACTACATTGTGGTAAAAAATCATTTGTTTGTATACATTTGTCAACATTCAGAATATATATTAAAAATGGGTGAATTTTCCATGTGCAATTTATAAACCTGACCAAAAAGAGATTGAGAAAAACTCAAGACATCCTTCCCCAGTTTCCAGCACTGTGTGTGTATGTGTGTGTGTGTATACATGAAAGAGTCCATTTCAAAGAATTGGGCATAACTGAAGTGACTTAGCATGAGATTATAGTGAGGCCTCAGAAAAGCAAAAGCTCTTCTTAGTAAATATGTACCGCTAGACACAGATTCAATATATTTTCCTTGGTTAACCAGCAGAATTAGATATTACAGACTTATCAGAATGGCTAAACTTTTAAAAATAGTAAAAACAATGGACATTACCAACTGATGGGGAAAACTCATGGGAAAACTGAAACTGAAATCATCAAGCATTGGATGGGAGTTCAAGAGTATCGTTACCTTGGAAAAGGGTTGGTGACTTCTTATAAAGCTAAACATACACTTAACATACAATTCAACTCTTCCACTCATGCAACTTCTAAGTATTTATTCAAGAGAAAAGAAAAGTTATATTCTCATAGAAAAATGTATTCCAATATGATGGCAATTTTACTTCATCATCTTTCCAAACTGAAAGCAACCCCAAAGACCTCCAGCGGTGAGTGGATATATGAACTCTGGCACACCCACACATGAAATGCTGGTGTTGCTCATGTTGTTTAGTTGTAAGTGGTATCCAGCTCTTTTGGACTCTATGAACTGTAGCCTGCCATGCTCTTCTGTCCATGGGATTCTCCAGGCAAGAATACTGGACTGGGTTGCCATTTCCTTCTCCAAGGGATCTTCCCTACCAGGGATTGAACCCACATCTCCAGCATTGGCAAGAGGATTCTTTACCAGTAAGCCACCTGGGAAGACCCATACGTAAAATACTACTGATTTAAAAAGCAAAAACAAACTCCTGATACACACATCAATGATGTTGGATTTCAAACGCATTATGCTAAGTGAAAGAAGTCAAACACAAAAGGCTACATATCGTATGATGACACTTACACAGCATTCTAGAAAAGAAAAAACTCTAGAGACAGAAGATGGAGCAGTTGCTGCCAGCAGACAGAGGTGAGGGGAGGCAATGTCTACCAAGAGGCTTGAGGGAATTCAGGGAGTGATTGAGTTGTTGTATATCCTGGTAGAGATAGTGGCTGCATGACTGCATACACTTTTCAATATTCAGAATATACACTTAAAAAAGGGTGAATTTTCCATGTGCAATTTATATATCTATAAACCTGACCAAAAAGAGATAGAGAAAAATTCAAAGCAGTTTGAATCATCCTTCCCATTTCCTGCTCCATATTTTCCTTTCTTCCCTTGTTTCTGTATTTATAGAAAAGTTTAAAGGATATATAATAGTCTATCATTTGGGTGAATGGTCACCGGCATAATGATTCTTCTATGTGAAAATATAAGCTATCTTTTCACTATTATTAAAAAAATGGAATAGAAACATACATGAACAATGGGATTGTTTCCTCTTGAGCTATGTTTACATGGCTGGGAATATTTTGACAGTCCTATGTAACTGATATTTCTAATTTGCTTATGAACCAGGACTTGTAGATTCTACAGAAACAGAAAAGATATATTCAAAATATTCTTGCTAATTTTGAGAACATTGTAAATTCTTATTTTGATGACCAACATTTGTAGAGTAATAGAATGAAATAAGGGGATAGAACACTGACAGTTAAAGAAAAATAAGTGAAGTGAAGTGAAAGTTGTTCAGTCATGTCTGACTCTTTGTGACCCCATGGACTATACAGTCCATGGAATTCTCCAGGCCAGAATTTACTGAGCCTTTCCCTTCTCCAGGGGATCTTCCCAACCCAGGGATCGAACCCAGGTATCCTGCATTGTAGACGGATTTTTTAGGAGCTGAGCCACAAGAGATGACCAAAGAAAGATAAATCCTCCTCAAATTATTAAAAAAAAAAAAAAAAAAAAGAATCTGGCATAACTAGATTCAAAGCATCTGAGAATCAGAGTAAGTTTTCAATGGGCTTCATTTCATGATCAGAAATATTAATTCCCATGCCAGAGTGCTGGTGGTTAATTTGTACTCTGGCCAAATGCTGATTTATGGCTAACTGGGGGCTCTGTGTGTAATTGCAAGATCTACAATAATGGGCTTGTGCAAGAGATATGTCAAGGAAGGTTGAGAGTGTAGATGTCTCCACTGATTATTTTAAATTCCATCATTGATTCTAGGGGTAGAGATATTTTCTGAATTACTCTAGACGCACAACCTTTTAGAACTGCAGTCTTGCTAATACCCAAGTCTCTCTAAAGGTCTTTAATTAGATAAATCACAAATAGCAACTGCACCAATGTTGACTCTATTAACATAAATTTTCTATTTTTCAAAGCCATTTTAATGTACAATTTGGGGAAGAGAGATGGGTTCCCTGGCTGAAGATGGACTGGAATAGATAGAGGAGACACAAAAATGAAATAAAGTCACATCGTGGTTCATCTCAAGATGTTTGTTTCAACTTCATTTTTGAAAAAGAAAGCTTCAACCTATTAACCTTTTAAAAAAATTATTGCCTTTGCTATAGACTTGTGAAACCAGTAACAACATTTCTCTATTAAGACTCTCTGTGTGTCTAAGCATTTTTAATGACCCCCATTGCCATGGCACCATCTGGATACTTGACATTTTAAAAACAAGCATTTCAGCATAATAGATGAATCTACCTTGGGTGGTTATTATGCAGGTCTGACTGCTGAACATACAGGCTTATCTCACCATGTTACACCTTAGTAAGCAGAAATATCACACTGAGAGAATTAACATGAGTGTATTATAAAGAAAACTCAACTTGAAGAGGCCCTCTATAACAATGAGAGTGATGGTCCCAGAAACCCAAACCATGGGAAATAACCTGGTGGAGTTTGGACAGAGGCATCCTGACAATGAAGAGGTCATAGGGAGACGTCAGCATTGCAGACGAATCATCACTTGCCTTACAATCAGCTCCAGCAAAGAATGCTCAGCTAAGACATGACCTAGTCAGTGAAGAGTCACAGTTATCCTGCCTTTTAGTACCAAAGGGTATCTATCCCTTTGCTAGTACTTCCTTAAACCTCCACAGGTTATGGGAAAAGGTGGAAGCATTAATGTTAAAGGTCACCTATGTTATGTATGAAGTATTTTTGATTAATGCATCCATCAATTCAATATAATCAACAGTAACATTTTACATACAACTTCATGCAAAGTACAATTTTAGGTCCTGCAGATGTAGTGATAAGTAAGACAGACTATATTTCTACATCTTTGGAACTTAAGTTCTACCTGGAGCCTGGGGGAAGGGGTGGCAGAAGGTTGGAGCTTTTAGACCATCTGTGGATTTGTGAGCTTAGATATTTTCCCTCTTCTACAAATCAGGTAAGACTCAGGAAGGCTGAATGACTTCTACTAGATTGCATAACTAGCGGGTCATAGAAACTGCTTTAGGATCTAAGATTGCAACATAAAGCTTCTGTTATACAATCAGGAAATTTGCTTCAGGCAAGGACTTCTTACCTTATTTACTCTAGGCACCTTGAGATAAGGCTTCCTGGGATCAGAGTTCACACATCAGAGATTTAGGAGTCATTGGTGGCTCAGAGGTTAAAGCGTCTGCCTCCAATGTGGGAGACCTGGGTTAGATCCCTGGGTCGGGAAGATTCCCTGGAGAAGGAAATGGCAACCCACTCCAGTATTCTTGCCTGGAGAATCCCATGGACGGAGGAGCCTGGTGGGCTACAATCCATGGGGTCACAAAGAGTCGGACACGACTGAGCGACTTCACTTCATTCACTTCACTTCACTTCAAGGGAATGCAGTCTCTCTGTGCTTAATCTCAGCTGTTTTAGGACTATGATAAGATTTTTGGACTATGACTTTAAACTATATTGCTGTATGGGAAATTTAATGACTCACAAATCAACTTTTGAAGTTCCTCACTCTGTCATTTCTGATTTCTAATGGTCTGGTTTCTAAAATCTACTTTTCATGATAGTTTACAGTTCATGTCCATATGAGCAAAAAGAGCAACTCAGCACAGTTTTTCTTCTTCTATTCTATTCCTTTCAGAATTGTTCTCTTCCGATGAGTACCAATCTGTTGTTTCTTCCCATGTCACTTCTGGGATTCAATAATTGATTTCTGTCTCTAATGCCTGGTGTAAGGGGTAGGGCTTAAACCTCTATATCTCAATATTCTGGAACTCTAATAAAATTACTTTAATTATCATAAACTACAGTGTTTTTGCTTTATAAGGATTATTAATAAAGTATGAAAAATAAAATCATATACTATATGTCGTATAGAATATAGGATATTTATCTTCTCCAAATGAATAGGGAAAAAAGAAGGTAAAGGGAAAAGCAAAATGTTTAATATAAAGAAGTATTTATTACAAGATTTTTCAGAAAAATAATGTGTGAATTTTAATATTAATAAGGCATAAAGTATATAGAAAATTGCCGTGTACAAATTAACACATTAAAAGGAATTAAATGTAAGCCTAGTGACAAAAAATCATTAGTTCATATGAAAGATATGTTTGCAAAAACAAAATTCAAAGGGAGGCTACATCAATAAGAGTGAAAAATAAAATTAATTATCCTATTATATAAATGTATTTTGGCCATCTTTAGAGGTTATACTTGTTTTTAAATAATTAACTAATAATTTATAGAAGTGGAAAATTTATGATGTATGCCTTTATAAACAGAATTTTCTACATCTACAATAAGGTCCTTTATGATGTCTAATTTGTAATTTTCATTACTTAAAATTTTGTATATAACAGGATTGTTTTTTTCTAATTACATCAGTTTACCTTTTGTCCTCAATCTGGTTACAGGCCTTCTGCTTACTTCTTTGTGCCTAAATCTATGTCTTGGTAATCTGGTTAATATCCTCCTCCCTCTGGAATTTAAAGTAGCCGCTCTTGATTGACAGCCTCTTTCCAAGACATTTTAGGCCATGCTTGTATCCCATCAATGAAGGATTACTATGTGCTTATAGGCTTCCCTGATAGATCAGTTGGTAAAGAATCTTCCTGCAATGCAGGAGACCCCGGGTTGATCCCTGGGTCAGAAAGATCCTCTGGAGAAGGAATGGGCTATCCACTCCAGTATTCTTGGGCTTCCCTTGTAGCTCAGCTGGTAAAGAATCTGACTGCAATGTGGGAGACCTGGGTTTGATCCCTGGGTTGGGAAGATCCCCTGAAGAAGGGAAAGGCTACCCGCTCCAGTATTCTGGTCTGGAGAATTCCAAGGGCTGTATAGTCCGTGGGGAGGCAAAGAGTCAGACATGACTGAGTGCCTTTCACACAGGCTTTTTTCCCTTAGACTTTTCTATGTAAATTTCAGTGATATATTGGCCCAACGCTCACCAGCTCACCGGCTTGCAAAGCTCAGGTTGGCACTGGCGCTTGGAAACAGGTCTAAGGAGAGAGACACCAATAAAGATTCTTGGAGGGGCATAACCGACGGACCTTTGGGGTCATCTGCCAGCTGCTCCACGTGCTCAGTCGTGTCTGACTCTTTGCGACCCCACAGACTGTAGTCTGCCAGGTCCTCTGTCCATGGAGTTTTCCAGGCAAGAATACTGGAGTGGGTTGCCATTTCCTACTCCAGGGGAACTTCCCAACCCAGGGATAGAACCCAAGTCTCTTGTGTCTCCTGCATTATCAGGGGAAATCTTTACCACTAGCACCATCTGGGAAGCCCTAGCTTGCAAAAGCCTGGTGTTAAACATTACAGATTCTCTGAGGGGGAAAGCAGTCACAGTAAAAATATTTAAAGCAGGGAAATCATCAAATGCTTCTAACCCCTGGAAGGCTAGTTTATCAACGCACCACAGAATAATTCTGGCCAAAAGGTAAGTTGATGCAATCTTTATATACATTAGATAACTGTGTTTCAATCTCTTGACCATGAACTATTACTGAAATGTTTATGTCATATTCTAGTAGATCTTGTCCTAGTACTTTAAACTGGCCTTACCTTAAAGTAAACATAGAATACCTTAAAGAACACACAGAAGAACTGTACAAAAAAGATCTTCATGACCCAGATAACCACGATGGTGTGATCACTTACCTAGAGCTAGACATCCTGGAATGCAGTCAAGTGGGCCTTAGGAAGCATCACTATGAACAAAGCTAGTGAAGGTGAGGGAATTCCAGTTGAGCTATTTCAAATCCTAAAAGATGATGCTGTGAAAGTGCTGCACTCAACATGCCAGCAAATCTGGAAAAGTCAGCAGTGGCCACAGGACTAGAAAAGGTCAGTTTTCATTCTAATCTCAAAGAAAGGCAATGCCAAAAAATGTTCAAACTACCACACAATTGCACTCATCTCACATGCTAGCAAAGTAATGCCCAAAATTCTCCAAGTCAGGCTTGAACCATATGTGAACCATAAACTTCCAGATAGTCAAGCTGAATTTAGAAAAGGCAGGGGAACCAGAGATCAAATTCCAACATCCATTGGATCATTGAAAAAGCAAGAGAGTTCCAGAAAAACATCTACTTTTGCTTTATTGACTATGCCAATGCCTTGGACTGTGTGGATCACAACAAATTGTGGAAAACTCTGAAAGAGGTGGGAATACCAGAACACCTCACCTGCCTCTTGAGAAACCTGTATGCAGGTCAGGAAGCAACAGTTAGAACTGGACATGGAACAACAGAATGGTTCCAAATAGGAAAAGGAGTACGTCAAGGGTGTATATTGTCACCCTGCTCATTTAACTTATATGCAGAGTACATCATGAGAAACGCTAGGCTGGATGAAGAACAAGCTGGAATCAAGATTGCCAGGAGAAATATTAATAACCTCAGATATGCAGATGGCACCACCCTTATGGCAGAAAGTGAAGAAGAACTAAAAAGCCTCTTGATGAAAGTGAAAGAGGTGAGTGAAAAAGTTGGCTTAAAACTCAACATTCAGAAAACTAAGATCATGGCATCTGGTCCCATCCCTTCATGGCAAATAGATGGGGAAACAATGGAAACAGTGAGAGACTTTATTTTTGGGGGCTCCAAAATTACTGCAGATGGTGACTGTAGCCATGAAATTAAAAGATGCTTGCTCCTTGGAAGAAAAGTTATGACCAATCTAGACAGCATATTAAACAGCAGAGACATTACTTTACCAACAAAGGTCCTCCTGGTCAAAGCTATGGCTTTTCCAGTAGTCATGTATAGATGTGAGTGTTGGACCACAAAGAAAGCTGAGCGCCGAAGAATTAATGGTTTTGAACTGTGGTGTTGGAGAAGACTCTTGAGAGACCCTTGGACTGCAAGGAGATCCAACCAGTCAATCTTAAAGGAAATCAGTCCTGAATATTCATTGGAAGGACTGATGCTGAAGCTGAAACTCCAATACTTTGGCCACTTCATGTGAAGAACTGTCTCATTGGAAAAGACCCTGATGCTGGGAAAGATTAAAGGTGGGAGGAGAAGGAGACCACAGAGGATGAGATGGTTGGATGGCACCACCGACTCAATGGACATGCGTTTGAGTAGGCTCCGGGGCTTGGTGTTGGACAAGGAGGCCTGGCGTGCTGCGGTCCATGGGGCTGCAAAGAGTCGCACATGACTGAGTGACTGAACTGAACTGAACTACCTTAAAGTGACTACCTCACCTCAATAAACTGTGTGGTTTTATATTCTTGTTCCCTCATTTTCTCCTCAATTCTTCTATGAGTAACTGAGACATGAAGAGCTGAATTTGAAACTCTGAGCCTCTGAGCAGTTTGGAAAGTTTGCCTCTTATGGCTGGGCCTGTCATATAAACCAAAGCCTCCCTCTGCTGGCCCCAGCTATTAACATACACCTAACACACCATTATTAATCAAGTATATTCCAATATAAAAAAATTGTGGAAAAATATACACCTAATTGTATTTAGGCACTAAATTGCCATGGTGTTGTAAAAGTCTAAAAATACCTATGTGCTTTAATATAAATATATTCTGACTATGGCTTTGGGAAGTACATACTTCAAGGGAGGTTAGCTTAGACACGGCTGGTCCTATGGGATTTTTGTCAACTGGATCTGAGTGTTCATTTTAGATGTTCTTGTTCAACCCCAGTTAAACAGTCATCTACTCAACTCTAGCACAGGGGTATTTTTAGAAATGGAGAGTAAAATGTGGATGACAGGTTGAGCTTATATATCACTCTCAGCAAGAAAATTGGCTACTTGCTCCTTCAAAGTTTTTTTTTTTAAGCAATATCTCTTTAACGACCATAATTTTTAAACTGGCCTGTGATACCTGGCAAAAAGCTGTTCTTTATCTTTCTTACTAAAGATTTACCTTTATAAGTAATTTTTTAAAAAATCACATTTTCTGAATGCTTGATAACATTATAACATTTAGGGACATGAAAATGTATCAGTAAAAACTTTGAGGTGATTTTGTCACTTTTCAAATAAGCCATGGACTTCCTGGCCAGGGTACCCCTAAAAGAACCAATCCTTGGAATGAGTCCACCCCACCACCATAAGGCACATGCTGCAAAGACCAAGATGGAATATACACACACTTTTACTTTAGAGAAATCTGTCGGTTTCCTTATGGACTCTTACACATGACAGTATTGTTCTTTAAAGGAATTTAAGGTAAACTGCTATCGTCAACCTAAACTCTCTAAATTATTGTTTTAGCATTCAATATTATTTGTAATTTATAATTAAGAAACATCCATATTATCTTAATCCACTTTAAAGTTTAAGAATATTCCATCCCAGGCTTTAAAATATATCTCTAGGCTATATCTGAAATATTTAAAATGAATTATCATATAAAATAAAAAAAAAATATCTTTGTCTTCCTCCTATATTTCAAGCATCTCACATGAGTCTTGCTGGTGCTACATAAATAGTAATTTAAAGTCACCTATCTGCTCTAAACACTCTGGAATTCTAAACTTTTGGCACATAACCCTCTATAGCTGTTCTCTTACTTGGCTTTTGCTGGATAAGATGATCAAGATCCGGAATGACTGCATCCCATATAATTCTTCCCAAATGTTTCCTTTCCTGACATTCTTTAGCCATATGGATCATTCTCATTTTTAAAAGGTGAAAAAGTGCCAAAGAGGAAAGAGATTTATGCTTGGATGAAAATAACCATGTTGCAAATTAGGGGGCTAAAGGCAAAACTGCCCAATAACAAGTAGGGGTGAAAATCAAACCTCCCTGGAACCTGTAAAACTCATCTCCTGCTGGAGCAAGAAGAGAAGAACAAGTTAATTAAATTACTGTAAATAAATTCACTGAACTGAGCTATAGCTCAGATTCAAAACATATGTATATAAAAAAAAATTGGACTTATTTTCAATGCATGTTTTATTCAACTGAACAGTGCATGGGGAAGCCAAAAATGAGCTAATTTTCAGTGCCATTTGCATTATCTGCCAGGTGTTAAACTCATTACAGACCACAGCATCATTTGCTGGAATCATCTCTCCCTTCATTAACCACACTCTCTTTATGTCCTCCAGTGTATATATTTGAGTGGACCTTCAGGAAGAAAGATCCACATAGTTTTGTTATGGCTAGAGTCTGTTTGCACCAGCTGAAATGGAAGCAAATTCAACTAACTAGAAAACACTAGTAATAAGTCAGCCAGCAATATGGATGGATCACTGTCTATCTGCTTAGTTCATTACTAGACATTTTCAATGATAGAGAAGAAGTGGAAAATTCGGCATGAGTTACAATTTCTTCCTCTGCTAATTAGGGATAAAATAGCATCTACTTTGCCTGGCTGTTGTGGGAACAAGAACAGCATGTGTGAATGAAAGTAGCATGGTGAATGGCATTTATTAGATGCTTGATGAATAATATCTACTTGATGATGATACTTCTCATATGTGAGAAAAGAATAGCATGCCTAAAATAATTGATTATCAAAATAAGTATGTATGAAATTAATTTGTTTCCTAAGTGAACCACCCAACATTAATAGATGAGTTAAAAAGGTGACTGCAATTACACTCTGCCAATCCTTTTCATGAAAAGTCATTCTGTATGAAGCTAAGAGAGGCTAGTAGACAATTTTGCTGTTCTCAGCTGTGGAGGATGATGGGATTGCTCCCAAGGGTACCTTTCAATAAAGTTCACTTCATTATTCTGTAATACATTTTAGTAAGCTTCACTAGCTATAACTGTGACTTTCTTAAATGAGAGATACCTTTTCTTCTCAGAGGAGCAAATCAAGATTTCTTAGCATAATTGGGTATGTCTGGAAGACAAATTCATATCTCTCATTGTTCAGTGACTGGGCTACTATTCTAGAAGAGTTAACTAGCTTCACTAAGCTATAGTCCTTGCTGTAGAAAAATGAAGACATTCAATGATTATCTGGAAAATAAAGGGCTCTGGAATTTCCTTTATTAGAGAATTTTGGGTGCTTTTCTCTGAATAACCTAGATTTTTTTTTCTTTTCTGTAAATTAAATAACTTTTAATCTCCATAAAGCAAAATGCATCAATGAACCATAAGCTGTCTGCTGCCTGGTTTAGAATGAAGCATAGTGCAATTGATTCAATGAAGACTTCTTTCACTTTCCTGTCTGAAGCACATGAATTTAGCTGTCAAAAAAAAGATTGGAGGTGTATCCAATTGGTGCTATAATATGATTTTTAACATTAAAGTCTGAATCTATCATCCCAGGTCCTCCTAAAATAGTAAGGCTATGAGAGCAAATATAATGATGAATAATTTATAAATCTGACTTTTCTTCTTCCTCCTCTCTTCTTGTTCTTATTTTTCTTGTCATTCTTATTCTCAAGAATGAAACAAAACATATCCTTTAAAAAGGGAACTCTATGTTGGGGAATAGACAAAGCAAGAGTTAATTCCTTGCTTTTATGAGTTAAATTTGGAAAGGCTAACGTTATTCTGAAGAGGCACTGATCCCCAGAGTTCTATCTGTAAGTGTTTTTTCTTGTTAAAATGGAAATTGAACTCTAAATTTGCAATTCCCATTTGGCTTCAATTACCATATTTATTCACATAATCTACCTGTTATTTTCACTCTGAATTTGGGGAAAGATATTAAGGAAGCATCTACCTGCTGGTCTAATCATTAATTTTAAGAAGCATTAATCATATTTTAAATTCATATCCCTGATATTTAAGGAAAAATTCACATTTTATTTTAAGGAATCAATGGTACAATTAATTGGAATTTAAAGGATCTGATAGATTTTCCCCTATTCTTTTCTTTTTAATAGTAGAAAAATCTTATTTAACGCAGCAGTAAGTGTCTATGAGAAAAAAAGAGAAATGATTGTTTGAAAGATTGCTGGGATATATTTATATTTACTACAGTGAAGTAAAAGTAGACATGACATGTAAACTTAATAGCTTTCTTTTCCTCTTCTGCAGCCTATGGTAAGTTAAGGTAGAAGAAGCTGACTGCTTGTAACATTTAATTATATGTATCCATAGGAAAAAAGTAAGTTCATCTTATATTAACTCTTCTGATTTCAAGGTTGTTTTAAAGCATAAAATTAAGAAAATGTGTTCACATACATTAAGAAAAAGAGAAATGGAAAGATAAATTAATTTTCATTTCAAACCATGGATAAGATTGTGCATAGAGGTATACATGGAAATTTATGGTACAGGGTCTTAGGAAAATATAAAAATTTAGTTCTAATAGGTCTTTTCAGCTCTACCCTTCCACCCTCAGGGCTTTCCTTGTAGTCAGTTGATAAAGAATCTGCCTGTAATGCAGGATACCCGGGTTCGATTCCTGGCTTGGGAAGATCCTCTGGAGAAGGGAAAGTCTACCCACTCCACTATTCTGGCCTGGAGAATTCCAATCCATGGGGTCACAAAGAGTTGGACACAACTGAGTGACTTTCACTTCCACCCTCAACCACTTGTTTTTGCTTTCCATGCCAAATTATTTTGTGTTTTCTGGCAGTTCCAAAGAAAGTTCAGAGTGAAGGAAGAAAAGGGAGAGTATAATCTCATCCTTCCTGAAGACTCTGCAAATAAATTCTAAGGGAAAATAATGTGTGTATTATACAAATGCATATCCCTTCAGTAAAAAATCCCTGAATAATTTTGTCCTGGAGATATAGTTGATGTCCAATATTACATAAGTTACAAGTGCACAATATAGTGACTCACAATTTTTAAAGGTTCTACTCCAATTTATAATCATAAAATATTGACTCTATGTCCTGTGTTACGCGATGTATCTTTGAAACTTATTTTACACAAAATAGTTTGTACCTCTTGATCTTCTACCCCTGTCTTGTCCCTCCCTCTTGCCTCAGTGGGAACCACCACCATGTTCTCCATATCTGTGAGTATATTTCCTTTGTGTTACATTTACTAGTTTGTCCAATTTTTTAGATTCTGCATATAAATGATACCATACAGTATTTATCTTTATAGTATTATACAAATGTATATTCCTTTGGTACATCCCTGACTGCTTTAAAATTTTTTATTTAGTTTTTTGTGTGCTTCACCCTACTTTTATCTTTCTAAAGTGGTTTAATGGCTCTAACTCAAGCCTGTTAATATTTCTTTCTAAAAATTCAGAAATGACTGGAAACTTTCCATCAATTCCATTCCCTTCTTGGATGTCTTCATGCTTTTACCTTCCTACTCCAATATAAGTCTGTAGCTTTATATGCTATTTTCTTGGGACTTCCCTTTACCTCTTTTTTTTTCACCTCTGTGTCTGGTTTCTTGTTTCTTGGAGGATTCTTTTTTTTTTTTCATGTGATTTACTCTTATGTGTTGCTTAAGTAAAATCTCCAGTTGTATCTTCTGAACAAGTTCAGTTCAGTTCAGTTCAGTCACTCAGTCGTGTCTGACTCTTTGCAACCCCATGAATCGCAGCACGCCAGGCCTCCCTGTCCATCGCCAACTCGTGGAGTTTACTCAAACTCATGCCCATCGAGTCGGTGATGCCATCCAGCCATCTCATCCTCTGTCATCCCCTTCTCCTTCTGCCCCCAATCCCTTACAGCATCAGTGTCTTTTCCAATGAGTCAACTCTTCACATGAGGTGGCCAAAGTATTGGAGTTTCAGCTTCAGCATCAGTCCTTCCAATGAACACCCAGGACTGATCTCCTTTGGGATGGACTGGTTGGATCTCTGAACAAGTAGATGGAACATAATTCTTAAAATATTTTGCCTATCTGAAATTGGCTTTATTATAGCTTCACATTTAATTGATAGTTTGGATACATATAAAACTGTAAATTGGGAAACTTTTATACCCTAGAAGTTTGAAGGTTTCCTGTCATTTAGCATCCAACTATTCAATATTGTTTCAAAAATTGAAATGCCATTTTTATTCCCTTTCTTGGTATGTGAGTTGTGATCACCATCACTCTTTCTGCTGTCTACATTCTGTGGGTTTCACATCTTTAACTTGGTTACTCCATAATTTCCCCAACATGCCTCATAGTAAGCTATTTTTGAAAACACAATATGTTATGAAGTAATTTAACTTTTTTCAATCTGAGGATCAAGTTCTTTCATTATTCAACAATTTGTTTGTTATATCTTTGCTATTTTCATTCCTCAGTTATTATTTTCATTCCTTAGTTATGGTCTCACTTTCTGAAAGTGATATTAGACAGATGCTGGATAGGATATCTTTGATTAATTCTGTCATTAAAAAGGTTTTGATCATTATTAGTCCTTATTGCTCCTGTTTTCTCAATTTCATCATTCATCTCTCCTCCTTTATTTCTGTATATCCACTATAAAATTTTAAATATCTGGGATTTAAAATTTTTCTCTGACTGTTCTTTTTATAATTTGCACATTTATTTGTTTTATTCTCTTTTACACTGAAACTGCTCCTTATGGTCATCTTTGACTATCTGAGTGGTGCCTTAAGAAGATCTTATGGAAATTCTGTGTTAGTGTGTGTGGGTCAAGGTTTGATAAAAGGCTAATGCTGAATGAGAGAGCTTGACTCTGGAATAGGAATTCCTGTATATTATATGTTGTTATTTTCTCAAGGACAATTAAGTTTATCCAAAGAACATTTCAATTTAATTCATTTTTCTGATATCTTGAGAGTAGGGAGTTGGTGTCTAGGAAGGATATTTGAGGTTTTTTTTTTTTTTTTTCATGATTTTTGAACAGTGCTTCATCCCTAGCCTTCTTTGTTTTCATAGCCTTAATCTTTAGTCCAATTTCTCTAATGTTTTATACCTCTGGTTTCCTACTCTCCTAGCTATATAGAAAGACAGGAAAGAATTTGGTGATCTAGTATATTTGAAAGAAGCACAAGCTGGAATCAAGATTGCCAGGAGAAATATCAATAACCTCAGATATGCAGATGACACCACCCTTATGGCAGAAAGTGAAGAAGAACTAAAGAGCCTCTTGATGAAAGTGAAAGAGGAAAGTCAAAAAGTTGGCTTAAAGTTCAACATTCAGAAAACTAAGATCATGGCATCTGGTCCCATCACTTCATGTCAAATAGATGGGGAAACAGTGGAAACAGTGGCAGACTTTATTTTTTTGGGCTCCAAGGTCACTGCAGATGGTGATTGCAGCCATGAAATTAAAAGATGCCTACTCCTTGGAAGGAAAGTTATGACCAACCTAGATAGCATATTAAAAAGCAGAGACATTACTTTGCCAACAAAGGTCCATCTGGTCAAGGCTTTGGTTTTTCCAGTGGTCATGTATGGATGTGAGAGTTGACTGTGGAGAAAGCTAAGTGCCGAAAAATTGATGCTTCTGAATTATGGTGTTGGAGAAGACTCTTGAGAGTCCTTTGGACTGCAAGGAGATCCAACCAGTCCATCCCAAAGGAGATCAGTCCTGGGTGTTCACTGGAAGGACTGATGCTGAAACTGAAGCTCCAATACTTTGGCCACCTCATGCAAAGAGTTGATTCATTGGCAAAGACCCTGATGCTGCGAGAGATTGGGGGCAGGAGAAGGGGATGAAAGAGGATGAGATGGCTGGATGGCATCACTACTTGATGGGCATGAGTTTGAGTAAACTCCAGGAGTTGGTGATGGACAGGGAGGCCTGGCATGCTGCGATTCATGGAGTTGCAGAGTCAGACATGACTGAGCGACTGAACTGAACCGAACTGAACTGAGCATATCCTAGAAACAATCTTATTGTTTTGAAACAATTCTCTTATTTTCAGTGTCAAGCACCTTCTGTTACTCCTATATACTGGGTAACTCCAAGACCTGCCTGGGGCTTTCCAGGTTTTGAGAGTGGTGGGTGAGTGAGTTGACACATGTCACAGTTATCTACGCTACTGGCACTAGGTTTCAGATTTACCTACTTTGCTAAATCTCCACTTTTCATCTTCCAGAGCTCTTTGACATCTCTTGATAATTTGTATCCCTCTACTGTTATATTTTTTGTATTATTGTGTTTTTAAAATTTTAAACTCTTATCTTACAGGTGTTTTTAAGGCAGCAGAGATAGACTTTGAATTTCATTTGTCATGTTTTACCTGAAGACTGTAGATTATATTTAAACACATGTTGATCATATGATGTGTATTATTTTGAGATTTAGCATCCTAATTAATTCCTTATACCACAATACCACCCAGATAGAAATATTTCTTGATATGTTATATAATGGAATGTAAGAATAAATTCAAATGAGAAACAAAAGAATAAGAGATGGGATAGTTTTATTAGCTATATGATATTAAGATGTGGACTGGGAATTACTTAACATGAAAGCTGAGTTTTTTAGGAAATGATGACTTCATTTCTACCCAGTGATAGAAACGTCTTTACCAATTCATGTAATTTAATCGTTCTTCTTTGCAAAAAGTACTTAAATAATATTTTTTTCTAATATATGAATGACCAAATAATTTATAGGGAACAAATACAAAAATAAACTTTTCTACTTAAACTTTTCTTTTTTCCTACAATTACCTAAGTTTTATTATTTTATTTTTAAAAATTTCATTTTCTTGAATTTTTAAAAACTATTTTTTCACATATTAAACTCTATGTTTTCTTGATTGGGTGAAAAGATGCTGTAAATATACTATGTTTATGTGTGTACAGGTGTGTATACTGAGTGTGTGACATATACATATTTTTTTCCTGTACTCTGTAGTATTTTATTGAATTAATAATATATCAAATTTAGTTTAAGATCATATTTATAAGAATGTTACTAGGAGAACACAACCTTATCATTTAGAAGTAGAAAATATAGCAAATACACAATGTGGTCCAAGTCTGCTAGCATAGCATCCCCTCATTGCCCACAACCTATGGCTGTTGGGTGTCCATATAGATGATTTACTTTGCAGTAATAGAAACTGACACTACATTGTAAGGCAGATACACTCAAATAGAAATTAGAAAAAAAATAGGATCAACCAGACTTACATGGCCTTAGCTTGGACCTGAATAGTGAGTTTATAACTATGATTTAAGTAGGGAAACTGATTCCAAGTTTTAAATTGGAAACAAACTTAAAATAAATACGAGTATGTGGTATGCCTAAGGATCCTTATGGATTCCTTTTGACTGATGCTGGCTATAATAGTGGCATTAAATCAATATGGCATTTATATTGTTTTATATTTGCTAATATAAAAGTATTATCCAAAAGTTCAAAATACAAGTTATGATTAAATTGACAAAGAGTAATTTCTGTCTCTGTCACAACAGTGAAGCATAATGTTGCATTCTAAGGCTCTTTCCTTCTTGTCACCAGAAAAGATAGCAGCTGAAACCTAGAAAACTATTCAAAGTTAGAGATCAGATCTGAAACCTATCTGATTTCAAACTGGAAACAAAAAAGTACAATTCCTATCAGTTAAACAAATTTTCACTCACTTCTACATAAACAATTGTGACTATGATAAAAATTTTTAGGATGATTCTGTTTGCTTGTTAAAATGTCAGTACATTTTTGCAGCTCATTCAGATGCATACTTCTGTGATACAATTTACTTATTTATAAACAATTTTTGAACCCTACACTCCTTGGAAGGAAAGTGATGACCAACCTAGATACCATATTAAAAAACAGAGACATTACTTTGCCAACAAAGGTCCGTCTAGTCAAGGCTATGGTTTTTCCAGTGGTCATGTATGGATGTGAGAGTTGGACTGTGAAGAAAGCTGAGCGCCAAAAAATTGATGCTTTTGAACTGTGGTGTTGGAGAAGACTCTTGAGAGTCCCTTGGACTGCAAGGAGATCCAACCAGTCCATCCTAAAGGAGATCAGTCCTGGGTGTTCATTGGAAGGACTGATGCTGAAACTGAAACTCCAATACTTTGGCCACCTCATGCAAAGAGTTGACTCATTGGAAAAGACCCTGATGCTGTGAGGGATTGGGAGCAGAAGGAGAAGGGGACAACGGAGGATGAGATGGCTGGATGGCATCCCTGACTCAATGAACTTGAGTTTGAGTAAACTCTGGGAGTTGGTGATGGACAGGGAGGCCTGGCGTGCTGCGACTCAAGGGGTTGCAAAGAGTCGGACATAACTGAGTGACTGAACTGACTGACTGACTGACTGACTGTATACCAGATACCCCAGTGGTGATACAAAGAAGAATGAAATGATATCTCTACTTTCAAATTGTTCTCCAACATTTGGGAAGTACAGGCATTTAAACACATCATTAATATAGAGTATAGTGGGGCTATTAGAAGTTAGAATGCCATGGGATTAACTGAAGGAGATACACATATAAGTCAGTCTAGCATAGAAGCAGCCAGTTTTTCTGGCAGCAATATGATAAGCTTAGTAGTGCTAAAGCAAAGGACACCTGGAAGTGGATGTAAGGTAAAAAGATAAAGCTAGACAAAGAGAAAGGAATCAGTTCATGAAAAGCCTTATATTCTTTGTAGAAGGCGTGTGTCTAAGCAGGAATGAGATATACAATAATATGTAATTTATAACCACAATTTTAGCAGAATAAAAACAATTATAGATAGAAATCAAGTCTTTATTCCACAGAGACAAATCTATTCAAACAATGGTACTCAATTGTATAAGCATAGATGATTCTTCTTATAGAAGAGTAGAGACTGTCTTTCCTGGGAAAGTCATTACATTCTTATTGCCCTCCAGATAAAATTTCTTAACCAAAGTCATGGGAGAAGAGGCTAATTAAAATCACTTAAAAATGGAAAACAAGCATCAGTTAAAAATCAGGATTTTAAGAAACCTTGAAGAAAAAGGTGTGAAAACACTGATAATAAGACAAGGTTACAAGAAGATATCTTTAATAATTTTAAATATTTTGGGTTTCTACTTATCCTATGTGCTAGCTCAGAAAGCCACAGTTGACAACAAGCTGTCAAATGACCATACCTTTTCCATTCTATTAGTAGGAGTGCTTTCCAGAGTCTCTGACCTGGCAGTTTTATGGAAAAAGGGAAGGTGTGACTCTTTTATATCATTGGTTTCTGGTGTTGATGAGGAAAAGGAAACATAAAGAAATTGAACAATGAAACTCTGGGTCAAAATATTTCAACCACTGTTTAACATGATTTTTGAAATTTTGCCAAGATTATTAACTAGCCTCATTAATTATATATTGGGAATGGGTAGTTATAGAATTAAAAACAAAATACAACACTATATTAATACAACTATGTTCTGAAGAATTACATACAGTCTTATTTTTTTCCTTCCTTCTACTATAATAATAGGGGAGTGAGTATCATGTCAGATAAAGTATAAGAACAATTTTGCTTATGATAAATGTTATGACATTGTGCTGAAAGAGAAAAATCTTTAATTACATACTTATAATTAAAGGAGAAACCAAAGAAGGTTTGGCATATTGCATTGGAATAAATCCATGTATTCAAAAATTAAAAAAAAACACCATGAAATCAAGCTCATATACATATAAGTCTAGTAGATCTCCCTATAGAAGTACAAATAATTCTCCCATTCACCTAATATCAATTTTGTAATTTTTTCCCATTATCCTCAATAGTTTTCTTGACATCTACAAAACACTATTCACATGCACATTATCAAAACTAACAACAAAAGATTACCAGAAATATCTATTTAGCAAATGAGGAAATTAAGAATTAATAAAATTTGACTTGTGCTAAGACATACAAAGGCTAAATTTAAGCCTAACAGTATCAAAATTTTGGTTTGCATAGTTGTTACAGTTCAAACATTAACGTCTAAATGATCTACGCATTTCTATGGTAACTTTTAATTTAAAACTGGAAGGGCGAAAGATTTTATGAAGGCTAAGTCAGTTGGCATGGAGAAAAACATGACGTAAAAATTTGTATGAGTGCTTAGAAGTAAAAAACAAGTCAAATAAATGTTAGGATTAGAGTTAATATAATTTATCAATAGATACAGTAGATATTTGCGTCTTCACTGGTAAAACTGGAAGATTTCATTCTGAACTGTATGTGCCATTTTAAATTCTATCTCAAATCTAAACTGAAGTTTTTGTTTTCCTGTTTTTTATTATTTATTATTTATTTATTTTTTTCCTTAGCATGAAGAGTAGCCAGGGCAGACTTCAAAAGTATGTGGTGGGAATAAGTTGTTTTAAGGTTGGCCAGCCTATAGAAAAATGGAAATTACTAGGAACTGCCTCAGGAGAAACTCCAGTTATGAGTGGTTAGAAGAACACTCAATAGTTCAACAATCCTTTCTAAAAGCTCTATGATTTCTGAAAAGAGGCCAGAATATGAGTAAATGAAATATATCATTGATGTAGTTCCTAAGAAATAAGCAATAGATTCAATATATCTTTGATCAATATTCCCAGGCATAAAAGGAAGAGACTGTTAGAAATCAGATGATGAACAAAAGCTAGAATTAAAGAAAAAAAAAAAAAAGGACAAAATTATCTACAACTCTCTTTGTGTTTTGATGCACATTGCCATGCTATAGGATAATCCCTGTTTGTCCCTCCTGATCCATTCTTCAACCTTTTACTCCTGCTTCATGAGGTCAGCATTTAAGGATGGCATCAGCCTGGCTCTGCTGACTTTCAGTTTCTTCTTGGTTCAGTGTGAGACATCAGCGGAATATTAGAAGGTAAAAGAAAGGAGCAGTCATGGTGTTTATTTTCCTTGTTCTCTACCTGCCAGGACACATATTGTCATGTGTTTTTTTTTTTTTTTTTGTCATGTGTTTTTTATTTGTTTGTTTGTTTTCTTAACTTAGGGTCTTGTTGGTTGGCTGTCTTTAATAATATAGGTCTCTCTCGCTTTTTATAACCTTATGTTCTATTAAGGCTATGTGCGGCTTAATATACTTTATAACTAGTTAGTTATATAGCCTGGGATACTTTACTACCCTTTAACCCTAATTATCCCCCCATAAAAGTCACTTTATTAAAGACTCTTCAACCTTTTTAAAGTGTGCCATCAGTTTTCTGAAAGGATCCTGACTGATACACATACCCTGGGCTGTCACATGATCACTGTTATATGTGACAAGGACTAGAGATGGACTGAAAATGTCACGTGTGTGTTACACAACAGATGCAAAGGGTATCCCCAAGATTTAATATGGACAATTATTTTTAAATTTCAATGGTCTATGTTGATTATTTTAGCATGGAAAACTTGACTTTGGCATTAGGGTTCACATGTAGTACACTTTTAAGTTAGATTGCCCGAGATGTAGATTGCTATGGAATGGGTATCCTGGTTACCTTAGAGACTGCTTTTCTTACGTAGAAAGTGGCAATTATGGTCTGCGGGGGCCCTCAGAAAGTGTATCTGTTTTTGAATTCCAGGAAGATATAAATTTGGGGAGCTTTATAGAGATCACCAGATGTAGACACTCCAAGGTTACATGGTCCCACACGTCCCAGTACATTGTTCCCTGGGGGAATGACTTACAATTCAACTATTATTCTCATATTCTGGAAGACCAGTAAGCTTGGAGCTTTTGATTTAAATATTATAGAATTAAGTGCTTATGTGAGAAAACAGACCTATGGGTAAATAAATGGTAAAATGCTTAGTAACTGCAGCCTGTAATTACATAGTATATAATAACCTCTGTGGTTGTTATAGGCCAAACAATAGTAGACAGTGAGGTGTACATTAAGAACAAGCTGTGTTATTCAAAGCCCTGAAGCTCAGAACATACTCAGAAAGAAAAGAGGCTCACACACTACTCATTGTCAAAGTAAGCAAAGAATATGCTTCTGTTCCCTGAAGATTTAGCCTCTTACAATTGGGAATGCTGTGGATATGGTGTCTTTGTAAATCAAGTGTAGTGACAACTCTACAGCTATTTTAAAAGTTATTTTACATTTTCTTCAGTAACCAAACATGTTTTTTCTCTAATGTGATTTTAAATTCTGGTTCAAAGTTGAGAATCAAGGTTTCTCTGATACTAGGTTTAATGATGATACCTACTTGGCAAACAGGCTTTAAAGTGGTCCCCAGGGCCCCTTCCTTCTGGTGTCTATGTTCTTGTATAATCCTGCCCCCTTGAGTGTAGACAGGACCCTGATTTCCTTCTAACCAATAGAGCTTAGCAAAGGAGATAGGATTTCACCGCCTTGATTATGCTGTATTATATAAAACTTCATCCTCCTCTTGGCCGTAGGGGCTCTCCTTATCCCTTGCTGGCTTTAAGGAAGCAAAGTGTCATGCTGTGAGAAGGCTTTGGACAGGGCCTATAGGCAGTGAACTTTAGGCAGCCTCTTGGAGCTGAGCAAAACCTCCAGACAACAAGCATCAAGAAGCTAGAGTCCTCATTTTAGCAGTAACAAGGAAGTACATTCTGCCAACAATCTGAGTGAACTTGGAAGTGGATCCATCACCAATTTAGCCTCCAGGTGAGAACTAAGCCCTTGCTGACATATTGATTGCATCCTTGCAGAGGAGTCAACTAAGCCATGCCTGGACCTACCCATAGAAACTGTGAGATAATAAATGCTATTTTAAAGCCACTGAATGTGTGGTAATTTGTTATACAGCATAGAAAACTAAAACACTTGTCCAGTACATACTGACTACGGACCATGAGCCAAGCATTATTCACAGTACTTGAGAAGATTACAAAAATGATACATTCATGCATTCAAGGAAGCTATGTTAGGTAAGATGCTTTACTTTCACACACAGATATAGAGAAACTACAATGTCAAATGACTGTTTTGCTTTAAGTGGATATGAGAACAAAGTAGATTTATGAAATAATACTGAAATTTTTATCAAGTTCTATCAGTTAAAGTCTAATGCCATATGCATGTATTTTAGCCATTTTGCAATCCAGGGTAAGGTATCACCATTATCTGTGATGGTATACATCCTTGCTCTTGCATCCTATAACATCAGATAGAAGAGCAAAACTTCACAAAATTGCACAAAACTCAGCAGTGCTTAAAGAAACCCTGTGACTTGTCTTTGCTCAGGGTCCATGCGAACTTTATACACACAGTTCCATTTTAGGTTATGTACTGTTGAATGGATTACTGTCATCTGCCTTTTCACTCACAATCCACTAGCCTATACTGTCAAATATCTAAATCGAATCTTTATCAGAAAGTTGTCCACTAGATTAAGTTTTTCAACAAAGATTTCTGTGTATATGAATGTCTTGAACAGAATAGATAAATGCAACTAGTCATAGAAAAAAAAAGAGTTAAAGATAAGGATGCAGATAGTACAGATGTTAATTTTAAAAAATTTATGCAATGATATTTGAAAACTTTTGCCAGGTCTTATGCTTGTTTGCTTTTGATTTCTGAGGCTTTAGGGACTTTACATCAAAGTAACACAGGAGTGGCTAAACTCTGACATATTATAAAGAGCTTCTGCAGTAACAATTAATATATGGAGCCACTGACACTAGAATTAATCTTGGAAACCACTCTCAAGGTGATGGGGAAAATAAATGTGCCACAGGCATACCCCTTAGGTGTTACACCATCATTGTTGTGTTCTATCATTGATCATTGATGATAGCAAAAAAGCAATCACTCACAAAGCAGAAGTAATAACAGTCTTCAAACATGAAAGGATGCTCACTCACGCCTATGTTTGGTAACAGTCAATGTTTAATCAATAATGGTGTTTTTATTTATTTATTTTTCCTTCCCTCTTCCTTTCCCTACTGCATTGTCAGTGGCACTGGAGGCCAGTTCATTCACCATTCTGAAATAGCCTTTTTGAATATTGATTTTTTTTTCCAGCTATAAATAGGTGGCTCTAAGAGAATATGGAAAATTTGAGTATTAGCACTTGCATGGTTACAAATATATGGTCACTGAAGATAGGACCAACTTTGCTCTGAGCCGGACAGTCAAACTGACATCAAAATTCATGGAGTTCCTGGGTGTAACAGGCACTGGGGACTGTATACTTTGTTTTTTCATAGTGGTGGTGAAAATGCTATCGTCAGCATTAGTTCCACTACTCTGGTCCCACTAATTCAACTCTTCCTTCACAAAAGGACATTCAGTCACTCTAGGGGGTTAGTGCACCAGCTGGGGTTCCTGGGTCACATGAATCCTTTTGCATCTTTTAGTTTAACCAGCCTGACTATGAGACTGCACTCTGAGAGTTCCCTTTAACTTGAATTCCTCTTGGCTGCTGCACTTTTGCCCTCTTGATGCCTTTGGATCCTTATAATCAGTAGTTGCTGTGGATAATGAACATTTTTCTACAGTAAGTAAACTGTAAGCTCTATGTAAGACTCACAGAGGAACAATAACTCTCCTTGGAAATAAAGAGGTAGATTGTTTAGGTAGATTATTATGTAAAATGTAAACAAACAACTGTCATGTAAAATAAACAACTGTTTGGCCCATTGTTATTACCTCATTTCATTCTGGAAGCATTTATTTGAATTTCAAGAATGAAGTTGATATTGTGAAGAAAACTCTCCCATGATCCCAGGATAACACTTAGTTTTCAGAATATAGATGGAAACATGCTTCTGTGGAATAATTTAGATTCTTTCTCATGTACTCAAAATGTTTCCTAATAACAACATCCCTTTTTCTCATCATGCCTTGATACACACCATCTAATACCTCAATGTTTGCCTCTGAACTTTTCCTTGCATTAAATCCAAAAGAATAAAGGATACCTATGTGATTACTTAGACAGGATGAGATAATAATCTATCCAAAAGAAAGCATTAGGCTCCTCCAGAAATTCCTTACCAGGAAAACACCAAAGAGGAAGTGAGTGTGTTTATCTATGGTAATAAGAACACAGTTGCCTAGCAATCAAGTTAAGTTCCCCGGCATCTTTATCAAGCAGCATGTTTACACTGGAGACAATCTGAGGAAAGAGAAATCTGAGCTGTGATATCAGCACAATGAAAGCATATTTCTAAACACAGGCAGCTGTCATTTATGAAACAAGATGATGACTACTTAAAACACAGTGTTTAGATAGGCGTAGATTAAAGTTTCAAAATGTCATAACACATTTAAGGCTCAATCATTTCAACTCTTCTCCAAAAACCACTTTTTCAACATTATATATTCTACAAAACAGATAATATAGAATATTTCATTGGAAAGTGGAAAACTTTTGTCATAGTATGTGTGCAGTTGTGTGTGTTTGTATGTATATCTGTGCTTGTGAATGTACATGTATGAAGGACCAGAAAGAGAAGTGTTTGTTGACTTTGCCTAGGAGAATTTTTCTAGCAAAAGAATAAAACAAGTTTATTTTAATGAATTTAATTAGAAATTAATTCACTAATCATGCAGGAACTTCAATTTTATTTTTTTCTAACAGCTTCTCTTTTTTTCTTAATAATGTTCAAGAGGCTAGTGTCTCAAAGGGATTGTTTAATGTGCATTTATATAATAATTATTCTCTTTCCTGACTTCAACAAATATACCTAGATCAACTCAGAAAAACCACATACTTCACACCATCAGCCAAAAGCAGAGTCAGAAAAACGAATATTTGGGGGTCTGTTAAGAAGAAGAATGCCAAAAATTAGAAAATAAAGTTTCTCTATGCTAAACTTTCAGAGGAATGCAGATGAATTGGCTCTTAAAGGTACATGTGGGAGGACTTCAGGTACACTCTGCTGTCAACTTAGTAGGAAGCACTTTTTAAAAATGCTGACTGATGCCTCCTCATAGAGCTTGTCCAAGGCATAATACTGAGTTAGTGAGACTGTCTTACTACTTATCTTCCAGCAGTCCTCATCCTCTTTTGGAACTAGCAATCACTTTTGCTTCCCCTCCTCTTTTTCATTAAATGCTTTCTTTACACAAATATGGATAAAATCACTGTGATAGTACTTCTATGAATATTTGTATTAAATTTATTATATTTCACTAAGGAAGGTATTTTAAGGTGTTTTGCAATGTACACAAACTGTGGGCAGAGTTCTTAGTCCCAGTTTCAGTTCCTTCACTTTTCTATCTAGGTGACCTCAGTCATGTTATTCAGCTGTTTTGAGAATCATCTGGAAAAGGGAAAATCAGATATTCTTTACATGACAGCTGTGATGATTATCTGAGAAGATATTTGTAAAACCACCTAGCCTAGCACTATTAAAATAAGAGAGAGAGAGTTCTAGATTTTTTTCCATTGAGGAGCATGAAGTAGCAGAAAGCAGGTGAAAATTTTGATGATGCTAAAGGACTTTGCCTGCACTCCAGATGTAGAGACATGAGGATGACTAAAGCTTTTTAAATGGTAGGTTGATTTATCCCCAGAACAACTTTTTTGATGATAAAGTCAAATCACAAGTACAAACACATGCAACAATCCTTGCAAAATCATTTGCATGGCTCATGGGACTTTGGACGGGAACCTTTAGGACGCTAGAACCCAAGAGTCATCAGGTAGGTCATCTACTAATGTTGGACAAGTCACAAGTAATTTCAGGTTGATAAGTTGTTCAAATGCCACCGCAATTCTATGTGTAGGCAGTATTGTCCTTGTTTTTAATGTTAAAACATTGAGGCCTCAGGAAACTAAGTAGATCGTAATGATGGTGTTGGGATTTTACTCAGTATTTTGGAGTCAGAATCAACAGGCACTTTCTACTCTACCAACATCAAAAGTCTATGTTATAATTAGGAAAATAATGAATGATGGACTATTAATGATAACTTTATATATACACCATAAATAAACAAATTATTTTCCCCAGATACTTCAAATTAAGAGACCTCTTATTATGATGATAAATGATTAACACATAATAGCCACCAAACAATAACAACAACAACAACAATGCAACAACCATAAACCCAGTTATACTTTCCAATTAAAATATTGTGAAAATGCTGCTAAAAATGAACTTTTACTAACTTATGTCTTTATGGCAATAAAAGGGAGGTTATTGAATCTTTATGATTTACACTTTGGGATAGAAAGGCTATCAATTCTCAAGGTTCCTTGGTAAATCTGTACATTACAGTTGAGATTAGCACTGGTGTTCACTTTTCTTTTGCCTGCAAGTAGCAATTACAGGATAACTACAGGGTGAATCTAGAGCTTTGTGTCCCTGAATGCAGGAGTAATTTGAACTCTTCTGACTATAAATTTGAATTGTTTAACATATGCTTTCTGTAGATTAGAAGCATATTTTAATGACTTATTTCACCTGTCTACATGCATGAGATTCCCCTTTTTAGAAGTTAAGTGATTTCAAGAGTAGATCAGGTTTAGAACACTTATAATAAACTTGAAACAAATCAAGAAACATTTTCTTCATTTGAGCATGGCTTAAATTGAGCATAAAGCAAGATCCTCAGAGACAGCAAATAACGACTAGAATTTTTTCTTCTTCATTGAAATAGATGAAAGTATTCAGTGTTTCTATTTTTTAAACCATTCAAGTTCTAGTTTCAACTGACTAAATTGTCAAAGAAATAGCAAAAATTAAAAGAGGAACTTTCTGCCTCTTTGGTCACTATTTTTATCTCTCCCCTTTTCTCAACTACAACCTATTTATACCCTGTCTCTACCTCTCTTCAGTTTTCAGTCTCTACTAAGTTTGTTCTACCTCTATTTCCTTTCTTCCAAATATTGACAATGAAGTATATGTAACCTAGCTGTTCACTTTCTTCACTCGTACAGTGATCTGCTTTCTTCCTTATTATTGTTTTCAATTTTCCCCTTCCTCATTTGCTTTCCTTTTGTCTCTTATTTCACTTGTTCTCTTTTCTACTCCATTAACTGAAGGTCCTTCCCTCATCATCCCAACACATCCCATTCCAGTTTGGAGGATGCACTTCACATTGCCCCAACTCTCTGGTTCTGAGTCATGGTTCTCCATGAGGTAGGTTTGGGGAAGCAAATGAACCATTCTGTGACCTATTCTACTGGTAGGTAAGTAAGAAGAAGACAACTGCAGCAGTAGACGTTTTACAAAAACAAATGTCTTACAAAAATTCACTTGAAGACTTTCTATTTACTCAGCATAAAAGCATGCCCATTACTTTGGACCTGGACTTTCACTCCATCTGTAATATCTTTCTATCTGCCTACCATACACAGAATATTCATGTAGGTTTTTAAAGCCTCCAAATAAACTGTAAGTGTTGAAAGTTCACTTTTATTCCTCACGCTCCAGGATAAAATTGCTAACGATTTTCTAAGAAGTTACAACTTATAGTAGTAAAGAAATACTATTAAGTAATAAGTGAATAAAATGTGAAAACTAGACCAGAAAAAGCAAACAAAAAACAAAAACTGGTATGCTAGTATGCTTTAAATCTTACTTGTTCTTTAGATCCCACGGCTGTTAACCAGAAGTCTCCCTAAAGAAAGAAGAAATGTGACAACAATTAAAATGTTGTGAAACTGATGCTATTAAAGTACTGCTCATTTAGGTGATGTGTTTTTATATTACTTAACTAGTGGAAAATGTCAAATTTCAAAAAGAAGTGAAATTAGTTGTATTTTGGCATTTTTCTTCATTTTCATTTTTGTAAAGAACCATTTAAAAGCCACCTTTTAAAGCAACAAGAAGTAAAACATGCTGTGATTACTGTAGGAAGAGAAATGATAGTTTTAGAATATTAATTGAACATATTATATAATCAAAACTGTATATAACCTGAAATAAATGACACATATAATCATCATATATTAGTAAATTAAAAATTCTATTGAAAAGTCCATGAATAATTCTCAAAAATGCAATATTATTTACATTATGTGGAATCCCTTACATTGTTAAGATTTAGTTCTTTGGTAAGCACACACAAACCACACTCAATTGCTTTCACTAATATCACAGGGTCTCTAGACAGAATTTCCCAAACCATGATGATAATGTTAAAAGAGAGAGACAAGTCTAGATTTTAAAATTGGGCCAAGAAACACATTAAATTTCTAATTAAAAATGGAAGTTTATTATTAATAAAATTTTTTTAAGATTGATAAAGATTCAAGTACATAAAAGTGTTGCAGGGTTTCAGAAATTTCATAAGCCATTTTGAAAACTAGACAACCATGTTGGTATTTTCCCAATGATTTTTGTTAAACTTGCTTCATCTCCCCCGCTTTCCCCCCAACCTTTGGTAAGAATGGAACCAGAGAAATCAACTTGGACTCAGTGAGTGGCTTAGGTAAGAGAAAAGTATTAATCAATTCTTATGAATTTCTTGAAACCAAAGTTGATTGGTGATTATCTGTATATATGGGTGGGTAAAGGGTTTCCCTGATAGCTCAGTTGGTAAAGAATCTGCCTGCAATGCGGGAGACCTGGGTTTGATCCCTTGGTTAGGAAGATCCCCTGGAGAAGGGAACAGCTACCTACTCCAGTATTCTGCCCTGGATAATTCCATGGACTGTATAGCCCATGAGGTCTCAAAGAGTTAGACACAACTGAGAAACCTTCACTATCAGTTATCATGGGTGGGTAAAGAGGAGGGAGGCATTAAACAGGTTATACACTTTTGAAGTTAACAGACATCTTGTTATCTTGTGATGATGACTTTACATGTATATACCTATGTCAAAACTCATCAAAGTATGTGCTTTAACATGTCCAGTATATTTTATGACAAGTATAACTTCATAAAGCTCTTAGAAGACAACTGGAATCATGTGAAATAGGTATTTTATCTAGGGTATGAACTGCATGGTTAGCCCACCAAAAGATTAATAGAGGTTGCTGTTATTTCAATTTTTGTTTAAAAGATTATCTGGCTGCTGTGTGATGACCAATTTGGGGAGATGGTGATTGGAAGGGGAGATAGAATTCTGTAAGGAGGTTTTGACTAACATATTGGTAGTGGAGCTAATGGATACTGGACTGATTCATTCAGTTCAGTTCAGTCACTCAGCCGTGTCTGACTATTTGTGACCCCATGAACTTCAGCACGCCAGGCCTCCCTGTCCATCACCAACTCCTGGAGTCCACCCAAACCCATGTCCATTGAGTCGGTGATGCCATCCAACCATCTCATCCTCTGTTGTCCCCTTCTCCTCCTGCCCTCAATCTTTCCCAGCATCAGGGTCTTTTCAAATGAGTCAGCTCTTTGCATCAGGTGGACAAAGTATTGGAGTTTCAGCTTCAGCATCAGTCCTTCCAATGAACACCCAGGACTGATCTCCTTTAGGATGGACTGGTTAGATCTCCCTGCAGTCCAAAGGACTCTCTAGAGTCTTCTCCAACACCACAGTTCAAAAGCATCAATACTTTGACGCTCATCTTTCTTTATAGTCCGACTCTCACATCCATACGTGACCACTGGAAAAACCACAGCCTTGACTAGATGGACCTTTGTTGACAAAGTAATGTCTCTGCTTTTTAATATGTTGTCTAGGTTGGTCATAACTTTCCTTCCAAGGAGTAAGTGTCTTTTAATTTCATGGCTGCAATCACCATCTGCAGTGATTTTGGAGCCCAGAATAATAAAGTCAGCCACTGTTTCCACTGTTTCCCCATTTATTTGCCATGAAGTGATGGGACCGGATGCCATGATCTTAGTTTTCTGAATGTTGAGCATTAAGCCAACTTTTTCACTCTCCTCTTTCACTTTCATCAAGAGGCTCTTTAGTTCTTTTTCACTTTTTGCCATAAGAGTGGTGTCATCTAAAAAGATAGGACTGATTCATTAGCAAGCACAAAGAAAAGGCTTCCTGAGGCACTGAATGTGATGGTAGGAGCAAAGTAAGGAACCAAGGATGATGGGCTCACACAACTGGATGTATGGTGCTGTCATTTCCTGAGATATTGAAAAATGAAAATATATTAATACTGGAGGAGAACAGAAGAGCTCCATTTTGGACATAGTATTTGTGAAATCCCATGAGACAACCAAACAGAAATGTCGAGCTGGAGAAAGGTTTCTAGGACTCTGAGGAAAGTTTGAGCTACATAAGTAATTTTGAGTATTTCCAGAATATATATAAATATAAGTATAGATAAATGCTATGAAATGGAGGCAATATCACTGAATGGGGATACAGAAGGAAACCTAGGGTCAGCATACTACATGGCTTATCTACTGGGATATTTATATCTCTATCTCTCTTCCTTCCTCTAAATAACTACAGTGAAGGTGAAAAGGAGCTTGAGGCTGATTTTAGATATTTTTTTATGTTTCTTAGAGGCAATTTTCTAATTCTTAGGTAGAAAAGACCACAATATATATAGGGTTTCCTAGGTAGCTTAAATGGTAAAGAATCTGCTTTCAATGTGGGAGGCCTGGGTTTGATCCCTGGATTGGGAAGATCCCTTGGAAAAGGGCATGGTAAACTACTCCAGTATTCTTGCCTGGAGAATTCCATGGAGAGAAGAGCCTGGTGGGCTACAGTCCACTGGGTCATAAAGTGTTAGACACAACTGAGCAATTTCACTCACTTTCACTCATAGATGGGAAAAAAATATAGTATTTTGACTAAATTAACCAAATTTGTCTCCAGTTCAATCTCAAAATTATCCTTAAAGATTCTTAGATATCTAATTAATTAATAGGTGTTTATAATTACCTAAAGTTCATCTGTTAAGTGATCTTGATATATCTTAGACTACATACAAATTTTTAAAATCAAATTAGAGTTGAAGAACAAAACTCTGCTAAAATTCTCAACAAGAAGTCAAAATTTTTGGAGAACATTCTTTATGCAAAATGTATAGGATATGTGGAAAAAACTGAAGATATGATTTGATAAAGTAGTTGGAAACTGTGCTGATCTGCAGTCAGCAGCTCTTACAAACTCACAGAGATGGCTCATAGAAACTAACCAAACAATTTTGAAATTAAGTTTATTAGCACAGGAAGAAAAAAAAAAACACATAAGAACTTCATGTCCGGTATGAATGTACTCCAAAGTATTGCTCAGTGTGAGAATCATGGTCTATGATAGGCTTGGTTTGGTTCCCAGAAACGTTGAGCATTTCTGGGATGTTGGGAAGGCATGTAACCTTGCTAGATTTTTGTTTCTTCATGTGTAAAGTGGAAATGACACAAACAACCTTCAAGTGTTTTGATGAGAATAAATGGGATAAAGTACACAAAAAGATAGATAAGCTCTATACAGCCAGCAAAAACAAGACCAGGAGCTGACTGTGGCTCAGATCATGAACTCCTTATAGCCAAATTCAGACTTAAATTGGAGAAAGCAGGGAAAATCACTAGACCATTCAAGTATGACCTAAATCAAATTCCTTATGATTATACAGTGAAAGTGAAAATAGATTCAAGGGATTAGATCTGATAGATAGAGTGCTTAAAGAAATATGGATGGAGGTTTCTAACATTGTACAGGAGGTGGTGAGCAAAACCCCAAGAAGAAGAAATGCAAAGGCAAAATGATTGTCTGAGGAGGCCTTACAAATAGCTGAGAAAAGAAGAGAAGTGAAAGGCAAAGGAGAAAAGGAAATATATCCATCTGAATGAAGAGTTCCAAAGAATAGCAAGGAGAGATAAGAAAGCCTTCCTAAGTGATCAATGCAAAGAAATGGAGGAAATGATAGAATGGGAAAGACTAGGGATCTCTTCAAGAAAATTAGAGATATCAAGGGAACATTTCATGCAACGATGGGCACAATAAAGGACAGAAACAGTAAGGACATAACAGAAACAGAAGATATTAAGAAGAGGTGGCAAGTATACACAGAAGAACTATATAAGAGATCTTAATGACCCTGATAACCACAATGGTGTGATCACTCATCTAGAGCCAGACATCTTGGAGTCCGAAGTCAAGTGAGCTTTAGGCAACATCACTATGAACAAAGCTAGTGGAGGTGAGGGAATTCCAGTTGAGCTATTTCAAATCCTAAAAGATGATGCTGTTACAGTGCTGTACTCAGTATGCCAGCAAATTTGAAAAACTCAGCAGTGACCACAGGACTGGAAAAGGTCAGTTTTCTTTCCAATCCCTAAAAAAGGCAGTGCCAAAGAATGTTCCAACTATCACACAATTACACACATCTCACATGCTAGTAAAGTAATGCTCAAAGTTCTCCAAGCCAGGCTTCAACAGTACACGAACTGAGAACTTCCAGATGTCCAAGACGGATTTAGAAAAGGCAGAGGAACCAGAGATCAAATTGCAACATCCACTGGATCATAGCAAAAGCAAGAGAATTCCAGGAAAACATTGACTTCTGCTTCATTGACTCTGCTAAAGCCTTTGACTTTGTGGATCACAGCAAACTGTGGAAAATTATTAAAGAGATGGTAATACCAGACCACCTGACCTGCCTCCTGAGAACTCTGTAAGCAGGTCAAGAAGCAACAGTTAGAATCAGAGAGGAACAACAGACTGGTTCCAAATAGGAAAAGGAGTACATCAAGGCTGTATATTGTCACCGGCTTATTTAACTCATATGCAGAGTTCAGTTCAGTTCAGTTCAGTCGCTCAGTTGTGTCCAACTCTTTGCGACCCCATGAATCGCAGCACGCCAGGCCTCCCTGTCCATCACCAACTCCTGGAGTTTACTCAAACTCATGCCCATCGAGTCGGTGATGCCATCCAACCATCTCATCCTCTGTTGCCCCCTTCTCCTCCTGCCCCCAATCCCTCCCAGCATCAGGGTCTTTTCCAATGAGTCAACTCTTTGCATGAGGTGGCCCAAGTACTGGAGTTTCAGCTTCAGCATCAGTCCTTCCAATGAACATATGCAGCCAATGAACATATGCAGAACATATCCAATGAACATATGCAGGGTACATCATGCTAAATGCCAGAGTGGATGAAGCACAAAATGGAATCAGGACTGCCAGGAGAAATATCAATAACCTCAGATATGCAGATGACACCACCCTTATGGCAGAAAGTGAAGAGGAACTCAAGAGCCTCTTGATGAAAGTGAAAGAAGAGAGTGGAAAATCTGCTTTAAAACTCAACATTCAAAAAATGAAGATCATGGCCTTTGATTCCATTACTTCATGGCAAATAGATGGAGAAACAATGGAACCAGGAAGAAACTTTATTTTCTTGGGCTTCAAAATTACTGCAGATGGTGACTGCAGCCATGAAATTAAAAGATACTTGCTCCTAGGAAGAAAACCTATGACAAAACTTGACACCCTATTAAAAAGCAGAGACATTACTTTACCAACAAAGGTCCACCTTGTCAAAACTTTAGTTTTTCTAGTAGTCATGTGTGGATGTGAGAGTTGGACCATAAAGAAAGTTGAATCCTGAATAATTCATGCTTTTGAACTATGGTGTTGGAGAAGATTCTTGAGAGCCCCTTGGAGAGCAAGGAGATCAAACAAGTCAATCCTAAAGGAAATCAGTCCTGAATATACTTTGGAAGGACTGATGCTGAAACTCCAATACTTTGGCCATCTGATGGGAAAAACTGACTCATTGGAAAAGACCATGATGCTTGGAAGGATTGAAGGCAGGAGGAGAAAGGGATGATAGAGGATGAGATGGTTCATGGCACCACTGACTTGATGGATATGAGTTTGAGTAAGCTCCAAGAGCTAGTGATGGACAGGGAAGACTCGTGGACTGCTATCCATGGGTTTGCAAAGAGTCAGACACAACTGAGCAATTGAACTGAACTGAGCACAAAAATCATTTTTATAATGCAAAGAACCATAGACTGCACTACAATAGTAATAATGATACATCACAGCTAATAGTGGCAACCTAAATTACTCAAAAGAAATATTCAGTGAATTTAATTTTATGTTATGTATTCAATTTCATTTACAATTTTCCAAGTCATTAATGAAGCCTACCTAGAAAGAAATAACATCATGTTTTCAGATGTCAGTATTAAAAATATACATGGAAGAAATACATTTAAAAATTTTTGTATACATTGCTGTAAAATTTTGGCATGTACAATGAAAAAATAATGCATCTAGTACCTGTTCACAGTGCATTTCTTGGACTGAAATACTGTTCTGAATTTCTTCCTTTGGTGCTTGCTTTCATAATTTTCGAATTTATTTTTCTTCTTTTTTTTTTTTTTTTAAATTTTATTTTATTAGTTGGAGGCCAATTACTTCACAACATTTCAGTGGGTTTTGTCTTACATTGACACGAATCAGCCATTGAGTTACACGTATTCCCCATCCCGATCCCCCCTCCCACCTCCCTCTCCACCCGACTCCTCTGGGTCGTCCCAGTGCACCAGGCCCGAGCACTCGTCTCATGCATCCCACCTGGGCTAGTGATCTGATTCACCATAGATAATATACATGCTGTTCTTTTGAAACATCCCACCCTCACCTTCTCCCACAGACTTCAAAAGTCTGTTCTGTACTTCTGTGTTTCTTTTTCTGTTTTGCATATAGGGTTATCGTTACCATCTTTCTAAATTCCGTATATATGTGTTAGTATGCTGTAATGTTCTTTATCTTTCTGGCTTACTTCACTCTGTATAATGGGCTCCAGTTTCGTCCATCTCATTAGAACTGATTCAAATGAATTCTTTTTAACGGCTGAGTAATATTCCATGGTGTATATGTACCACAGCTTCCTTATCCATTCATCTGCGGATGGGCATCTAGGCTGCTTCCATGTCCTGGCTATTATAAACAGTGCTGCGATGAACATTGGGGTGCACGTGTCTCTTTCAGATCTGGTTTCCTCGGTGTGTATGCCCAGAAGTGGTATTGCTGGGTCATATGGCAGTTCTATTTCCAGTTTTTAAAGAAATCTCCACACTGTTTTCCATAGTGGCTGTACTAGTTTGCATTCCCACCAACAGTGTAAGAGGGTTCCCTTTTCTCCACACCCTCTCCAGCATTTATTGCTTGTAGACTTTTGGATAGCAGCCATCCTGACTGGCGTGTAATGGTATCTCATTGTGGTTTTGATTTGCATTTCTCTAATAATGAGTGATGTTGAGCATCTTTTCGTGTGTTTGTTAGCCATCTATTTTTCTTCTTTACTCCTTGTGATATTGCTCTTTTTTTCACTAGTTCATCTTTGATTGAGATTAAATCATTAATTTTATGTGTAGCTTTCATTTTATTTTTATACAAAATAATATGCATTGCTGAAATTTACATAAACACACTGAAGAAAATAATAAAACAAAAGTCATTCGTAATCTTATTACCGAAAGATAACTGCTATTGATTTTTTGGTATATGGCCACATTGTCTCATTTCTATGTACTGATACATATTTTATGAGCTCAATAATGGCATCATGTTGCTTTTACTTTTTCCTTACTATCCTATGAATATTTTTAAATGATATTAGTGGTTTTTCTACCACATTTTTAGGAACTGCATACATGTTTATTTTAAATTTTAAGTTTATGGATGAACTGTAATTTTTTAGACCCATTAGAAAAGTTGTTGTCAGTTCTTCTTTCTTATATAAGCAGCCCTGTGATAAACATCCTTAAGGCTATGTATCTACATGAATCATGATTGTACCCTTAGGATGAATTGCAGGACTCAGTCAAGCCTGCATACCAAATTACAAAAATTATAATATATACTGCCAAATTGAACTCCATAATATTCAATATTCCTACCAGCAAGATATGAAAGCACCTCCTTCCTCACACTATAGCTAATGGTAGATGTTGTCATTTTAAAATGTTTACATTTTTGTCAATTTGATAAATCAAATTATATCTTTTATCATGTTATTACATATTTCTTTGGTTACCATTTGTATTGAGAAGTTTTTTGTGTGTGTTTTCTTCTGTATTTTCTAGTTTCTGAAATGATTATATAATTTGCATAGTTATCTACATCTTTGGTATAATCACTTGTAATAACTTCTTATATATTAACAATATTATTCTTATTATTCATAAAACATAAAATTTTGATTAAGAAGACTGATGATAACCTTAGCATTTTCAGGATTAACTTATGCAAAGTTTTGTCCTAAAACCCAAGAGAAAATGAAACAGCTTTCTTAGTTTACTGAGAAGCAAAAGTGATTATAATTAGATGAATAAATTTAAGGAATTTCAGTTTTAGGCTTCATATTTTTATTGCTCTATTTTTCATTCAAATTTGAATCTATGTTAAATGTTAAGCTTGGTCTATTCTGTACAGTGCCTTGAAAAAATTTTTGATTCTTTATATCAACATATTTTATTCACTCATGTATATATTTTACTTTATCTTTCAAAAATGTCTTTTGAAACTGCATGAACATTTTGCTTTTGATTACCCAAAAAGAATAAACCAGCTTAACTAAATTTTTCTTGATGTATTACCCTAAGAGGGAAGACTTACTGGTATAGCTAAGGTTAAGAGAAGAATGAAACTGTGTACCAACTTTGTGTAAGGTTTTTCTGTGTTCAGTCGGGACCTTAATGCTTTGTCTGGTGTTGTCATCATTACATAGAGTGTGACTTCTTTGAGGTCAGCAGCTAAACACAAATGTAATCACAAAGGAGTGTGTATTCCTATGCATGCTCCTTTAGACTTAACTTAGATATACTTAATCAGTGATGCAAACTAGAAAATTAAGAACTTATGTAGCCTCAGAGGTTGTAAACTAGCTGATGTTCACTAGTGGTTAGCAAATAAGTGTGCTGTACCAATAATGAGACTTGAAATAAAATGTCTTACATTACTATCATGCATTATAATCTGTTCCCTATCTCATGCAACTCTTTAAATAACTTGGAATCTTGTCAAGTCAACTAATCTTTCAAAAAAGTCAATCTCCTTTTTAATAAACTAGATTAAAAAACAACATGATGTTTATCTGAGTTGTGAGTTTTGAAAAATGCAGTAGATTTTAGCACTTAAAACAATTCATTCGTTCAGTCAACACGTATTTTTGAACATTTACAATTAGTTCTAGATAGTAGTAATTACAGTTTGAAATAAAACAGTCAAAGTTTCTGCTCTGAGATAAACAATATGCTAACTGGTAACACAGATATTAAACAACAAAGGTGGCTAGATGGCAGACACACAAGTAGAAGAATGGATACTTTCAAGTAGGACAGTTTGGGATGTACTGGGTAATGCTGAATAGGATAGTCAGGAAAATCTGTTGAGAAGTAATAATCTGAGCTGAGACTTGAAAAGCAGAGAGAACAGTCATGTTAAGATGACAGGAGAAGATCTCTAGAAAGGGTGTATATATTCAGACTCTGACACAGGAAAAAAATTCAGTGTTTGAAGAACACAAATGTACCCAATGTGGCTGCAGCACAGTGAGCTAGGAAGAGCCTGATGTGGGAGGAGTGGATGAGAAGATATAGGCGGGATCATAGATTATGTAAGGCTTTTTAGTCATCGTAAGAAGCTGACCACAGTAAGGTAATCGGGAGCTACCCTGATGATGATGATGAAATGAAGATGATGGAGATGATAAAGATCATGTAAACTATGAATTCAACAGTTTAGAAAACTGTCTTTTTTTACCTAAATATAAATAATAGCAAGCCAGTCACTGAGTCTGGTTTCCTGTTCAGACTCTAGTCAGTTTTATTTTTCTCTACATTTTGTTACTGCCTATAGTGGTGATGGTTTTTCACCCTTTAAGCCTTACGTTGGTAACTGCTCTTGATTTCAGTTTGGTTCTCTTTATTTTCTCAAGGCATTTGCCAGGTTTTGCCTTGATTTTAGTTCTGGAGAACATTTACAGGACTGAACATATTTACTTAGGAATTACTTCTGTAGATTTTCTGAAGTTCAAACTATTTTAATGAGCTATAATTAACAGACATTTTTCAAGCTTGCTCATTCTCTACCTATCACCCCCCTCCCAAACCGGTTTATTTTAAGCCAGGCTTTCCTATACACGTATTTTAGCCCTACCATCCAAAACACACAAAGCAAAAGCTTGAATTGACAATCTAAAAAGGAATCTCCCCTTCTAATGCATTGTGTCCAGAGCTATTCCTCTTGCATGTTTGTCTCACCTACTTGAATGCCTATTTATTTTTCCCAATTATGACTTTTTCCCTTTACTGTAAAGTCCACTCTGTATCCTTTGCTTTGTCACCTGCCGTATTTAGTGTTCTTCCCATCACTATTTCAGGTTATATATTTCAGCTTTCAGGCACAGCCTCTGGCACACATCATGCATCTTTCCCAGGCCATTTTCTACCAACACCTTCCCATTTCCCAACTGGATTCACCAAATTAGATGTCAACCAGGATAGAATTTGCTTCCCCTGACCCCGGCAATCTTTGCCCTCATTTAAATTAACCACCTCAATTATATGAAGATAGATAAATAAATAAATATACATACATGCACACACACACATATATATATATACACACATAAATATAACTCATGTATTCATAAGTTGTGTTTTATCCATTTGACAATAATTGTTACATGGAAAACATACCCATCTATATACTATACAAATATAAATACTCTAATTTTGTTTACAGTCATCTAGGATCTTGCCTGGAAAATTCCATGGATGGAGGAGCCTGGTAGGCTACTCTCAAAGAGTCGGACATGACTGAGTCACTTCACTTCACTTCACTTCAGGAGTATATATATATATACACACACTCGAGTTTACAGGCATGCTGAGTCGCTTCAGTCATGTCAGATTCTGTGCAATCCTATGGACTGCAGGCTGTCAGGCTCCTCTGTTCAAGGGATTCTCCAGGCAAGAATACTGGAGTGGGTTGCCGTGCCTTGCTCCAGGAGATCTTCCCTATTTAGAGATCGAACCTATATCTCGTCCATCTACCTGCATTGGCAGGCCAGTTCTTTACCACTAGCACCAACTGGGAAGTTCCCCATTGAGTTTAAAAGGCATTTTTTTCTGAATTACTTTTAAGTTACTCTTGTAAACATTATAAGTTTTGGACGTCAGCATTGGTTTTTTCCATGGTTAAATGATTTTTTAAAAAATTTAAAAGTTGTTATCATAGTTGTTTTACAATGTTGTGTTAGCTTCTGCTGTACAGTGAAGTGAATCAGTTATACATACATATACATATATCTACTCTTTTTTAGATTTTTTCATATATAGGACATTATAGAGTATTGACCAAAGTTCCCTGTGCCATATAGTAGGTCCTTAATAGTTATTTATTTTCTATATAGTAGTCTGTATAGGTTGATCCCAATCTCCCAATTTATCCCCCTTCCCTCCTGATAACCATAAATTTGTTTTCAACATCTGTGACTCTTTTCTGTTTTGCAAATAAGTTCCTTTGTATCAGTTTTAAAATTCTGCATACAAGCGATATCATATTTGTGGGGCTTTTACTCAAATTCATTTCCTTAATGCCAATTAGTGTACTCTATATTTGTATCTTGAAATCATCTAACTTCAAAAGCTCTCAATAAAATTGGAATACACAAGAAAGTCCTATCACATATTAGGGAGGTGATATGGGGTGTAAATGCTGAATGAATAGGCTTGAAGGGAGACCAGAACATTTAGAGACAGTGGAAATTGAGTCTCAAAGTACATATTTCATTTATTTAATAATTTTATGTAAGATCTGTTTTGTCAAACTTACCACGTATTTTATAGTGTGTTAGTAAGTCATGCCCTTCAAACTAACCATTTTGTCTACTGATAGTCTCAGTTTATATAAAATGATATTAACATGAACAAAACCCCCATCTCAAGGAACCATTAGCCACATTCAGCCTCTTTGCCCTCTATACCAGGACTCATTACTTTAATCAGAGGTTCTTTGTGTGAAATCTCATCAAGCACTTCTTGTATACATAAACCTGCACACCAATCACATCTTACCAATCTCTGATAAAGCATTTGCCAAAGACTTTAAACATGCCCACAGAGAGTTTGTACAAAACCTCCCCATGAAACACTGAGGACCCCATCACATTCTTTTATTAAATCTTCTAAATGGGTTTCTGAGAATTCTTCCAAACTGATAAGACAATCAGACAATATTTGTTGGAGCTCACTAAATTATGTCTTTTATAATATCAACATGCATCAGTTCAGTTCAGTTCAGTCACTCAGTCCATTCCGGCTCTTTGTGACCCCATGAATTGCACCACGCCAGGCCTCCCTGTCCATCACCAACTCCTGGAGTCCACCCAAACCCATGTCCATTGAGTTGGTGATGCCATCTAGCCATCTCATCCTCTGTCGTCCCCTTCTTCTCCTGTCCCTAATCCTTCCCAGTATTAGGGTCTTTTCCAATGAGTCAACTCTTCGCATGAGGTGGCCAAAGTATTAGAGTTTCAGCTTCAACACCAGTCCTTCCAATGAACACCCAGGACTGATCTCCTTTAGGATGGACTGGTTGGATTTTCTTGCAGTTCAAGGGACTCTCAAGAGTCTTCTCCAACACCACAGTTCAAAAGCATCAATTCTTCGGCACTCAGCTTTTTTCACTGTCCAACTCTCATTCGACTACTGTGGGCAGGAATCCCTTAGAAGAAATGGGGTAGCCATCATGGTCAACAAAAGAGTCTGAAATACAGTACTTGGATGCAATCTCAAAAATGACAGAATGATTTCTGTTCGTTTCCAAGGCAAACCATTCAATATCATGGTAATCATCATGCATACTCTCTTAAATATCAATATTCTCATCACTCCATATACAAATAAATCACAGAGTTGAAATTATAATAGCTTCACTTGATTTTCCATTTAATGTATATTATTCTTCTATTTTTAATATGTATCCTTCCAAAACAAGAAGCATTATATTTTGGAAAATAAAACTTTACTAAAACCTGTAATGATAACCTTATAAAAAATTAGTAATACGATAATGTGTTATTTTTCTGGGCTCCAAAATCACTGCAGATGGTGATTGCAGCCATGAAATTAAAAGACACTTACTCCTTGGAAGGAAAGTTATGACCAATCTAGACAACATATTAAAAAGCAGAGACATTACTTTGCCAACAAAGGTCCATCTAGTCAAGGCTGTGGTTTTTCCAGTGGTCACGTATGGATGTGAGAGTCGGACTATAAAGAAAAATGAGCGTCAAAGTATTGATGCTTTTGAACTGTGGTGTTGGAGAAGACTCTAGAGAGTCCTTTGGACTGCAGGGAGATCTAACCAGTCCATCCTAAAGGAGATCAGTCCTGGGTGTTCATTGGAAGGACTGATGCTGAAGCTGAAACCCCAATACTTTGTCCACCTGATGCAAAGAGCTGACTCATTTGAAAAGACACTGATGCTGGGAAAGATTGAGGGCAGGAGGAGAAGGGGACAACAGAGGATGAGATGGTTGGATGGCATCACTGACTCAATATAAATGGGTTTGGGTGGACTCTGGGAGTTGGTGATAGACAGGGAGGCCTGGTGTGCTGCGGTTCATGGGGTCACAAAGAGCTGGACATGACTGAGTGACTGAACTCAACTGAACTGAAAACACTATTAAAAGACTATTGATTAACACAGTCTATTTTTACACTTATATTTTGGTAATCGGTACTATCAACATTTCATCAACAAATATTTACTATAATTCCTCTGTGAAAGGGCTTCCCTGGTAGCTCAGCTGGTAAAGAATCCACCTGCAACGCAGGAGACCCTGGGTCAGGAAGATCTGCTGGAGAAGGGATAGGCTACCCATTCCAGTATTCTTGGACTTCCCTGGTGGCTCAGATGATAAAGAATCCACCTGCAAAGCTGGAGACCTGGGTTCGAACTCTGAAGATCCCTTGAAGAAGGAAACAGCTACCCACGCCAGTGTTCTGGCCTGGAGGAGTCCATGGGGCTGCAAAGAGCCAGATACAACTGAACAACTTTCACAACTTTCCCTGTGAAAGGCACTCTGCTAAACAATATCAGGGATTGAGAGAATTGTCAACCCTTTAGATAGTGACAATCTGATTAAGGTGCAGTTCTCATTCATTAATTATAAAAACGTAGTGCATAAAAAAAAAGGAGTACATAGGACATGCCAGCTACAGAGTAATAATGGCTGTCATGAAATGACATTGTAGTCTTGTGGTGATTAGGGCAATCCACCCAGAAGAGTCAGAATTTAAACTGCAAGAACCTTGAGATATTATCAAGATATAGCAATGTTGGTAAAAGAAGGGATACAAGGGTAAGAGCATGAGCCAAGGATGAAAATGGAAGGCACATGGGATATTGTAAAGATGCACTGCTCAATATGGTAGCCACTAGTCACATATGGCTTTTGAGCATTTCAACTGTATCTACTGTGAATTGAGATGTGTGACTTCAAAGATTAGTATGAAAAAAACAGTGAAATACCTCATTAATATTAATTATTACATATTAAAATGATAATGTTGGGGATATATTGGGTTAAATATAACAACAGATTATTAAAGTTATTTTCACCTGTTTCTTTTTGCATTTAAAATGTGGCTACTAGAACATTTAAGCTACTTTTGTGTACAGTCACATTTGTGACATGCATTATATGTCTACTGGAAAATATCAAGTCACTGAGTAATTGTCAAGAGGCTGGGTTTATTAAATATGTATTTTAAAGAAAAGTAATCAGGCTAAAAAAAGTGTTGACTGATTGGGAGAGGCTAGAAACTAGAAATATGAATGATTACCACCTATTCAAGGACCTACACGTGAAATGACAAGTGACAGGTTGGCAATGGAGGAAAGATGGCATGGCAGTACATACTTTTCTGTGTCCAGTTACTTTTGCTGAATTTTATATACATATACATATATATATATATATTTATATATAACATATATGTTATACACACACACACACACACACACACACACACATATATAAAGTTCCTAATGCCAGAGACATTATACAAGGAGACTTTTGAAATAACCAACTCTACTGCCTAGACATGGATATAGAGAGAAGATTCCAATATGCCTGCCATTGTAAACTGAGAAGACAGAGAGAATGATGATGCCGCTCGTGAAAGTGAAGGATTTGATGGGGGAACCTGTTTTGTAGGGAGAGGTTTTAAGCCCTGTAATGTATTGTAGTGTTGGAATTGTGATGATAATTAATCTCTCCATGGAATGAATGTGAGGAACATGTAGATGGCTAAGTCTGACATATTATATACATCAAGGAGTAAATGTACTCAAGGCTTCTGTAAAATAGAAGTGGAATTCAGGGGGGGATTAATCAAATTAATGATAATGATTAGATGACCATCTTGATAGAATTCAATACTGGGTTGAAGGATGATAGTGTAACTTCAGGTGGTAATTTTTCTGAGACTTCAAACACAGAGCCAAGAACTGAACCAGGGAGAATATGGACATTTGGAGGTTGGAGCAGGATGTTCTATTAAGGTAAATTGATCAGTTATGGAAGCAGGAAAAGAAAAAAGACCTTGTGGGGTTGTGGCACCTAAGAAACTATAAAAATATCAAGAGAAGGAGCTGACTAACAAGAGAAAATGTTTTAAGAAATGTATAAAAGACTGTAGATGGCATTTTACCAATTAGTATCCATATATTAGTCAGTAGAAATACAATCCTCATCTGAGATCTAAGAGACAGCAGATGTTCCATGGTCTGTCTTTCTACCTTTGGATCACATGGGACATTTTCTCCACATGTGTTTGTCCTCTTATCATTCTCTGGTAAGCATACCTATTTCATAAAACTTCTCCAGGGAAGTGTCAGATTTATTGTTTTCTGTAGCATTTAATATTGCATCCTCAATAAGCACTACTTCAATCAGACTTCCTAGTTTATCTTTCTGTGCATAGTACATTTTCTGACTCCAAAGCTACATTTTTCGTATTCTACATTACTGTCTCTGTAGGATTGCCCTAAATGTTTAAAATACTCCATTCTTAGAGGAAACAGAGCTGATAAAGATTCAGGGCTTGGGCTAGCAGGAATACTTGATCTGGACTTCTGAGAACCACACTGCTCCCAATGACCCATACGTCATCATTGGTTTTTCATTTCTCCGCCAGTTCATATCTCCACAAGGATACTTGGTTTCTATTTAGGGCCTTCACTGTTATTTATACTTTGGCCACCTGATGCGAAGAACTGACTCATCTGAAAAGACCCTGATGCTGGGAAAGATTGAAGAAAAGAGGAGAGGGGGACGACAGAGGATGAGATGGTTGGGTGACATCACTGACTCAATGGACATGAGTTTGGGTAAACTCTGGGAGTTGGTGATGGACAGGGAGGCCTGGTGAGCTGCAGTCCATGGGGTTACAAAGAGTCAGACACAACTGAGTGACTGAACTGAACGGAACTGTTATTCAAGAGTGGAACCTGCATTTATTTATTTGTTCATTCAACAAGGTACTAAAATATTTAAAAGAATGAGAAATGAATTCAATATGTGTCATACATCCCTCAATTGCAATTTTTATATACATGTTCACATGTCTCTCTTCCATACTTGAATGTAAGCTCCTGGAGAAAAGGAACTGGTTGTTATACATCTTATCAATACTTGTATTCTAAATGCCTATACAGTTCTTGGCATCAAGTAGACTGTCAACTCACAGTTGTTTAATTAAAACATAAATCAATGAAAGTGTGAAATCCTTCCTGAAAGAGCTTGCAGGCTGAGAAGAGAAGCCAATATATGTACAAGTAGCCAGAGTACAAAGAGGAAGGAGATGCCTGATAAAAGTACTCAGATAAAAACAGAGGAGCCTGGCTACAGTCCATGGGGTCGCAAAGAGTCAGACACGCCTGAGCTACTGACACAGATAAAACCATATTAGCAGTTAAGTAAAAGAAAAAAACAATACCTCACATAAGAGATGGGAGAAGGCTTCCCAGAGAAGCTGGCATTTGAGCAAGGCCAGAGGGAGGGTGAAAATGGGACATTTTACTAAAGGGAACAGGGATTATTGTTCCTACCCCAAAATATTTATCCCTTTTTATTTATTAAGAAAAAAACCCCTATTTTCCATGTCTGGTTAGTTTTTATTTAAACTCATGTGATCATCTTTCCTTTACGAAAAAGTTTTTTTCCATGAGAAAAATTCCTTACAATATGTAGCGGCACAGCCACATTTTATTTTAGGACAATGGCATTTTTACCTCCTGTTTTGTGTGAGGGTCTGTGGGTTGTGGGAGATTAGAAAAGAGTTCCCAGCTGCCAGAGCCCAGCAAAACCCCTGAGAATGATGACTGCATCCATTTCCAGCCCATGCCACATTCTGAAAGTGATCTTTTTGAAAGGAGGATTGCAAAGAGTTGCTGCTTCTCAAAACTGCAATTGCTTTTCAGGATGCGGCCGTTGCTATCTCCCTGCTGACGCAGCTCCCGACATCGGCACCAGCCTGCCTTTGAACTGTTTAAGATATTTTATTTCCAACAATAGAGTGTTCCACAAAAAGAAAGAGGTCTTGTCTTTAATAAGCTGAAATGGATGAAATAGACAGTCATGAAGTATAAAGGATTATCAGGGAGGAAAGTGGAGACCTATGAGTGCCCTTCCCCCCTGTCCTCCAGGACAGGTGATGTTCTCTGTATGATGTTCTGAAAAGACATGCATAAGTATGGGTGGGGAATGAGTGCAAAGGGAAATTAGACAAGATTTGAAGAATGTGGCATTCTCTGCACTTACGTGGTGTTATGCTGGAAAGAACTTGAGTGTTAGGACAAGGTTTCCTCCCAGTTCTGCCCCTTTAATAGTGTATTTTAAACTTGCTGAGTTGCTTACTATTTCTAAGTTCAGGTTCCTGCATATGGCGCTTGTATTAATTACTTCTCAGTGGTGCAGTGAGAGTTTAGAGATAACGTCAGAAACTAGTCAGTTCACAAATGTTGGTATCCCCTCCTCCAGCTTTCCCTTCCTCATCCAATGCATGAGTAAACCTCTCTGTCAGGGACTTCACAGACCAGTGGATTCATTGCACACAATTGGAATAAGGACTACATATCCTTCACTGCAAAGACGGGTGCTATGCACTCACCATCTGTAGCGTTTGTGCACGTACTTTTCCATTCCTGATGGAGACACATTTGTATGCTAGGATAGGCAGCTGGACTCTTTCCCTCTGTTCTTTTTTGATCTTCATCTCTTATTTGACTCCACAGACATGACACATAACTTGGCAGTGATCAAGCCTGTTTTCAGGTAAAGGCTTTCGTTTTCTAAGGATGTGATACCAAATTCTACTGCTGGAAAAGGCCTTGGAAAACATCTGATCGGAACTCTTCATACAGATGAGGAAGTAGGGCCCTAAGAACTAAGCTACTTGTCCACGACATAAGGAAAATTAATGGTTGGGTTCAGATTGGAACTCATATTTCTGCTGCTCAGTTCAGGGAGCTTTCCAATTGCTCTCATACCTCCGAGAGAGCAGGATCTTGCCAACTTATAAGAAGAATATATAACCACAGTAAATCCAAATGTTACATTCAAGGCCAGTCACATAAGGATCTGCAAAGGGACAGTTCTGATTGTGACTATTTTTCGGAAAATACCAGCAATAACTTCTTAGATTATTTTTTCCTTCTTTGATTGGCAACAATTCTGAATGCACCCTTGTTTAGAAACACATGGGCACAGTCCCACGCACGTGTGCAAACACACACACACACAGACACACACACACACACAGACACACAGTTCTCCTGTTCTCTCCCAGGATTAGTTAGTTGCCCAGGTGGTCTCATTAATGACTGAACTCTCTCAGGCATGAAACACCATGACTTTGTGCTGTTGGGACTGCAGTATGCAAATTGACTAGAGTCAATCGTACCTGATTTTCTAAATTGCCTCTGCTATAACAATTCTCCCACCCAGTAATAAGCCATTGAAATCAAACAATGGGATTGATTACACATCCCTTACTCTGGGGAAACTCCATTAGTTTTACCTGAATAAAAACTGCAGAACAGGGCCCAATTTGGGGTAAGTAGTGTGCAAGATGCTTCAGGAAGCACAGTAAAAATAGCTTTGAAGATGTTTAAACATTACTCTCCAGCCACAGGGAATATCAAGCAAACAGAATTTTATTTACAAATCACATAAAGGCATGCTTAAGTGAGTATTGCCTGATGCAGGCCAGAATTGACAGAGCTCATACTTATTCAAGCTTAATTCTTGAGACAGACGGTGAGCTGCTGATGAATCCTGGAACTTCTATGGCTCTATTAGAAATTCACATATACTATAATTTTCCAGTTTGAGATTTTCTAATGCCAAGCCACAGATAACTTGTAGTTGGGAGACCTGAAGATGACTCACTAGCCGTTTGATGGTGGGCAAGTAATTTAACCTTTCTTGAATTGCAGATTTCAATGACCTAATTTGGGTTTTAAACACCTGCCCTGCTCATTTTCCAAGATTTTTGTGAGGATCAAATAAAACCATGTACAAAATGTGACTTGAAAATTGGTAAGTAGAAGATGTGCCTTTTTCAAGTCAGTTGTTTTTACTGAGTTTATGCACAATTCCTCAAAATACAAATTTCAACTAATGATGAGGTTGGCCTTCTTTTCCTGACCTGGCCTCATACACAACGGCTGAGGTATAGTTGAACTTTGGAGTCAGCTATACCTATGTCATACCTGAATGGTCTAGTGGTTTTCCCTATTTTCTTCAATTGAAGTCTGAATTTGGCAATAAGGAGCTCATGATCTGAGCCACAGTCACAGTTACCTCCTGGTCTTGTTTTTGCTGACTATATAGAGCTTCTCCACCTTTGGCTGCAAAGAATATAATCAACCTGATTTTGGTATTGACTATCTGGTGATGTCCATGTGTAGAGTTGTCTCTTGTGTTGTTGGAAGAGGGTGTTTGCTATGACCAGTGTGTTCTCTTGGCAAAACTCTTGTTATCCTTTGATCTGCTTCATTTTGTACTCCAAGACCAAATTTGCCTGTTACTCCAGGTATATCTTAACTTCCCACTTTTGCATTCCAGTCCCCTATAATGAAAAGGACATATTTTTTGGGTGTTAGTTCTGGCAGGTCTTGCAGGTCTTCATAAAACCATTCAACTTCAGCTTCTTCAGCATTACTGGTCAGGGCATAGACTTGGATTACTGTGATATTGGATGATTTGCCTTGGAAATGAACAGAGATCATTCAGTCATTTATGAGATTGCATCAAAGAACTGCATTTTGGACTCTTTTGTTGACTATGATGGGTACCCCATTTCTTCTAAGGGAATCTTGCCCACAGTAACTGATATAATGGTCATCTGAGTTAAATTCACCCATTCCAGTCCATTTTAGTTCACCGATTCCTAAAATGTCAACGTTCACTCTTGGCATCTCCTGTTTGACCACTTCCACTTTGCCTTGATTCATGGACCTAACATTCCAGGTTCTTATGCAGTATTGCTCTTTACAGTATCGGACTTTACTTCCATCACCTGTCACATTCATAATTGGGTGTTGTTTTTGCTTTGGCTCCATCTCTTCATTCTTTCTGAAATTATTTCTCCATTCTTCTCCAGTAGCATATTGGGCACCTACCGACCTGGAGAGTTCATCTTTCAGTGTCCTATCTTTTAGCCTTTTCATGATGTTCATGGGGTTCTCAAAGCAAGAATATTGAAGTGGTTTTCCATTCCCTTCTCCAGTGGACCATGCTTTGTCAGAACTCTCCGCTATGACCTGTCCATCTTGGTAGGCCCTACACAGCATGGCTCAGTTTCACTGAGTTAGACAAAGCTGTGATTCACGTGATCAGTTTGGTTGGTTTTCTGTGATTGTGGTTTTCATTCTGTCTGCCCTCTGATGGATAAGATCATGAGGCTTTTGGAAGCTTCCTGATGGGAGAGACTGACTGAGGGGAAACTGGGTCTTGTTCTGATGGGTGGGGCCATGTTCAGTAAATCTTTAATCCAATTTTCTGTTGATGGGTGGGGCTGTGTTCCCTCCCTGTTGCTTGACCTGAGGTCCAACTATGGTGGAGGTAATGAGGATAATGGTGACCTCCTTCAAAAGGTCCCATGCACGCACTGTTGCATTCAGTGCCCCCAACCCTGCAGCAGGCCACTGCCAACTCACGCCTCTGCCGGAGACTCCTGGACACTCATGGGCAAGTCTGGTTCAGTTTCTTGTGAGGTCACTCTTCCTATCTCCTGGTTCCTCATGTGCTCAAGGTTTATTTGTGCCCTCCAAGAGTCTGTTTCTCCAATCCTGTGTAAGTTCTGGTGGTTCTATGGTGGGGTTAATGGAGACCTCCTCCAAGAGCACTTATGCCATACCCAGGTCTGCTGGACCCAGAGCCTCTGCCCCTGCGGCAGGCCACTGCTGACCCGTACCTCCACAGGAGACACTCAAACACGGTTCTGGTTCAGTCTCTGTGGGTTGGGTGTGCCTTTTGTGCCTTTCCCAGGCCTGAGCAGCTCAGGTCACCAGGTTCTTGGGAAACGGTCTCAGATCAGCTGTGTCTTAATCACCTCCCTGGTCCTGGCTGCTGTTTCCTGGGTGCACTGGGAGAGCACTGTCTCAGGTGTGCTGTATGTCTCCTCTGGAGAGCTCATCTCAGGCTGTGAACCTCCTGGTGTATGTCAACCATCCAGGCTCTCAGGAAGATGTGGTTAGCATCTGGGAGCCTGCTCACAGTTTGGTGAAAGATGACGTCTCTGGGGGTGAGATTGCAGCAGCCCTTTGCCTTCTGGCTTTGGTTCCTGCTTCTCTGCCTCTGGCTGGGAGGGGCCAGGACATAGCCAGATAGCTCTCCTTTGATATTCGCTCAATCCTTTGTTCTGTGAGTGGGCCAGGCTGTGCATTAAGTTGTTAGGTTAGAGCCTTTCACGGAAAGTTCACTTTTCAGCAGTTGTGGTTAGGTGTGTATTCTGTATTTTTTTTTCCCTCCCGATTATGTTGCCTTCTGAGATTCCAACACTCTCCACAGACCCACCCATGAGAGGGTTTCCTACTGTGTGGAAACTTCTCCTCCTTCACGACTCCTTCCCCAGGACAGGTCTCTATCCCTAACTCTTTTGTCTCTCCTTTTGTCTTTTATATTTTGTCCCCTTTTGAAGAGACCTGGTTGCCTTTCTGGGTACCCGGTGTCCTCCACCAGTGTTTAGAAGTTGTTCTGTGGAAGTTGCTCAGCATTCAAAAGATCTTTGAGGAATTTATGGGGGAGAAAGTGGTCTACCCATCCTGTCCCTCTGCCATCTTTGCCCTCTATGGTAGAAAACAAAGAACTAAAAAGTCTCTTGATAAAAGTGAAAGAGGAGAGGGAAAAAATTGGCTTAAAACTCAACATTCAGAAAACTAAGATCATGCCATCCGGTCCCATCACTTCACGGCAAATAAATGGGGAAACAATGGAAACTGACAGACTTTATTTTCTTGGGCTCCAAAATCACTGTAGATGGCGATTTCAGCCATGAAATTAAAAGACGCTTGCCCCTTGGAAGAAAAGCTATGACCAACCTAGACAGCATATTAAAAAGTAGAGACATTACTTTAGCAACAAAGGTCCATCTAGTCAAAGCTATGGTTCTTCCAGTAGTCAAGTATGGATGTGAGAGTTGGACTATAAAGAAAGCTGAGCACAATGAATTGATGCTTTTGAATTGTGGTGTTGGAGAAGACTCTTAAGAGTCCGTTGGACTGCAGGGTGATTGAACCAGTCAATCCTGAAGGAAATCAATCTTGAATATTTATTGGAAGGACTGATGCTGAAGCTGAAATTCCTGTAGTTTGGTCACCTGATGTGAAGAACTGATTCATTTGAAAAGACCTTGATGCTGGGAAAGATTGAAGATGGGAGGAAAAGGGGACAACAGAGGATGAGATGGTTGGATGACATCACTGACACGATGGACATGAGTTTGAGTAGGCTCCAGGATTTGGTGATGGACAGGGAAGCCTGGAGTGCTGCAGACCATGGGGTCGCAAAGAGTAGGACACAACTAAGCAACTGAACTGAACTGAAATCTGTCACTTGAGTCTTCCACTTACTGACTCTGTGTCCAGGGTCAAGATAACCAACAGCCAAGACTCACCTAAAAATGGGCACAGAAGTAATACCTAAAGGGCTTGGTGAGAATCAAGAGTGCTGTGTATGGAACATGAGCACCATGCAATTAATGTTACCTATTATTATTAGCAGAGAATAACTGCAACATGCAGGGATATCCCTATCTTGCCTTGTTCTGAACCAAGCAAAAGATTTTGGTTCTTAATATAGTCTGAAGCATTGGCCAGAATTATTCAGATTTCTCTCTTAGATGTCTAAGGACCTGTAGGAAGACTGATGAAACACTGCAGCCCATGGGATCTCATTCGCTAGAGAGCAAGCTCCCAGAGTATGGGATTAGACTTTCTGCACCCCACCAATATTAGTAGTCACAGTCGCGAGCACAGAGACTGGCATACAGCCAGATGCATGGTAAATGTTTTGCAAGGATGAGAAAAGAAATCTTTTGACTGTGAAAGGACAAATCAGAATGAAAAATATGAAGTTTAATTCCTCCTATTGAAAATAAGGGAAGATATTTCCTTTTCTTTCCTTTTTGTAAGAATACTGACCATTGGAATTTAAAAATGCCACTACATTCACTGTCTTTTTCAATGTATCTTTTTAGAAACTACATAAGCCTTTTGTTAACATTAGGACCTAGGAATATCTCTCTAAAGGACGTGGCAGCCAACCCCTGGAAATGTAAATATTTAGGGAGGGATTCCCCTTACCTCCTAGTTTCTGTGGGGAGGTAGAAGGCTCATTTTGGTGGGGCCTTGCTCCATATCCTTTCCTATCAAAAGATACAAATATTTTGTTTCTTCTCCATACTTCTTTTGGATAAAGTCAAGCTAATGCAGACAGTTATTCCAATTATGATGTAAAGCCAGCATGAATGAGGAGTGACCAATAATGCTGTCAAGTCCTCTGTTGTTCAGTTATTCAGTCAAGTCCGACTCTTTGTGACCTCATGAACTATAGCATGCCAGGCTCCCCTGTCCTTCACTATCTCCTAGAGTTTGCTCAAATTAATGTCCATTGAGTTGATGATGCCATCCAACCATCTCATCCTCTGTCATCCCCTTCTCCTACTGCCTTCAATCTTTCCCAGCTTCAAGTCCTCTTGAGTGACTGAGTGAGTGAAATCATTTAGTTGTATCTGACTCTTTGAGACCCCATGGACTGTAGCCAACCCGGCCCCTCTGTTCATGGGATTTTCCAGGCAAGAATATTGGAGTGGGTTGCCATATGCTTCTCCAGGAGATCTTTCTGACTCAGGGATTGAACCCAGGTCTTCCGCATTGTAGGCAGACTCTTTACCATCTAAGGCACCAGGGAAGTCCGCTTACTTGAGGAATAATTATTGTTGACCTTGAAAATACATATGTGATGGGATGTATCTGCTTGGCTGTATCAAAGGGTGAGGTTTCTTTCTGTCTGCTATCTCAGCAAATTTTCTGCGATGCCTATCACACTCTGGTTTAATGTTTATTTAATAACAAGGGCATATTCTTTCTCTATTTATTACCTTTGTGAAGAGGAATTCTGAGGTGGGAAAAGCTTCTTTTTAAATTATATTTACCCAATACTTGCTAAGCAGAGCATCACATTTCCCAATCTAAATGGTATCTGTGACTATGGATATAAAGAATGGCCTGCAGGATTTCATATCAACCTCATTTTGCTAGGCTGTGTATCACACAATAAACTGCGTTTTTTTAGCATCTTTCATTCAGAAGCTGCCATAGATTTTATTATTGAAGTGGGAATAGACAGCCCTGGAGTTCCTGGCCCTTCCATCTGAAATAGATACAAACTCAATTTCATACCTAGTTTAATAAATCTGTTGAACAGATTGAACAGGAAGCACTGAGAAAGTATGAACCATCCTTACTCCTTCTAAAGAGGTGAGATTTTTCAAGACTAATAATGGCAGTTTAAGTGCTAATTTAAGTGTTATTTCCATATTTAACTATAAACATCATATAGTTAAACATGCCTACTTCTTTTGACATTTAACTTGGTTATTCTGTAATTAATTAAGATTTAAGAGTTTTAACTGACTGACTCACTGATAAAGATTATTCCCATTCTGCCATACATAGAAAATCCCAGTTCACTAATTATAAATTCTCATTGGCCTCTGGCTAGGGTTGCCCTCATTATTTGCAAGTTTTCTAGAAACTAAAAAATGCGTGGCAGTTAGTATGGGGATTCCCAGAGCTTTTCTAAATTGTGGGGTATATCAGTAACGCTTTGCTAGATAGAGTAAGACTTAAGGCTGCTTACACAGAGAAATTAAGCAAGTGAAGACACTGAGGTGAAAGGAAAATGTATAATTTTTAAAACAAAGTGAGTCTTTTTTTAGCCAAGAGGAAAACAAGGTGAGACAGGACTACTAAATGTAACATGGAGTCTTGGCTGGGATTCTGGATGAGAAAAAGGTCATTATATAAAAAACTAAGGAAGTCTGAATAAAGTATGCACTTTTACTGATGCATTATTACTAATGCATCAGTATTAGTCCATTAATTGTAGTGTAATTAAATATGTCATTCTAGCACTAGATGTTAATAATAAGGGGAATAGTGTTAGGTACCAGGAACACCTTGTCAGGGAGGGAGTAAAATTTAGACAAAGACCCTAAACGCCTTCTAAAATGCATTTTTATTTTAATTCAAGTATAGTTGACTTACAACATTACAATACTTTCAGGTATAAAATGCAGTGATTCAGTATCTTTAAGGATTATTATGAGATTACCGACTACATTCCCTGTGCTGCAATTACACCCCTATGATTTATTTATTTTTAAAATTTATTTTTATTGAAGGATAATTGCTTTACAGAATTTTGCTGTTTTCTGTCAAACCTCCACGTGCGTCAGCCATAGGTATACATATATCCCCTCTTTTTTGAACCTCCTTCCCATCTCCCTCCCCACCCCACCTGTCTAGGTTGATGCAGAGCCCCTGTCTTATAACTGGTAGTTTTTATCTTAATCTCTTTTGCCTATTTTGCCGAACCCCCACATTCCCATCTGGCACCACTTATTTTTTGTCTGTATCTGATAATCCACTTTGTTATACTTGCTGTTTTGTTTTTTAGATTCTACATATAAATGAAAATATACAGCATTCATCTTCGTCTGACTTATTTCACTTAGCATAGGTCCATCCATGTTGACTTATTTAATCCATATCTGACTTATAGTCATTTTTCTAGGTCCATCAGTGTTATTGCAAATAATATTATTTCATTCTTTTTTATGGCTAACATTCCATTGTACATATATCACATCTTTACCTCTTTATCTGTCAATGAGTACTTAGATTGAGTCCACATATTAGCTACTGTAAATAATGCTGCAATGAACACTGGAGTGCATGCATCTTTTTGAATTAGTGTTTTAATGTCAATGGGGATATACTAAGGAGTGGAATTGCTAGATCAGATGGTAATTGTACTTTTGTTTTTTGAGGAAACTTCATACTGTTTTCCATATTAATTGTACTAATTTGTATTCCCATCAACAGTGTACAAGGGTTCTCTCTTCTCCATGTCCTTGTCAAAACATATTATTTCATGTCTTTTTGATAATAGCCATTATCAAATGTGAGATAGTACCTCACTGCAGTTTTGATTTTCATCTCCCTGATGATTAGTGATGTCAAGCATCTTTTCATGTGCCTGTTGGACATCTGTGTCTCTTCTGTGGAAAAATGTCTATTCTGGTCCTCAGCCCATTTAAAAAATTGGATTATTTGTTTTCTTTGATATTAAGTTGCATGAGTTCTTTGCATATTTTGGATATTTACTCCTCATCAGGCATATTATTTGCAAGTATTTTCTCCCACTCAGTAACTTGCCTTTTCTTTTTGCTGATGGCTTCCTTCACTGTGCAAAAGATTTTTAGCTTGATTTGGTTCCATTTGTTTATTTTTGCTTTTGTTTCCCTTGCCTGAGAAGATGAATTAAAAAAAAAAATAAATATATATATATGTACATATATATATATAAATTGCTGAGACCAATGTCACAACGAATATTACCTATATTTTCTTCTAGGAGCTTCATGGTTTCAAATCTTACATTTAAGTCTTTAATCTATCCTGAGTTTATTTTTACAGTATGAGAAAATGGTCTAATCTCATTCTTTTACATGTAGCTATCCATTTTCCCAAGAAAATATCTTTTCTGAATTGTATATTCTTGCCTCCTTCATTATATATAAATTGGCCGTATGTGCATGAGCTTATTTCTTGGTTTTATTCTGTTCTATTGATATATGTGTCTATTTTTGTTCCCGTTCCATACTGTTTTAATTGCTATATCTTTGTACTATAGTTTGACATCAGGGAGTATGACACTTTCTATTTTGTTCTTCTTTTTCATGATTTATTTTTCTATTTAGGATATTCTGTGGTTCCATACAGATTTTAGAATCAGTTCTTCTAGTTTGGTGAAAAATATCACAGGTAGTTTGAGATTGATTGCATTGAATCTTTGTCTGGCTTTCCTATCAGGGTAATGCTAAACCTGCAGAACAAATTTGGAGGTTTTTTCTCCTCTTCAATTCTTCAGAATAGCTTGAAAGAAACAGAAATTCACTCTTCTTTAAATGTTTGGTACAATTCCCCTGTGAAGCTATTTTGTCCTAGATTTTGGTTTGTTGAAATTTTTTTTTTTTTGGTACTACCAATTCAATTTTATTACTAATAATTGGTTTATTCAGATTTTCTATTTCTTCCTGATTCAGTCTTAGACAACTTAGGGATCTCTCCTAGCTTATCCAAGTGGTTAGCAATAATTATTCCTAATATTTTCTTATGACTCCTTGTACTTCTTTAATATCAGTTTAAAAAATTAATTTATTTATTTTAATTAGAGGATAATTACTTTAAAATATTGTGATGGTTTTTGCCATACATCAACATGAATTGGCCACAGATATACTTGTGTTACCCCTATCCTGAACCCCTCCTGCCTCTCTCCCCATGTGATCATCAGTTTTACCTTCTCTTTCATTTATACTTTTATTTATTTGAGCCCCTATTTTTTCTTGATGAGTCTGGCTAAAAGTTTACTAATATTCATCTTTTGATAAAACAAGCTCTTAATTTTATTGATTATCTCTTTTATTTTTTAGTCTCTATTTTACTTATTTTTTATCTAAATTTTATTATTCCCTTCCTTCTACAAACTTTGGGCTTGATTGTTCTACTTTTTCTAATTCCTTTAGCTGTAAACACAGGCTGTTTTTTTTTTTTTTTTTTTTTTTTTTTTTTCAGGCTGTTTATTTTAAATTTTTAAAACTGTTTCTTGAGTTAGGCCTGATTCATTATGAACTTCTCTCCTAGAATTACTTTTGCTGCATCCCATAGACAGAGTTTTGTTTCTGTTTTCATTTCTGTCAAGGAATTTTTAAATTTCCTCCTTGATTTCTTCAATGATTAATTTTTTTGTTTTGATTTGTTTAGTAGCCTATTGTTTGGTCTCCACATGTTTGCATTTTTCCTTTTTCCTTCTGTAATAGATATCTGTTCTATGTTGCTGTAGTTTGTGTGTGTCCATGTGTGGAAGTGATCTCAGGGTCTTCCTAGAATGCATTCTTTATCCCCACTTCAGCTGAAAAATATCTTCTTTGTCTTTATATCCCTAGGCTCAGGATAGTGTATACTGAATGAAAATCTGCTTAATATTCTCCCTTTTTCCTCTCCTCCTACTCTCTATTTTCTGTTCCTTTCCACATATACATTCCATGCTGTTGATAAAAATCCATGCTTCTTGGTTGACACTGCTCAGGTTTTGAAAAGAATAAAGCACAAAACATAGCTATACCAACAACTTTGCCTCTTATTTTCTTATAGTTCAAAGAAAATGAAAGCTAAATTGGCGTGAACATGAATGTACAAAGATTTAGGCTTCCATGGTGCAATATGAAAGACTGTGTGAAAAAGAAAGTGCTAGTCGCTCAGTTGTGTCCAACTCTTTGTGACCCCATGGACTGTAGGCTCCTCTGTCCGTGAGATTCTCCAGGCAAGAATACTGGAGTGGATTGCCACATTGCATTAAATGATGGTGAGTGAAGTGAGTGAAGTCGCTCAGTCATGACTCTTTGCAACCCCAAGGACTGCAGCCTACCAGGCTCCTCAGTTCACGGGATTTTCCAGGCAAGAATATTGGAGTGGGTTGCCATTTCCTTCTCCAGGGGATCTTCCTGACCCAGGGATCGAACGTGGGTCTCCCGCATTGCAGGTAGACGCTTTACCGTCTGAGCCACCAGGGAATCTGGTAAATCCCTTTAGTAAAACTACTAATATCAGGAAGTAGTTCCCCGTGTGCCTTGTATCGGGCCTTAAGTCTAAGCCAAGTACAAAGCAGACAGCCTACCAACGTGTATCTCAGGATAAAACAGACACAGAATTTTGGAGGTAGCAAGGATCTTAGAGATTACTTATTTCAATGTCTTCATTTTATGTGTGAGTAAACTAAAGTCCAAGGAGATTATCTTGCTTAACAAAAATCCCCCAAATTTTACATTTATATGTCACTTTGTCCTATAAAGAGTATGAGGAAAGACTAAAGTAGAATGAAAAAGGAATATATAGACAATAGTCTTTTTGTTAGCAGAATTTACTGCAATGATTCAATTATTGAGATTAGCTTCTCAAGGGGGAACTTCACAGAAGTACTAAGTTTTATAAATATGATAGACAGCAGGCTGGTTCACTCAAATAGCATTGCCTATTGTAACTTCAGAGTGTGAAGAGGGTTCCCTCTAAAAATTACTCTACCAACTGAACTTTGAGATTTCTTTAGTGGGCCACATCAATTTTATCCTATAATTAGGGGCTTAAAAGACAAATATGTATACCTAATTCATAATTCATGTTGATATATAGCTGAAACCAACACAATATTGTAAAGCAATTACTCTTAAATTAAAAAATAAGTAAATTAAAAAATATATATCTTTGGAATGATTCTTTTTGTCTTTCCTTCTTTGAAATGTTCATCAAGTGGTAGAGGGAAGCCGAATAACAAAGATGGCCAGTGGGGAATCCAGAGATCACTAGAGGAATAAGCAATTAAATAAGCTGGAAAGAGAGGGACAAATCTGCTTTTTACAGGGGCCAAATTGTTAGGAGATCTGATTCCAGGCTACCCAGGAACACAGTGAGAGACAGAACTAATGACTGGCTGACTAGTTTAAGCAAGCACTTTGGTGGCAGGCATGTGTGGTATTATAACTGGTGTAAGTTTTGTACCTTTAGGAAAATCAATGAAGTTTTCTGAGTCTTAGTTTCATAATTTATAAAACGTGAATAATTTCACAGAATAGGATAAGGTATTCAAATTAACAAACTATGTTTGCATAAAATTTGCAAACCCATAGTAAATGCTAAATACATAAAATGTGAACCTTTTTTTTCTTTTCCCCTTTCCATTCCTGCTTTCTGTTTCAAGTCTGGATGCAAAAACCTCAAGGACGCATAATATTTCTAAATAGTCACTGGATGTAGGGTGAATAAGAGATCCCAAGGTGCATAACTGGGAAGGAAGGGAGAAAGTGAGAAAGTTCTCTACGCTTGATAACATGGGAAAGCGGTGAGAGGGGAGAGAACCAGCTGAGGACTGGCCAGAGAACAGTTTGACCTAGACTAGAAGGGCATTGTGGCCTGGGTCTGTTTGGAGGTCAGTCTATCTCCTTTGGATAACTTTGGAAATTATAGAGCATCTTTCCTTTGTGACAGCATGCTTTTCAATGACTACTTTACAGATGAGGAAGCTAAAATTCAGAGAGAGGAAGAAAGAAAGCATTTAGTGAACATCTATTCTGTTCTAGGCTCATAGCTATTCCTTATGTAATGCCATTTAATCTTTACAAATCCACACGAGAGATACAAAACTCAAGTCCGTATTATCACAGATGTGGAATTGGAGGCTTAGAAAGGATAAGGCTATCCTAATTCATCAGGAAAGCCAGGATTTGAAACCAGGTGCTCAGACTCAAATACTCTGTGGCATTTTCACTTGACCCAGAATGCTTGACAGAGTCTTCTGATGCTAGGCTTAAGAAAGCAACACCATATGTCAAGGTCACTTCCTCCCACTGGGGTGTACTGATGCTCTTTAATAAACACTATTCAGTTAGAAAATCCTAGAGATTTTAAAGGCATACAATTTTAAAACAAATCCTGAACATTAGTACTGGAGTATAGAATCTTAGCCAACTACTTTACATATTCAAGCATGATCCTGCATAAAGAAATTGGCGCCACCAAAGCCTGATGTTCATAAATAACAGTTCCTGAAAAAATTTCTTTTCAAAGCTGGTTTTGTACTTGAAGTGATTTAAATGTTGTACTTTGAATTCACTGCAGCAAGAACATATTTTAGAATTCCTAAAAGCTGAACAGAGTAGAAGTTTATCTATAACATGAGCATAATCACAGTCATAATATCTGTTTAAAATAAAACACTGAAAAGAGTTAAAATGTTCTCTTCAAGCCAAACTCAAAGAAATTTCAACATAAAATAGATGGTAAAAGTACAGTTAATGTTGCCTGCTGAGACCCATTCTTTAGGAGTTCAGAACCTCTGAAAAGCTTTTGGATATTATTTTTCCAGTGCTACAGGAAACCAGCCTTTTGAGATAGAGCTGGTCCTACCCTCTCACACAATAACTGTCCACTGCCCTGGTTTTGATTTGTAAATGTTCTACCTGAGTGTACTTCTTGTCTTATCAGTTTGAAAACTTTTAAATGGCAAGGTGTATCTCAATGACATTTGATTTACTGCTATGCAGATGGTGGGTTTTTAAAAGCAACAGCAACAACAATGCGTCATACTATTGTAGGACAGATTTTTAAACAAAATGATCAGAAATGGAAATATATATGAAAACATTCAGAAAGAAAACTCTATGAAGAATTCATTTCACTACTTTCTCCCTTCACTTTTTAAAAATAGGGAACCAGAACTAAACTCTCAGGAACCATGAAGTCAATAACTAGAAGTTATTTGGAAAAGTTTGATCACACACAGTTTGTACAGAAAGGAACCTCTGAGACTGCCAAATTCAAGCCACTATACAAAGGAATTACATGAACCCTAGAAACATGAAGAGATGAGTTCAAGGCCACAGGATTCATTGGTAACTCAATGGAAAGGAACACGCAGGACTTCTGAATCCAAGTTAATCTCCTACTATAAGAGTTAATCTAAACTCTACTGTCTTTCAAGGAAAAATAAAAGCTTATATTCCCTTTAGAAGTGTTTGAAGAAGTCCCTAAAATGCAAGAAGTTTTTCTAGGTCTCTTGTCCATGTGGTCACAAGAGTTGGACACGACTGAGTGACTAACAGTGTTGGCAGAAGAGGGACAATATATTTCTTAGAAGAAATGTTCTTGATGTGAACAGAAATCCAATTTCTCCTCATTTGCATGTTAAAGAGGGAGCTTGCTGGCTCATATAACCAAATTATGCGTGGTGCTGGCTACGGGTGATCTGACCCACAGACTCAAACACCCTTAGGATCTGTCTTTCTGCATCCTTCATCTCTGCTCTTTCAGATGCTGGTTTTATTCTCTGAGGCTACTTGTCTCTGTGAGGCTGGCAGCAGAGTGTCAGGTAGCTCTAGGCTTCATCTTTCCTGCTTCCTAACTAAAGAGGAAACAGAATTCCTCTCTGCCAGTATATAATGAGGAACATTCCGGAGGAATATGTGGATGGATTCTGCTAAGAACAAATGATCATCTCTGGACTAATTACTGTGGTTGAGAGGGTGGTTCTTGGACAACTCTAACTGTAATTATGTACCAGGAAGCAGCAGGCTAGTAAGACTGACGCTCATCTCAAACTCACATTAGGGATATGAGAGATGCAGGTCCCCTAAGGACCTAGGAGTGATGTTACCTGAGGAGGGAGGAAAGGTGTGTGGGCAGTCAAAACAGCAGGTGCTGAATGAGGAGTTGGATTCACGGAAGACTTCCTTTAACCCAAGAGAATATTTATTGTTTCTGTCCAGTTGCTCACTCGTGTCCAACTCTTTGTGACTCTGTGGATTACAGCACACCAGGCTTTTCTGTCCTTGAGCTTTCCCAGGCAAAAATACTGGAGTGGATAGCCATTTCCTACTTGAGAGGGCCTGCCCAACCTGGGGATTGAATCCTCATCTCCTGCATTGGCAGGTGGGTTCTTTACCACTGAGCCACCAGGAAAGCCCAGAGTATATACTAGGCGAGCAGCAATCTTTTTTTTTTTTTTTTTTAAGTCTTGTCACCGAGAGCTTCTTTCCTTTTATGGAAGCATGTATGCATGTGTCTTATGAATCTTGGTGGGAGGCATAAGCTATTTTTTACTACCTATTTTCTAGAGAATTTGAAAATGCCAAATAATTGATTTCCTGCCCTGCTTTGAAACTAAGGTATAGGAACATGACCTAGACTCAGCCAATGTCCTGGACTTTGAGTCAGGGAATAGTGATCCCAGTATTGAGTTCACAGGCAATAGCAGCTACAATATCCAGTCCAGGGGGAGCGGCAAACACAACAAATGCAAGCTGGGTAGCCAGTACCCAGGAGTAGTAACAGCGATGTCCTAACAGGACCAGAACTGTAGTTTGAATTGGAAGGTGATCTTGCCTGCTACTCATCTAGGTATGTTTCTGAGCATTTCTGAACCTTGGTCTACAGCCCTCTTGGTGATATTATAAATTCCCAGAAACTTTACTACAAATCAGTTCTCAGCTTAATCTATGTAGAACTAGTTTCTGTGGCTCACGACTACAGTTAAAAAAAAAATCATATAATTCAGTATCCTAACACCAAAAAACCCTAGAAGCATCCTGTATTGTTGGGAAACTTAATATCTCTCTTCTTTGAGGAGTTTTAGTTAACAACTCGCTTACATTAGGTATAGGTTATATTTAATATGAATGTTACTTATGTCAATTCATATCAAATAACTTCAAAATCATATCTATTAGTCTATGCTATCCACAGGATATTATATAGGCATTATCACTGTTAAACACATTGGAGTTCAATATTTCTCTTGGATTTCATTATCAGGATGACCTCAGGGTCACCATAACCTCTATTTTTCTCTTTTAGTTCTACTAATTCATTGATATCAATAAGTAGTTCACTTTCAACAGAACTTTCAGCTGCCGTCCCATCTGTGACAGAAAAAAAGTAACCTAGACTCAACCAATGTCCTGAGTCCCAACTCCTCAAAAACTGAAAGGAAAATCATCAAGGAGAAACACTGAAACTTCAGTGATAAACTGTTAATATAGAGTCAGTGTTTAATTTAAATAAGATAATATTTTCCTTAGGCAGATATAGTAGTGACAGAACTGTGTATCTTAAATTGCCACGAATAAAAATGAAGATTAAAAGCTGTCTTTAATATGACAGCATGAACTTTCAGTCTTTTTTTTTTTTTTTTTTTACAGTTTTAAGTGGAAAGTAAGATTTAGACAGGCATTGCTGAGGAATGACAAGAAATTGTTTCTAAGGCTAAATCCATATAGGACATGAAAATACCCTACATGTCACCAAAGGATTTATGAATTTATCTTCTCTCCAGGTATTGTTTGGAAAAAGAATACATACACACATGGTTGCTATGGGTAGATGTCATTGACCCCTGCGAGTGGCTCTTGTTAATCTGCCCCAAGTATCTACACATGCTGGTTGGCCCAGGGCTGTTGAGGACACATTCACAGCCAATGGGATGATGCGTGCGTGACTGCTTACTGCCACCTAGCAGATTATGGACCATAGGTATGTTTGGGGGTTGGCTGATTTTGTGAACATTAACTAGTTTAGGCATTTCTGTCTTTTCTAGGGCAGCAGCAAATGTAAAAAGAGTGGCTGTCTAACTTAACAATAATGACACAGTTAAATAAAGGCTGTTCTTCAGAGAAGTAGGTCTTAACTTGGAATTTATCAGGAGCTATCAAGTCACTACAAACTGTCCACACCAGGAACTTCAAATCATTTTTCACCATGGAAGAACACACAATGATTGCCTTTTACAAATATTTGCTGCCAGCTTCTCTTCTGCTTTATTCCTATTTTACTAGAAGCTAATCACCTTTCAGAAGGAATGACAGATATCTTTGAGCCTCAAGAATACCAATGAAATATTTACTTTGAATATTTTGTCTTAATGGTTTATAAATAAGCGCTACTTAAGACAGCACCATTCAGACGATTTGCTGAGAAGTACCTAGGACAATAATTTTGCTTATAAAACATGATCAAAATAATGAACAGAAACTAGCAATGAATCAAGTGACGACTCTTGATGACAGAAACTTAGCCAAGTCATTCAAAAAGAAAGAAAAATGATATTCAAGAAACCTGATTGTCATTTCCAGCCACATAACTAGACATGTTCTGTTATGGTCCAAATTAGAAGCATGAAATTCACTCCACAACCTAGGGGATTTTAGAGCACTTAAATGAATCACAGGTGACATATGGGAGCTCATTAAAGAAGGTGAAGTTATATATACCAGGGGACTGGCTGGAAATCAGAGCATTTTAAAAAAGGCTTTCGGGGTCAGTCATACATAGTGGAGGATGCTCTTCATGTTCCTTAGAAAGAATCCATTTCTTTTCACCACTTCTCAGATAACTGGTGCTTGAGTATTGGCCATTACTGCAAGTTTTTGTTGTGTGTGTGTTAGGAGTGGGGATTGGTGGTGGAGGGTGGAGGGTGGTGATTTGATTGACTTTGATAGGTAAACAATACAAGCCAGTGGAAAGAAAGATCTCAGTACAGCTTGCTGCAGCCCAACTTCAAGGTAAGAGTTGAAGGTGCAGGAGCAAGGACAGCCTATGGTGGCTCCTATGCTATGGAAGTGATGCCTAGGAGATGAGCTCTGAATGACACTTTATTTCCTATGTGCACCCCAATCTATTTTCTGCCTGACTAAGCTTATAAAACTCTGCATAAATTCTCCCTCTCAGCTTGTTCTATAATCCTGTGAACACATTGTCTTCCTGTTCATTCCTTCAGCCAGCAAGCACCAGCTGTTCGGTCCTGGAAACATTTTATATTAAAGGGGGAAAAAAAAAAAAGAAGATGATCAAAAAGCTGTAAAAACTGCAAAATCTTAAGATATGCAGACGTCTTAGGGTGGTGAATATTTGACCTGCATAAAAGAAATGATTAGGCTTCCATCAATCATTATACTGTTGAACACTCTGCTGCGATAGTTTTATCTAGACACTTCTCAGCTGTCTTGGTTCTGCACAGTCTGTAAACTAATCCAGTTTTGTTTGTTATGTGCTAAAGAAAGGATAAACTCTGAGCTTAAAAATATGAACAAAGATAGAATTATTTTTATATAGTATTCATGCCTTTTTTCATGTAAAAATGCCACAGTTTATTATCTATATTTTTCAGCTTCAAAAGAATGTGGAAGTCACTTAATAATGTCTCTTTAATTACTTAAATGCACACTTCATGCTTCAAATACACAGGATGGCTAGTTGTTATAATTAGAAGTTATACAAAGACATAGTCTACATAAATTGCAGCTAATTACTTAACTAAAATGCTAGCATTTTGCCATCCTACACAGAAGATATTCAATAATATGTAATTTAAACAATAGATCAAAGTGGGAGATTCAGTGCTTAAAATGCGAGATTTTCTTTAAAAATATAGGTGGCTGTTATTGGGAAATGAATAAATCCTGTTTCCATTCAGATACTTAATTCAGGATATATCTGAAAAACACAACTCATCTACACACCAAATCGTTTGAAGAGAAAATTTATGTACATTCTGTTGGTCATGTCTTCCTATTCATTGTATGGATACTTTTTAGGGGGTGCATTTAAAACCAATCAAATAGATGAGAATACTCTATAATATGGGCTGTAATTTTTTTTCCCCCCAAAATTAGATACTAGGCTTTGCAGAACATGGGATCTCTTTTGCAACATGCAAGTGACTACATAGTTGTAGAGGGAAGGGAGCCACAGGTGCACATAAAGTATGGGCATGGCTATGTTAAAAAAAAAAAGACTATTCTTAAAAATTGGTGGGCTACAGGCCAGCGTTTGCCACCCCCTGTCCTAGACCAAGCATCTGATGACCTGGAAAGCAACACAAGTGATTATCGCTCTCCTCAAGATGGTTTGGGTTTTTGTTTACTTTCAACATCTGAGGTCTAGCACCCCATCTCCAGGGACCTGCTTCTGGAGAATGAAGCCTTACTGCTTCAAGGCATCAATGGAAGAAATAGGTAACTTCTCTTCTATGCCTTCAGAATGATAGTAACTGTACTATCCTTGGAAGACTGAGAAAAGATCACTCAAATTATTTTCTGTAAGGCTTAATTTTCTCATGGAACTCTTTCTGAGAAATGAAAGAATGGATGCTTTATCAAAACTATCTGAACCACTAAATATACAGTTTTGGTTTGCGGCCCTTGGGGTATGGATATGGAGATCATGTCAATGGAGCCCCTGGAGAGTAAGACCTCAGTACACCCTGCCTCTGCAGTTTCAGTCCAACTTCAAGGTAACATTTCAAGCTGCAGGAACAAGGACAGCCTGTTGAAGACAGGGTGAAATGAATAAACATGTGTCTTTCACCTCTGTTTCACAGATTAAACATCTCGTTAGATTTAAAAGACATATTGAGTCTTATCCTTATCCATCAGAGGGTAGAGAGAATGAAAACCACAATCATGGAAAACTAAACAAATTGATCACAAGTACCACAGCCTTGTCTAACTCAGCAAAACTATGAGTCCTGCCATGTAGGGCCATCCAAGATGGACGGGTCATAGTAGAGAGTTCTGACAAAATGTGGTCCTTGGAGGAGGGAATGGCAAACCAATTCAGCATTCTTGCTTTGAGAACCCCATGAACAGTATGAAAAGGCAAAAAGATATGACACTGAAAGATGAACTCCCCAGGTTGGTAGGTACAAAAATGCTACTGTAGAAGAGTGGAGAAATAACTAAAAGACTGTGATGCTAGGAAAAATTGAAGGCAGGAGGAGAAGGGGACGACAGAGGATGAGATAGTTGGATGGTATCACTGACCTGATGGACATGAGTTTGAGCAAGCTCTGGGAATTGGTGATGGACAGAGAAGCCTGGCATGCTGCAGTCCATAGGGTCCCAAAGAATTGGACATGAGTAAGTGATTGAACTGACCGAACTGATTAAATATAAAAGACATCACTCCAAAATGGAGCTTATGGGATACAAGGGTATTTTCAAAGAGTGATAATATTATAATGACATAAAAATTTCCAATGCTTATCTGCTGGTAGCTATGACTATGATGTTTCGGTTTTTCCAGTAGTCACGTATGGATGTGAGAGATGTACCATAAAGAAAGCTGAAGGGCAAAGAATTGATGCTTTTAAACTGTGGTGTTGGAGAAGACTCTTGAGAGTCCCTTGGACTGCAAGGAGATCAAACCAGTCAATACTAAAGGAAATCAGTCCTGAATATTCATTGGAAGGATTCATGCTGAAGCTGAAGCTCCAATACTTTAGCTAACTGATGTGAAGAACTGACTCATTGGAACAGACTCTGATGTTGGGAAAGACTGAAGGCAGGAGGAGAAGGGGATGACAGAGAATAAGATGGTTGGATGGCATCACCAACTGGATGGGCATGAGCTCGAGTAGGCTCCAGGAGTCGGTGATGGACAGGGAAGCCTGGCATGCTGCAGTCCATGGGGCTGCAAAAAACCAGACATGACTGAGTAACTGAACTGAACTAATGAATATGATGAATGTGTATTTGAATGCAGTGAGAAAGTGAGGGGCAGTGTAGGGATGGTGGGGTTTTGATGGTTGGCCTCAAGAAATTATAGGCAGATCAAATCTCCCTAGTAATGTGAGAAGAGAGTCTTATAAAATACAAGGCCATATTCCTAATCCAAGAGCACCCAGATCTGGATTAATTTAGAACAACAGTCCTATTTTTAATGATTATGGATACCAATCATTAACATTACTTTCATGTAAATGAAACTGAAAAGACACCAGGACTTTGAGAATGGAAACAACTTACTCCCTGACATCATACGGGTTGGATATAACTTTGGAAACATTCCTGTACCACTTCTCATTTTGATCTAGAAGGTGACAAGGTGTGATATGAAGTTTTGCAACATGAAGGCAGCCATACTGAGCTAGGAAGAGAAGACACAGATTCCTGCCTCACTTAGCTCCATCAGTGGACATCTATGCTTACTCGTGAAATTCAAACTAAGTTTCGGTTTCCCTCCTCATCTTCAAAAGCTATGAAACATATTGTCCTGCCACAGGAGGGAGGCATAAATGATATACTACTTTGAAAAGCCCCATGTTTCACATTAATCCTGGAGGTAAAGCTGTATTCAATGTATTGATGCAAACGTAGGGACCTAATACTGAGAAGTATATTAGCATAGTAGTTTCATTTTAGAGGAAGGCAGTAAAGTGCAAAAGCATTGTTATACAGTTAACAGAAAATAATGGGCCTGAACTGAAACCTTTTCTTCAAGTTCAAAAGGACTTCTCCCTTTTCCAAATTTGCTACACGGTCTCCCAGCACTAAAAGTAGATGTGCACCCTGTCTCTAATCACCAAGGATAAACTGCTTATCACTCAAAAATACTAAAACAAAAATTAGATTAGTGACATGGAATTAATTTATAGGCATGGTTTTCAACATTTTTCAACATAGAAGACCTAATACTCTGATTTCCAACTAGGAAACTTTTTACCCTAGCATATTGTCACCTAAGTGGGACTTCCCTGGTGGTTCAGAGGGTTAAGAAATGACATGCAATGTGGGAGACCTGGGTTTGATTCCTGGGTCAGGAAGATCCAATAGAGAAGGGACTAGCTACCCACTCCAGTATTCTTGCCTAGAGAATTCCATGGATAGAAGAGCCTGGTGGGCTGCAGTACATGGCGGTGCAAAATTTGGACCAGACTGGATGACTAACACATTTACTTTCACTACTGTCTCCTAGCTATCAAGGTCATTCTTGGTACATATTCAATATTTAACAAATATAAAGGGATAATAAATAAAAATATTATGAAATAACATTTAGATACTATAAGGTTTAATAATTTCATAGTTTTGCTTGTTTTTGAGCATCAAGGGGATTTTTTAAAATAGGAACTACTTTATTAAAAGGAATGATTTCAGATTACCCAACATGCATTGCCTGAAATGCTTCATTATGCAGTACATCATGTTAATGCAGGTGAAAGTATACAGAATATTGCATATCTCTAAATACATTGATCTAAATGCAAATGCAGTTAAGTGTAAAATCCAACCTTGGTGTCATTTGGTTTTACATTCTGCCATCAAAATTTAGAGGTATTCTTTCATTTCTTAACATAGAAATCCATAAATCAATGGCAATTTTTGGGAAAACTGGTAAAAATAGAACATTTGAAATTTATATACCCAATCCATTTAGAAAAGTTTTTATGCAAGTATAAAATATAAATTAATGTTTAGGTTGTAACATGGCTATTAGGGGAAAAATAAAAGATTTGATTACTTTTAGAGACCATGGTTATAGAGAATTTAAAGGTAAGAGACAGCCAAGTGATTTCAAGTCTTTATTTCATTTAGTTGTAGGACTGACCAAGGTGTTTTCTATCAAATTCATTTAAACCAAATTATTCTGGGGCAGACTGTACACAGGCACCCAAAAAGTAATGGATCTTCTTTCTCCTCTATTTTCACCTAATCAAAATGATGTATTCCGGATCTCATTGCTCTATTGCTACAAAACAATGTCATGATGAATCTAAGATAGACATATCAAATTTGCCATCTAGATAGCTGAAATAAATACAACGATCACATTTTATAAATATGAAGACTGAAATCCAGTAAAGCAGATTTACTTACCTATGACTCTAGACTGAATTCAAGATCAGAACCTATGCCTCTGGAGTTCAAACCCACTGTCCACTGTTCAGTGTACACATAGAACCAAGCTGTAAAAGAGTCATTGGCTCTGTGTGGGGAACTTTACACTTCCTTTGGAAGTTGCATTAGAAATTTCATGCCACTGGAGGCATATGTATCCTCATGGCCCTACAAAATAATCATATTAGGCAGAATGAACACTGTAAAGGATAGGTTCATTTCAGCCACTTGGCTGAGTTTGACTGCCATCTTTCACTGTCTATAGCAAATCACTTTACCTATTGAAAATTTATGTCTAACTTTCTTACGTAATGAGCTTAGTGTCCTTTGAAGCAATTTTAGATAGTAGATGGCATTTTCCAATGGCGAAAGAAAATGTAGTATCCAAAACTATTTCCTACTTTCTAAGAGAGCAGATATTAAAAGTTCTCATTATTGGTAAATATAGCCATTATGGAGAACAGGATAGAGTTTCCCTAAAAACCTAAAAAAATAGAACTACCAGATGGTCTAGCAATCCCATTTCTGGGCATATCCAGGGAAAACCATTCAAAAAGATACATGCACTCCAGAGTTTATGACAATGCTATTTACAATAGCCAAGACATGGAAGCAACATAAATGTCCATTGATAGAGGAACGAATAAGAAGATATGATACATATATACAATGGACTGTCACTTAGTCATAAAAAAGAATGAAATAATGCCATTTGTAGCAACATGGATGGAGCTAGAGATGATCATACTAAGTGACATAAATCAAAGACAAATATCATATGACATCACTTACATGGAATCTAAAAAAATGATACAGATGAGCTTATTTATGAAACAGAAAGAGACTCACAGACTTTGAAAACAGACTTTGATTGCCAAAGGGGAAAGGTGATGGGAAAAATGGATTGGGAGTTTGGAGTTAACACATACACACTACTGTATATAAAATGGGTAATCAACAGGGACCTATTGTATAGCCCAGGGAACTTTGCTCTGTAATCTGTAATAATCTATAGGGAAAAGAATCTGAAAAAGAATGGATATATGTACATATATAAGACTGAATCACTTTGCTGTACATGTGAAACTGACACACCATTGTAAATGAACTATAACCTATTATAACATAAAAATTAATTTAACAAATCACAAAAAAGAAAAATAAAAAAGGCTCTCATTTGATATACAATGGTGATTCTAGGAGGAGACGGATGTGTTAATAAACTTATGGTATCCATTTCACAATGTACATATTTATTAATCGTCACATAGGACATGCTGTCTGCTTAGTCACTCAGTCGTGTCCGACTTTTTGCAACCCCATGGACTGCAGCCTGCCAGGCTCCTCTGTCCATGAGATTCTTCAGGCAAGAATATTGGAGTGGGTTGCCATGCCCTCCTCCAGGGGATCGTCCCAACCAGGGATCAAACCCAGGTCTCCTGCACTGCAGATAGATTCTTTACCAGCTGAACCACCAGGGAAGCCCAAGAACACTGGAGTGGGTGGCCCATCCCTTCTCCAGGGGATCTTCCCAATCCAGGAATTGAACCAGGGTCTCCCACATTGCAGGCAGATTCTTAATATATAATATATATACATATTTTAAATTTGCCTATATACTTTGATAATGACGAAAAATATAAAAGTATTTTATATAGAATGATGTTTTATATCTTAGGTATATGTCTACAGCCTAAATATACTGACTTTTTCTCATGAAAAATAGTAATATGTATTTGGTTGAACATTTTGCAAAGTGTTTGAATACTTACTGGCAATTTCATAATGTTTGACATAATAGTAAAGCAAAGTGGTTCAGATCATGGGATCTCATCACAGAGGGCTAGAAATCATATTCTGTTTTTTCCATTTAAAATTGTACATGCTTAGGGCTATTAAGAGAGAATATTTATAAAATTCGAATCCTTGTGTTAGTCATACAAGTGCTGAGGAAATGCTGTGTGTAAAAGTCACTCAGTCGTGTCTGACTCTTTGCGACCCCATGGACTGTAGCCCACCAGGCTTCTCTGTCCATGGGATTCTCAAGGAAGGATTACTAGAGTGGGTTGCCATACCCTCCTCCAGGGGATCTTCCCAATCAAGGGATGGAGCCCAGGTCTCCTGCATTGCAGGTGGATTCTTTACCGTCTGAACCACCAGGGAAGATAGTCACATTGGGGATTAGAATTTTAATATGTAATTTTGGAGGGACACAAACATTCAGTCTATGATGATAATAACAAATGTAATGGTGCTGATGATGTTGATGATGATAATTGATAATGTTCATGCTACACAACTAATTCATCATGTTTGAATCAATGGGTTTAAGGTTGATGTGTTTGGAATGTCCTGAATACCATGATTACAGAAAAAAAGGAAAATGCGTGTGCAAAATTAGCATGAGTTCTGTTGGGAACAAAAATTGGAGGCTATGAAAAATGTTGATTAATGAAGTAGGTTTATTGGAAGATTGGTTCTATAAAGTAATTCTAATGTATTCATGGTCTAATCAGTTACTATGGGTTGAAGCCAAGATCTAACTATTAGCTAGATAATTTTTATAAAGTACATGAGATCAGAAAGGATGCTCTGTTAATTTCCTTATTAAAAGATCTATATTATTCACAAAGTGAAGGACCAATTTGGTAATATTATAAACAAAAAAGCACATCTTTTTTTTCCTTTTTCTTTCCCCCTTTAAGGTCATAGTCAAACAAGAACAACAATAATTAAAGCTACCAGTTAATGTAGTGTGTACCCAGTACAAGAGGTAAACGTCCCAGATATCATGTGAGGCATTTAAACACAACCTCTCACTTAATTCTCACTTCAATCCTATGAGAGAAGTTGTCATTATCTCAATTTTACAAAATGGAAAATAAGGCTCAGAGGAATTCAATCATGTTCCTATTGTCATGAAGCTAATAGATTAGGTATTCAACTCAATATATTGACTTAGGTATTCATTACACCTTACAAAGCTATAAAGATTTTAGCCAATGTGTGTATGAAAGTATATGAGGTCTCTTTGGGAACCTTCCAATTTTTTGATGCCATTCAACAAGTGCTTCTATCTGAATAAATACAAAATTGAACTTTTGGATGTAAAATTATTAAGGTGAAATATAGTGAAAATATGGTGAAAAATAGTTTTCACTGGCTGTTGCTTGTGATCTCTCCTGCCCTTAGGCCTTCATGGCTGTCTAAGTCTCACACCTAAATGCAAGTCCATGGAAAGATTCTTGGCTGTGGATGAGCGCATATAAGGCCAGGGATCTGATGGTTACTCCTGATGTTCTTATCCTTTCATCCAGGAGTTTGCATGAACTATGCTCCAAATCTATTTTGAATTTGGTTCTATTTGCAGTAGAGATATGGAGCTATTTGAAAGAACTGTTCTTCAATGAAAGACCACTGGAACCACTATATAAATATGGGAACCCAATTTTAAGGTAATATACTATTAGGCAGGAAAAACTCACAATCTGGATTCAGTGAATATTTCATTTGGAACCCATTATGTGTGTGTGCTAAGTCATGTATTCATTATTACATTTTAGTTAATTTAAACATACATTTACCGATTACATGAATGTGTACGGCATTGTTGTGTGAACTTGAAACTCAAAGATAAATAATGTGAAAAGGCATAGTCCTAAAGGCTGGACAGGAAGGAAAACTGGTAATTTCAAGACTCTGTTTTATGTACTTTGCTAGAATTGTGCAAGGGAGTGCAAAGGAGATTGGTGAAAGTGTCCTGAAAGAGATCATTACTGAACTAAATTCTGATACATAAATAGGATCAGGAGGATGTATATACAGCATGATATCCAGCCTCAACTATTACTCAAAACATAGAAATATTAAAGAGCTGATAGTATCAAGTGTTTTCAAAGGTTCAGTCATGTCATACTTTGCTGGTGACAGTGGACATTAGTGCATCCATGGTGAAGAACAGTTTGGCAATATCCAGTAAAATTACTAATGCAAATATGTGATAATAATCTTTCCCAGGTATACATTTAGAGAAATTGTTCACTTAAATATTTAAGAAAATATGTATAACTGTTTCCTTGGGGATCTAAATTGGTAGAGCCACTATAAAGAATAGTACAGAGGTTCCTTAAAAATCTGAAAAAATAGAGTTACCGTATTATACTGCAATCCTCCTCTTGGGTGTATGTATGGAGAAAACCATAGTTTGAAAAGATACACGCATCCCAATGTTCTTGGTGGAACTATTTACAATAGCCAAGACATGGAAGCAAATTATGTGTCCATTGGCAGATGAATGGATAAAGATGTGGCATTTACACATAATGGAAAACTACTCAGTCATAAAAAATAAATAATCCTGTTGGCAGCAACATGAATGGACCTAGAGATTATCATATTAACTGAAGTAAGTCAGAAAAAGACATATAATATTTCCTTGTGTGTAAAATCTTAAAAAATAATATAAATGAATTTATTTACAAAATACATAGAAAACAAACTTATGGTTCCCTAAGGGGATAGCAGAGGGTAGGGGAAGAGATAAATTAGAAGTTTGGGATTAACATATACACACAATTAGGTATAAAATAAACAACAAGGACCTACTGTATATACAGGGAAATATATTCAATATCCTTTAACAAGCCATAATGGAAAGGAATCTGAAAAAGTATAAATATACCTGAATCAATTTACTGTCCACATGAAACTAACACAGCATTGTAAATAACTTGTAAATTAAGTATATTTCAATTTTTTAAAAAATGCTTAAGAAAGAGAATAAATATGAAGATATTCATTATAGCATCATTTATAAGACTCCCAACTCAGAAGCAATATTAGCATTCATCAGTAAATAGATAAATCCATATGTGGAACACAATACCAAACTTCAAAGTGATAGAATAGACAGATCTATATATCTGGGCTTCCCTGGTGACTCAGGCGGTAAAGAATCCACCTGCAATGTGGGAGACCTGGGTTTGATCTCTGGCTTGGGAAGATTCTCTGGAGAAGGGAATGGACTACCCACTTCAGTATTCTGGCCTGGAGAATTCCAAGGACAGAGGAGCCAGGCAGGCTACAATCCATGGGGTCCCAAAGAGTTGGACCCCACTGAGCGACTTTCACTTCACTCCTACTTCCATATATCTCACTATTGACAAATACTCAAAACATAATGTTGAGCAAAATTTTTGCTGAACAATAAATGCAGTGGCGTACACTTATCTAAAATAAGCAATATTGTATAATCATGGGTATGTATATGCAGGCTTCCCAAGTGGCACTAGTAGTAAAGAATCTGCCTACCAATGCAGGAGATATAAGAGATGCAGTTTCAATCCCTGGGTCAGGAAGATCTCCTGGAGGAGGGCAGGACAACCCACTCCAGTATTCTTGCCTGAAGAATCCCCTGGTGGGCTACAGTCCTTGGGGTTGCAAAGAGTCGGACACAACTGAAGTGATAGCACAGCACACAGCACATGTATGTGTGTGCAGGTGTGTGTGTGAATAAAAGTCACCTGGAAGAACAGACAACTACGCAGCAGAGGTTGCTTCTTGGGAGGAAGAAGGACTGTTGATAAAAGCTAGAGTTCAAAGGGGACATCAACATTGTAATATTTATAACTCTATGGCTGATTCGTGTTAATGTATGAAAAACCCACTGAAATGTTGTGAAGTAATTGGCCTTCAACTAATAAAATAAAATAAAAAAAAATAAAAAAAAGAAATAAAATAAAATAAAATGCAAAAAAAAAAAAAGAATATAAAAAGACTAAAACCTGTCAAGTTTCAAATCCTAAATTATGTTTATAAATATATCTCAAAATGAAATGAAAAAAAGAAGAGAGTGAGCCAAGAATAGGATGGGTGAATTGAGAAAAGTTGAAGTTGTGGGAGGGGAGGTATCCAGGCAGTGGGAACAGTGTGGGCAAACAGAGAGAGGTGGAAGAAAATTTGGTATCTTCAGAGGGTCCAAGTTTCACTTCAGGAGTATGAAGCATGAAGTGTGACAGGTAAATAGATGGATAGACTGTGGTGGGCCTTACAGGCCAAGTTAAGGTACTTGGATTGTGTCTGTAGGTGTTGGGAAGCCTGTTTTGAGGAGGAGAAACATGATTAGATAAGTGTTTCTGGAAGATCACATAGATGGCTGCTTGAGGAATTCTTGTGAAAGTTTAAGAGTTGTATCAGGGTTCTCCAGGGAAACAGAACCAATAGGATGAATGTGTTTGTGTGTGTGGAGAGAAAGAGAGCAAGAGATTTAAACACACACACAGATTAATTGATTGATTAATTGATTTTAAGGAATAGGATTTCCAGGTGGTGCGAGTGGTAAAGAACCTGCCTGCTAATTCAGGAGACACAAGACATATGGGTTCAATCCCTGGGTCAGGAAGATCTCCTGGAGGAGGGCATGGCAATCCACTCCAGTATTCTTGCTTGGAGAGTCTCATGGACAGAGGAGCCTGGTGGGCTACAGTCCATGAGGTTGCAAAAAGTTGGACACAACTGAGGCGACTTAGAATGCACGCACATCACATGATTATGGAAGCTGACAAGTCCAAATCTATAGAGGGTGCCCACAGGCTGGAAACCCATGAGACAGCATCACCAATATTTTGGTTCAAGTCCAAAAGTCATCAGCATGGAAGGTCAGAGAAGAGCCGATGCTATAGTTCAAGTCTGAGTCCTTCTGCTGGCAGAATCTTTCTTACTCAGGGGAAATCAAGTCTTTCTGTTCTCTTAAGGTCTTCAGTTAATTAACTAAGTCCTATTCACATTATGGGGACACTCTGCTATGCTCAAAGTCCACCAATTTAAACGTTAGTTGCATGCACAACAGTATCACGGACATATCTAGAATAATGTTTGATTAAGTATCTGGGCACTGAAGCCTAGTCAAGTTGAAAAATAAAATTTATCATCTTAAGCACAGAGATAGGAGACTAGTTAGAAAGAATGACTGCAATAATCCAAGTTTGTAATTCAGAGACTCAAAAACAGTAAACATTGCTGCTCCTGCTGCCACTAAGTCACTGAGTCGTGTTCAGCTCTTTGCGACCCCATGGACTGTCTCCCAGCGGGTGCCTCTGTCTATGGGATTCTCCAGGCAAGAATACTGGAGTGGGCTGCCGTTTCCTTCACCACACATGCCATGTGTAGTGTGGCACACTATACATTCTCAGTTGATGAGTGCTCATCAGCTCATTTTGGGAATACTTTGCAGGTTTTTTTATTTTGCTGGGCTTCTTTCTGTGTCATTTTTGTGTTGTACAGGGGAACAGTTCTAATTCGTAATATTTGATAAAATGTACAGGGTGCTGCTGGAATTACCACAAAGACTAAAATTTGAGGTTGCCAAGTAGAAATTAGTTGTTTTCTACATCTACAGATCTCAATAACCAGAAAAATCTTCCAACAAGATAAAATCATCTGAGTCCACCATTGTTACTGGCCACAAGAGCTAACTGTTCAAGGAATAGCATATATTGTAGGAAAAGATAAGGGTATTCCTGGTAGCTCAGCTGGCAAAGAATCCACCTGCAATGCAGGTGAACCTGGTTTGATTCCTGGGTTGGGAAGATTCCCTGGAGAATGGATAGGCTACCCACTCTAGTATTCTTGGGCTTCCCTAGTGGCTCAGATGGTAAAGAATCTTCCCACAATGTGGGAGATCTGGGTTTGATCCCTGGGCATGGCAAATCACTCCAGTATTCTTGACTGAAGAATCCCCATGGACAGAGGAGCCTGAAGGGCTACAGTCCATGAGGTCTCAGAGTCAGACATGACTGAACCACTAATCACAGGAGAAGATAATTATCTGTTAATAAAATTACAGACAACCAGAAATACCATGGACCTCATCATAAGAAGTACAAAGAGCATGTTAAACACCATCATTGAATGAAGCAAAGGAGTCATTGATTTTGATTTTCTAAGGTTGGCTTAGAAGCTTGGATCTCATAATTTCCACAATACAGATATTATCAGTCTAAAATCAGTGCTGAAAATCTACTTTTCAATTTGAATTTCTCATCTCCTCAAGAGAATTGTTAACATGGTCATTCTCAGTGTTCATTCTCCAGTTCCTTCTCAATGTAGATTTTAAATGTCATTTACAGGAAATGTATGCCAATGAGTATATTTCCCTTTTAAGAAGAGAGAAGTTTCAAGCTTCTCAGGCTCATTTTACTTTTTTATTGGGCAGTAAGACTCTTGGGATTTTAGGTTGGATGAAGTTTATGACTATATGGTATCCAAGTTTTACTATCACCATTCCCAATTTTTCCATGTTTGAGGTAGAGCTGTGAACATCATTGAATTTCTTTCTTCATTATTTATTTGACAATGCAAGTGTTATTTATTAAATCATGTTTATTATATCATCTAAGTAAACAACTGTCTAGTAGATATGTTGGAATTAAAAATAATATATAATGAAGATATTTCCATCAACTATAAACACGTTTTTCAGAGAGTTCTGTGGGCACTGACTTCACTATTTACTAACTTGGTGACCTTAGGTAGATCTGTAAACTTTCAAACTCTTATATTAATATTTTCTCTTTCCTCAGGGGTATGTGTTGTAGAGAGGCTGCAATGATTAAATGTTCCTGAAAGGTTCTTCATAAACCTTAAAGGACTGTACAAATACAGTTAACAGTACAGATAGTAATCTCATTACAGGAAGCAGAGGATCATATATTCCAATGTGTAAAGTTTCTTTTTTTTTTTCTCACTACATCAATGAACAAGTTAAAATGAATCAAAAGATCACTCTAAAAAAAAAAAAAGATTATTCTGCCATAGGCTTAAAAGTAATCCATTCTTCTCGGGATTGTCAGTGTTGGCAATATTTTTGTCTTTTTCCAGAAACAGAGTATATTTGAGCTGAAAAGAACCTTGGAAAGCATCCAACATAATGCCCTTAATACTCGCTTCTCCATTTTACCATAATGTAAAATTTAATGTGAACATAAAATAAAACTTTCTAGACAGTTTAAATGGATTTCTCTTTGAAAACTACATGTTAAAATGCATTTAGACTCTACTAGGACACAAATGAAGCCTGAAATTTTAGATTCAAGAACAAGAATAAAACTTCCTAAGGGATTTTTTGGTAAGTGATGAATGAAAAGGATTAAAATAGAAAGTTGTTGGGTATATCTGACCATAATATATATCTGACCATTATCATAATAATGTCTGGTCAAGTATTTCCACATAAAAAGGATATATAACCACTATCAAATAATATCTGACAGGTATGATGGTGAATGAAGCTGCAGAGAATATGGAGAACATCAGTGAAATTCCTAATTCTATGTTATACCATATTGTTCATAGGGTATATGCTTAATTCCAACCTTTCCAGTATACCAAACATGCTTATGAGAAGATATTCCCTATAATTAATCATAGTGGATGTAAAGAATGAAAAATAATTATAAATATCCTAAGTAAGACATGATTGGGGTCAAAAGTATTTTATAAAAAATAACACAAGCTGCATTCTTAAGGCAAAATAAGTAGCTTCTATTCACCTCTTTCTTTATTGTCAAATTTGCTAACATTTACAAAGATTTAAATTCCCTAAAATTTACAAAGAATAACCTAAAACAAAATTATAAGAAAAAAAGAAATTCCTAGAACTCCTTAAAAAGGTATCATCTACTTTACCATGTTTGGAAAGAGAAACATTGAAAGTTAAATAAATATTTTAATACTGAGAACAGAATATAAAGGAGCAGTGAAGGTTTACATTCATGATTATATTTTTTAGCATTATGCTCTATGATGGAGTCAACACCTCACCCATCAACTAAGAGGACTAAATTAGAAAAAGCAATGTTTTATGCAATGCAATGGTCCATAAAGTTTTAAAGGAACACTGATATTCTGCTCCAGTTCCAATTGGTAGAAACTTGAATTGGACTGGTCAAATCTCCTGGAAGGATAGCTTAGAAGATAATTTCTCTGTATTACTGTGGGTCAGAGGAATATTACAAGGGGTGTTCCTTTAAGCAATGGGAAAGAGTCAAAGAGGATTTGTGAAAGGACAAGTCATAAAGGAATGGATGACAGTGATGTTAGCTTTGGAAAACAAAAAAGACTGCTTCCTCTGAAGACAGAACAAAGGAGGAGAGACAAAGGAAGGATACATAATACATTTATAGTAGAAATACATTGTGATTGCTCAAAAATGTTCATCTGGCATAGAGAGGACTTGGTGGAACCTGGACCAGAGAACTATTATCTGAGTAAAGAGTAGGTCTATTGTGAAGGCTGTATAATGTCATCCTGCTGATTTAACTTATATGCAGAGTACATCATGCAAAATGCTAGGCTGGATAAAGCACAAGCTAGAATCAAGATTACCAGGAGAAATATCAATAACCTCAGATACGCAGATGACACCACCCATATGGCAAAAAGTGAAAGAGAACTAAAGAGGCTCTTGATGAAAGTGAAAGAAGAGAGTGAAAAAGTTGGCTTAAAACTCAACATTCATAAAATTAAGATCATGGCATCTGGTCCCATCACTTCACGGCAAATAGATGGGGAAACAATGGAAACAGTGACAGACTTTATTTTGGGGGGCTCCAAAATCACTGCAGATGGTGAAGACAGCCATGAAATTAAAAGATGACTGCTCCTTGGAAGAAAAGCCATGACCAGTCTAGACAGAATATTAAAAAGCAGAGACATTATTTAACTGACAAAGGTCTGTCTAGTCAAAGCCATGGTTTTTCCGGTAGTCAAGTATGGATGTGAGAGCCAGACTATGAAGAAAGCTAAGTGTCAAGAACTGATGCTTTTGAACTGTGGTGTTGGAGAGGACTGAACTAAACTGAACTAGGGTGAAGGAGATGAGATGGAGGAAAACTTGGTGTTCCTAAGAGTGCTAAGATGGTTTGAAATAAAGACTGTGAGTCATATAACATGGAAGAAAATACTAGAAGAGAATAGAAAGGGTTGTGGGGAGTTCTGAGGATCCAGCTGAGGTTAGAAATCAAACGGTATGTTTTCACTCAGTCCAGTTCAGTCGCTCAGTCGTGTACAAATCTTTGTGACCCCATAGACTGCAGAATGCCATGCTTCCCAGTCCATCACCAACACCTGGAGCTTACTCAAACTCATGTCCATTGAGTAGGTGATGCCATTCAAAAATCTCATCCTCTGTTGTTCCCTTCTCCTCCCATCTTCAATCTTCAACCTTCAGCATCAGGGTCTTTTCAAATGAGTCAGCTCTTCGCCTCAGGTGGCCAAAGTACTGGAGTTTCAGCTTCAACATCAGTCCTTCCAATGAATATTCAAGACTGATTTCCTTTAGGATTCACTGGTTTGATCTCTTTGCAGTCCAAGGAACTCTCAAGAGTTTTCTCCAACACCACAGTCCAAAAGCATTGATTCTCTAATGCTCAGCTTCTGCTTCATCCAGCCCATCATTTCACATGATGTAACTGCATATAAGTTAAATAAGCAGGGTGACAATATACAGACTTGACATACTCCTTTCCCGATTTGGAACCAGTCTGTTTTTCCATGTCTAGTTCTAACTATTGCTTCCTGACCTGCATACACATTTCTCAAGACCCAGGTCAGGTGGTCTGGTATTCCCATCTCTTGAAGAATTTTCCACAGTTTATTGTGATCCACACAGTCCAAGGCTTTGGCATAGTCAATAAAACAGAAGTAGATGATTTTCTGGAACTCTCATGCTTTTTCAATGATACAATGGATACTGGCAATTTGATCTCTGGTTCCTCTGCCTTTTATAATTCTAGCTGGAATATCTGGAAATTTATGGTTCATATACTGTTGAAGTGTGGCTTGAATTTTGAGCATTACTTTGCTAGCGTGTGAGATGAATGCAATTGTGTGGTAGTTTGAACATTCTTTGGCATTTGAACATTCTTTGCATTGCTTTGGGATTGGAATGAAAATGGACCTTTTCCAGTCCTGTGGCCACTGCTGAGTTTTCCAAATTTGCTGGCATACTGAGTGCAGCACTTTCACAACATTATTTTTTAGGATTTGAAATAGCTCAACTGGAATTCCATCACCTCCACTAGCTTTGTTCGTAGTGATGGAGAAGATGGGCTTCCTAAGGCCCGCTTGACTTCACATTCCAGGATGTCTGCCTCTAGGTGAGTGATCACACCATTGTGGTTATCTTGGTCATGAAGATCTTTTTTTGTATAGTTCTTCTGTGTATTCTTGGCACTTCTTCTTAATATCTTCTGTTTCTGTTAGGTCAATACTACTTCTGTCCTTTATTGAGCTCATTTTTGCACGAAATATTCCCTTGTTATCTCTAATTTTCTTGAAGAGATCTCTAGTCTTTCCCATGCTATTGTTTCCATCTATTTCTTTGCATTGATCACTGAGGAAGGATTTCTTATCTCTCCTTGTTATTCTTTGGAACTCTGCATTCACATAAGTATATCTTTCCTTTTCTCCTTTGCCTTTCACTTCTCTTCTTTTCTCAGCTATTTGTAAGGTCTCCTCAGACAACCATTTTGCCTTTTTGCATTTATTTTTCTTGGGGATGGTGTTGATCACTGCCTCTTCTACAATGTCATGAACCTCCATCCATAGTTCTTCAACCCTTGAATCTATTTTTCACTTCCACTGTATAACTGTATTGGATTGACTTAGGTCATACCTGATTGGTCTATTGATTTTTCCTACTTTCTTCAACTGAAGTCTGAATTTGGCAATAAGGAGTTCATGATCTGAGCCACAGTCAGCTCCTGGTCTTTTTGCTTACTGTATAGAACTTCTCCATCTTTGGCTGCAAAGAATATAATCAACCTGATTTCGGTATTGACCATCTGGTGATGTCCATGTGTAGAGTCTTCTCTTGTGTTGTTGGACGAGGGTGTTTGCTATGACTGGTGTGTTCCTTTGGAAAAACTTTGTTATCCTTTGACCTGCTTTGTTTTGTACTCCAAGACCAAATTTGCCTGTTACTCTAGGTATCTTTTGACGTCCTATTTTTGCATCCCAGTCCCCTATGGTGAAAAAGACATCTATTTTGGGTGTTAGTTCTAGAAGATCTTGTAGGTCTTCATAGAATCGTTCAACTTCAGCTTCTTCAGCATTCCTGGTCAGGGCATAGACTTGAATTATTGAGATATTGACTGGTTTGCCTTGGAAACGAACAGAGATCATTCTGTTGTTTTTGAGATTGCATCACAGTACTGCATTTTGGACTCTTTTGTTGACCATGATGGCTACTCCATTTATTCTAAAGGAATCTTTCCCACAGTAGCAGATACAATGGTCATCTGAGTTAAACGCATCCTTTCCAGTCCATTTTATTTTGCTGATTCCTAAAATGTCGACGTTCACTCTTGCCATCTCCTATTTGACCACTTCCACTTTGCCTTGATTCATGGACCTAACATTCCAGGTTCTTATGCAGTATTGCTCTTTACAGCATCAGACTTTACTTCCATCACCACAATTACTTCCATCATCCACAATTGGGTGTTGTTTTTGCTTTGGTTCCATCTCTTCATTCTTTGTGGAGTTATTTCTCCACTGATCTCCAGTAGCAAATTGGGCACCTACCAACCTTGGGAGTTCATCTTTCAGTGTCCTATCTTTTTGCCTTCTTATGCTGTTCATGTGGTTCTCAAGGCAAGAATACTGAAGTGGTTTGCCATTCCCTTCTCCAGTGGACCATGTTTTGTCAGAACTCTCCATCATGACCTGTCCATCTTGGTTGGCCCTACACGGCATAGTTTATAGTTTCATTGTGTTAAACAAGGCTGTGGTCCATGTGATCAGTTTGGTTAGTTTTCTGTGATTGTGGTTTTCATTCTGTCTGCCCTCTGATGGATAAGCTTATGGAAGCTTCCTGATGGAAGAGACTGACTGAGGGGGAACTGTGTCTTGTTCTGATGAGTGGGGCCATGCTCAGTAAATCTTTAATTCAATTTTCTGTTGAAGAGCTAAAGAAAATATGAACTGCTTAGGGTAGTAAATACCCAACAAGGTCAAGAAATGAACCATAATCAGGCTCAAGTCAGATAAGAAATAAATAACTGCAGAAAAAGCCTCAGAGCTTATGATGCCAGTGAGAGGTTTTAGGAGGTATGAGAAGTGTCAGGGTGGAGGCTGGCTCAGGATATGGGTATAGTCAGAAGTGAGAAGCTCTAGCCACACTAAGTTCAGTTAGAAATCAATAAAAGAAAAGAAAGAAAGAAAGAAAGAGCCTTTTTATATGACCCCATGGACTGTAACCTACAAGGCTCCTCCATCCATGGGATTTTCCAGGCAAGAGTGAGTATTGGAGTGGGTTGCCATTTCCTTCTCCAGGGGGTATAAGGAATAACACTCAAAAAAAAAAAAAAAAAAAAAAGAATAACACTCAATGAACACATTGAACACATTTAGAAATGATAATAAAAGCATATCATGTCAAACTTCTCAGATGAAGCTAAAATCATTCTTAGGAAAATAAAATAACAACTGTGTCCTAAAAAGTATTTATTAGAAAAAAAAAGTTGAAAGTTAATGATAATAATAGAGTAGGAAAAAACCGTAAGTTAAATAGAAGAGTCTGATTTTATATCTAGTTATTTTGTATGTACAAAGATGAAATATCACTTAAATGAATTTAACTTTCTTGGATACAAGGTAAATATACAAAAATTATTTCTAATGATAGGTAATGAAATAATAAAGAATATATTTAGGAAAAACTATTTTAAATGTATAAAATAAATTCTATAAATATATTATATCTCTATATATAAAGTATAAATAATTGCTAAATAAAAGAAGGAGTATATCATTCTTGTGAATTTGAAGTTCAATGTTGTAGAGATGCCAACTCTCTTCAAATTGTTTTATAAGTTTAATGCAAGTCCAATAAAATAAAAAGATTTATTTGTGTTTATTGTTAGAACTTGACAAGTTGACTTTAAAATTTATATGGAAATCAGTGGGGTAAGGATAGCTAAAATATTCCTGAATAACAATGATGGGGATGACTTTCTCAATCAGACATCAAGGGTGAGTTTGAAACTACACTAATTAAAACTAATATTGTTTCATGGATGGAAAAATTGACCAATGAAGCAATCAGAAGCCTGTTAGAAATCCATGCATATATAGATACTGGATTTATGAAAAGTTGCACAGCAGAACAATGTAGAAAGAAATATCTTCATAATAAATTCATTTGACCCCTACTCACATCATAAAACAATCATTTAAAAAAAAAATGTCACAATATTCAAGAGAAAATAAACCACCAAAATAATGTATTAGAATAATTTCATAATGTTGGAGTACAGGAAAAATTTCATAGACTTAAAATACATAAAACCTATAGAAGTGGATAAAAGATACATAAAAATACAAACACATAATAGTTTCAGATAAACTAGACTTTACTAATATTATGAACTTCTTCACTGGACAAAGTTAAGAAAGCTAAAAGGAAAGTTACAAGGCTTGGAGAAGATGCTTTCAATACATGCAACAAACAGATAACACAGGCCTCTTAGCAATCATTCAAAAAAAAGACCATCAATCCAACAGGGGAACAAAAAAGGGCAAGATATTTGAATGGACAGTTAAAAGAGGATATCCAACTAGTTGAGAAACATATGAGGAGATACTCAGTTCCAGTACTGAGAGAAATCACAAAGAGATAACGTATAATGGCTAAAATCCCTGACATGTCATGTGTTTCATATGTTGATGATCAGATGGAACAACTAAAGTGTTCATCAATAAATAATACAGTAGAAAAATCAAATCACACTATATTTCTACAATGAAAGCCTATTCAGCAATAAAAATTAAGAAACTACAGCTCATTGCAAAAATGTGAGATCTCACAAATGTTGAAAAAGAAGCCAAACACAAAACAATGCATATATTTATTAAAGTTCATACTTAAACTTGATGTAAAGCTCTAAATCAAGTCTATTGGAAGTCTCCTGTAAGAGGTCATGGCAGTGAACATTTTTAGGAAGGAAGGGGAAGAATCATAATTGAAAAAGAACCAAAGAAAGGCTCTCAGGGCAGCGGCTATGTCCTATCTCTAGATAGCCTATGTCCTATCTAGGCTATGTCCTAGATAGGTGGTTATATAGATTATTTACTTCATAAAAATGCCTTCAGCTGTAAATTTGTTTTGTGCACTTTTCTATATGTGTTATACTTCAACAGCAACAAAAAATGTTAAAAAGAAAAAATAACATGTGAATGGGATTTTTGACAGCATATTGCTTCTTACAATGTGATAAATTTCAAATGCAATTTCCCATTTCTATCACAACAAATAACCTTCTGCAGACTTGTAACCTTAGGTTTTAGATTTCGAGGAGATTTAGAGGAGACTGAAAAAGATGGCTTAAGGCTCAACAATCAGAAAACAAAGATTGTGGCATCTGGTCCCATCACTTCATTGCAAATAGATGGAGAAACAGTGGCAGACTTTATTTTTTGGGGCTCCAAAATCACTGCAGATGGTGACTGCAGCCATGAAATTAAAAGACTCTTACTTCTTGGAAAAAAAAGTTATGAACAACCTAGGCAGCACATTAAAAAGCAGAGACATTACTTTGCCAACAAAGGTCCGTCTAGTCAAGGCTATGGTTTTTCCAGTAGTCATGTATGGATGTGAGAGTTGGACTATAACGAAAGCTGAGCACTGAAGAATTGATGCTTTTGAACTGTGGTGTTGGAGAAGACTCTTGAGAGTCCCTTGATCTGCAAGGAGATCCAACCAGTCCATCCTAAAGAAAATCAGTCCTGAATGTTCATTGGAAGGACTGATGTTGAAGCTAAATCTCCAATACTTTGGCCACCTGATGTGAAGAGCTAACTCATTTGAAGACCCTGATGCTGGCAAAGATTGACGGTGAGAGGAGAAAGGGATGACAGAGGATGAGACAGTTGGATGACATCACCGACCCAATGGACATGATTTTGAGTAAACTCCAGGTGTTGGTGATGGACAGGGAGGCCTGGAGTGCTGCAGACCATGGGGTTGCAAAGAGTCAGACATGACTGAGTGACTGGACGGAACTTAACCTTAGATTTTAGAATCTTGACTTTTTAAAAAAAATGAAAATGAGGGCTCATAAAAAAACAAAACAAAATAACTATTGCATATGTTATAACTCTTCAGAGCAGCTACTCTAGGTGTCTCCCTCCTTCTTACCCACAGATGGCCCAGGCCCGCTAATATTTCTAAGAAGCCCAAGGCTGTTCAGCAGTGGCTCAACTTTTTGGTCAGCTTGACCACCACTAAAATGTAGATAAGAGTCACAGCAGGGCAGGATGAAGCCAGGCTCCATTAAAAATATTAATAAAAGTAGAGCACCAATTAATTAAATGAAAATCCTCCGGTCTGTTCACTGTTGCAAACAGCTGTTATTCTGTATCCTACTGAGGGCCTTGGGACACAATGACACTAGCGGGTCTGCCTCTGTGCACGGTTCTCTCAGCTGGTCAAATAAACAGCTTCCCTCTCCTCCTGTAGACGGGGCAGGGCTGCTCTCAGTTGTCAAACTCAGATAATCCCCTTCAAACAAAATCCCTGGCAAGTTCAAAGAAAACACACCAAACCCCACAGCTTTGAGGGATATGGACACTGAGAGTCAGCTGCAGGAGCAGAAAGAGAAAGATGCCTCTGAAGATGAAACAATAACAAACCAAACATTATTACAATATTTTTTTCCCTATCCAGTGACATTTTGCAAAAATCAACTCCAGTCCCTAGTGTTCCAGCCCTTTCTTCTCTACTAGGTTTCAAATTCTTATAGCTGAAGTTCAAGTTGGTAGCAGAAAATTACATATATATATATATATATATATATATACACATATAGCTGTGCTATGCTTAGTCGCTCAGTCATGTCTGACTGTTTGTGACCTCATGGAATAGCCCACCATGGAATTCCACCATGGAATAGCCTCTGTCCATGGGGATTTTCCAGGCAAGAATATTGGAGTGGGTTGCCATGCCCTCCTCCAGGTGATCTTCCCAACCCAGGGATCAAAGCCAGGTCTCCCACATTGCTGATGAATTCTTCACCATCTGAGCCACCAGGGAAGCCCAAGAATACTAGAGTGGGCAGCCTATCCCTTCTTCAGGGGAACTTCCAAATCCAGGAATTGAACTGGGTCTCCTGCATTGCAGACGGATTCTTTATAAGCTGAGCTACCAGGGAAGCCTGTTAATTGGCTATACCTCAATATCTCAATACAAAGTAAAAGTTTAAAAAAACTCCAACATGTTGAATAACTTAATACATACCAGGACCATTTTATTTTCTTTTTCTTTTTTGTTTTTTTTTTCATTTATTTTTATTAGTTGGAGGCTATTTACTTTACAGTATTGTAGTGGTTTTTGCCATACATTGACATGAATCAGCCATGGATTTACATATCATTTTAAAAAGTGCAGCATAAGGCTAAATCTGTTTAAGAGAAAGATGTCTAGTGAATACTAGTACATTCAAGACTTGACTTTACTTAGACATGTCAAAAGGAAAGATGATGCACTGGAATTAGATCAATAAAATACATCTGGAAGGATTCCTAGTCTAAATCACTTTTGCCAGGTCACTGGAGAGTATATGACTTGTGTGCCAAGATTTTGCAGTAATACAAGGAGAGTAGGCTTCCCCGGTGGCACTGGTGGTAAAGAACCCATCTGTCAATGCAGGAGATGTAAGAGACATGAGTTTGGCCCCATGGTCGGGAAGATCCACTGGAGGAGGGCATGGCAACCCACTCCAGTATTCTTGGCTGCAGAATCCCTCGGACAGCGGAGCCTGGTGGGCTACATACAGTCCATGAGGTTGCGGAGTCAGACACGACTGAAGCAAGTTAGCATAGCTGATTAACAATGTTGTGAGTTTCAGGTAAACAGTGAAGGGACTCAGCCATACATATACATGTATCCATTAACAGACTTAATTCAATAGAAGATTTTATCAAGCCTAGAATAATTACTTTTATTGTTGGTGGCATGGTTTTAAAAAATATACAAGTGAGAGGCAAACTGCTACCAGAAAAATTCAGCTGAATGTTTGAATCAGTTTCATTTTATACTAATGATATATTATAATATACAAACTGTTATATATTATATTTCAGAAAAATAATTTATATCACTGGGCTTAAAATTTAAGGCATAAGAAATGGCTTCTGCATTTTTCTCAGCATCTGTGGCTTCAAACAACATGTGGGTCCTATTTGTTACTGCTATTTATTGTGTGAATCTATTTTTAAGGATCCCAAGTTTGGCAGAATTAAAAATATGAATATCATCTGCATCCAGACCACTCTATTACAGCATAGTAATTTGTATATAGGTCATCAGGATTTCTTAAAAAAGGGAATGTATAGTTTTATTTTATGTACTCAGAGAATTCACTGTTCCATGATGCCTTTCTCGGGTCATCTTGAGAACTGATTGTCACACAATGATCCAATCAGCTGTTTGATTGATCGTATTCAGTTCATCCATGGCACCTGGACCAAACATTTCAAGGTCAGGTTATTTCTGTCTGACACTGATGGACATGGCATGCAACACTGAGGGATAAAAAGAGTTCATTATATTCAAAAACTGCCCCACACCAAATACATCTCAATCGTTTTGCTTAAAGGTTTACTGAGACTATCTAAAACTGAATAATGTTAACTCTGGCATTCCACTTGACAGCACTGGTTAGGGTGGAGTTGCACAGTGTGGACACTCAGTTAAATTACTAAAAGTCATGATGGTAATAATGGCTCATTAAAGAAGTGTGGTTTGGTGTTCAGAAAGTGATATGAATAGAGGGTTTGGAAAAACTAACCCTGAAACGAGCACACAGCTTATGAACCCAGACAATAAGCATAGAGATCTAATATAATGCCATGCAATCTCACATGTTTTAATACACACATACATAACTGTGGAGGAGTCTGTGATTGTCTTCTGAACTGTCAGTTTCAAATTCAAACTTATTTTTTATATATTAGAACTTGTGGCCGAAATACTCATGCCACTAATATTCATTGAGCCCTTACTAAGGAATAGGCACTCTCCTAAAACTTGATATACATGTGTGTGTACATGTATATACTGACATACGCTTAACAGAAATCACTTCCTGTTGGAACTGAAATTATACTTGGCAGAGATAGATAATAAAGATATTAATGAAATTAATTAAATCATGTGTTAGGAAGTAATAGTGCTATAAAAACAAAGCAGAATAATGTGGATGGGGATGTCTTGGTGTAAGGGATTCAATTTTAGAGAGATCAGTGTAGACCTTGTTAAAAATGACAGTGGAAGAGACACTGAAAAGTTTCCGTTGAAGGGAAATCTATGACATCAATGGGAAACATGTTTGATGTAGACTGAGTAGCCAGTGCACAGAGTTGGAAGCGAGACTGCACCTGACTTTTATGAGGGACAGTAAAGAGGTCAGTGTGACTGGAGTGCAGTGAAACAGGGAATAAGAGTGTATAAGATCAATTCTGTAGGACCTTGAAGACCATCATAAAGACATTGTCTTTTACTGCAAATGCAAAGTGAGGTTAATGCATGGAGGAGAGGTGTTGAGCAGAAGAGTGACTATATCTGAATTACAGCTTAATTTACTCATCTCAACATGAGTAAGAATAAATTATGGGGCTTCAGGTTAGGATGGAAGAAAGGAAAAGGGATATTCAGTTAGGAGTGAGATGTTAGTGGCTTATACCCACGTTTCAAACCACAAACTGCTCATCTCACAGACATACTTTCTCCTCCTTGAAATCATATATTAATGTATCTGGAAAAGTTCTAAAAAGTTTTTCTAGTAGTTCTCACTATTGGAATCTATTAACTGATATAGATATAATTCATTTAACTTCACTATATCTCAGTTGTCTTATGTGTTCATAGGGTTAAAAACAGTGACTAATCCATATGATAATGGTGTGAATTATATAAGAATATGTATGCATATTGATGAAAGTGAAAGAGGAGAGTGAAAAAGTCGGCTTAAAACTCAACATTCAGAAAACTAAGATCATGGCATCCAGTCCCATCACTTCATGGCAAATAAATGGAGAAACAGTGGAAACAGTGAGAGACTTTATTTTCTTGGGCTCCAAAATCACTGTAGATGGTGATTTCAACCATGAAATTAAAAGATATTTGCTCCTTGGAAGAAAAACTATGACAAATCTAGACAGCATATTAAAAAGCAGAGACATTAGTTTGCCAACAAAGGTCCATCTAGTCAAAGCTATGGTTTTTCCAGTAGTCAAGTATGGATGTGAGAGTTGGACTATAAAGAAAGCTGAGTGCTGAAGAATTGATGCTTTTGAACTGTGGTGTTGGTGAAGACTCTTGAGAGTCCCTTCAACTGCAAGGATATCTAATCAATCCATCCTAAAGGAAATTAGTCATGAATATTCATTGGAAGGACTGATGCTGAAGTTGAAACTCCAATACTTTGGCCACCTGATGCAAAGAACTGATTCAATGGAAAAGACCCTAATAATGCTGGGAAAGATTGAAGGCAGGAGGAGAAGGGGATGACAGAGGATGAGATGGTTGGATGGCATCACCGACTCGATGGACACGAATTTGAGCAAGCTCTGGGAGTTGGTCATTGAACTGGAATCCTGGTGTGCTACAGTCCATGGGGTTCCAAAGAATCAGACATGACTGAGCAACTGAACTGAACTGAACACACACACAAAGCTATTGTAATTAAAATAGTATGGCATTGATATAAAAACAGATATAGAGATCAATGGAAAAGAATTAAGACACTAGAAATAAACTTAGACGTACATGGTCAATTAATTTATGAAAGGAGCTAAGAATATGCTCCAAGAAAAGGACAATGTTTTCAATAAATAGTATTGAAAAAACTGGACTGTCACAGCAGAAGAATGAAACTTGACCACTAGTTCACACCAGGGTCCCTGACCTCTAGGCTGCAGACTAGTACCAGTCTATGACCTGAGCTGGCAAGTGAGCAAAGCTTCATCTGCCTCTTTCCATTGCTGCCTATAGCTCACATTATTGCCTGAACCATCCCACCACTGTCCATGGGAAAATTGTTTTCTGAGAAATCATTTTCTGGTGCCTAAAAGGTTGGGGACCAGTGATTTATACCATACACAAAAATTAACTCAAAATGAATTAAAGACATGAACATAAGACCTGAAACAATAAAACTAGGTGAAAACATAGGTGGTAAGCTTGTTGACGTTAAGTCTTGGTCATGATTTTTTTAAAAATCTGACACCCAAAGCAAAAGCAACAAAAGCAAAAAAGAAGCAAAAATTTTAAAAAGCATCACTATATTATACCAAAAATGCTTCTTTATAGCAAAAGAAACCACAAACAAAATGAAAAGGAAACCTAAATAGGACAAAAATTCTTGGAAACTGTTAAGAGGCTAATATCTAAAATATATAAAGATTTCATATAACTTAATAGCAAAAACCCCCCAAACAATCCAATTAAAAAATGAGCAGAAGATCTGAACATTTTTCCAAAGAACACATATAGATGGTCAAGATATACATGAAAATATATTTACAATAATTAATTATCAGGGTAATTCAAATCAAAGCCACAATAAGACATCATCTCATATTTGTTATAAAATTTCTGATATTTCTGTCTTCCAATATTTTAATAACTTATTTGGTGTCACTTTTACATTTTATTCATTGGGTATTCAGTGAGACTTTCTCGTCTCTGTCTTGCAGTTTATATTTTACAATAAATTTCTTTATGGGAAACTATTTGAATACATTTAAATAGCTTCAGGAGATATAAAAATGACTTATTTCTGTTTTATAATAACTTTTTACATATAAAAGGGAAAATAGAAAGCATCTACTTAAAAATAAATTAAGAATATGCTTTCATTTTGTAATAAACAGGACCATAGTGTATATGAAGACCTAAAGGAAGTTATACAAATATTACTATACTAAAAATTTCCCAAGTTGGAACTCTAAATTCCTAAGAACTACTTTAGGCAAAATAGTCAGACATTTAAATACTATTGCTAAATAAAAAATGTCTTCAAATTATTTATTTTTACAAAATGAAAATAGCATTTTTATAAAGGAAATAGAATAGAAGAAATATAAGCTTTATTTCAAACTTTTAATGATGAAACACAGTGGTCACAAAAGCAAGAAAAGTTATGATGATAGCTTAGTTATTAAATTAGAGCCCTAGATTGCTGGATAGAGCCTCTTTTTGAGGACTTCAAGCCAGCAAAGTTATCAATTCTTTCATCAAACGCCCATCATTTAACTTCTTGTAGTGATTAATGTAGTACCTGACTCAACTCCTCCTAAACTTGACAATCCTGAGTTTACAGAGACAGTGCTAGAATGTGAAGATGAAAGAAATGTATACACCTCTTAGTTTAATATAGAAACCTCAAGTTTTATCCACAACTGATCCTGCTGGAAGCACTGAAAGAGCAGCAGTATAAATATAAGTTCACTCCAGCAGTGACAGATTCAATCACCCAGTGATTGTGTAATGTTAGCTTAAGGATCGTTGATAGTTTATTATTTTACCAATGGATGAAAAGAATCCTTAAAATTATAATCATTTTTTAAAATGAACTTTCTGTTGGTCTAATCATTAAGACTCTGTGCTCCCGACGCAGGAATTGAATGCAGGTCTCCTGCGTTGTAGGCAGATGCTTTACCTCTGAGCCTGAGGGAAGCCCTCTCCCAATGCAAGGGTCACAGATGTGATCCCGAGTTGGGGGCTAGAGCCCATATTCCACACAATGCGGTCAAATAAATCAATAAATAAAATAAAAAGAAAAAAAAAGAACTTTTTTTTCCAATTATCTGTCAGACAATACAGTTTTAAGTAAATCAACACTTTGTTATAATATGTTTCCCTAGATATTTCTTCCATGGACAAAGTCCTTGAGGAATCAGTCATGTATTTCAAGTATCAGCAGAGCTTAGGAGACCAGCTGAGTCGCATTACTCTCAGCATTTTATTTATTCACAAGGAAATCTTGACTTAAATTAGCCAGATTCTGCTTTGTCGTCACTTGATTATCTAGATTTACACAGGGGTTGGAGAAGCTATTTTTGCAATTCAAAGATGCCAACTTGTCAAAGACTAAATCAAGGTGATATTCATAAAGCCAGTTTTACATGAAGGGTTCTGAACTTCTACAAGAAATAACACACTATTTTTCTCTCATTCTTTCATAGAGGTATAGAAATGTCACTGTAATAAATTATTATATGTACCCATTCTCATTTTTCTTAGATTATAAGTATCCATACTGCCAGGAGATCAAGCCAGTCAATGCTAAAATAAATCAGTCCTGAATATTCATTGAAAGGACTGATGCTGAAGCTGAAGCCCTAAGCTTTGGCCACCTGATGTGAAGAACTGACTCATTTCAAAAGACCCTGATGCTGGGAAAGATTGAAGACAGGAGGAGAAGGGGACAACAGAGGATGAGATGGTTGGATGGCATCACCGACTCAATGGACATAAGTTTGAGCAAGCTACGGGAGTTGGTGATGGACAGGAAGTCTGGCGTATTGCAGTCCATGGGGTCGTAAAGCGTCAGACATGGCTGAGTGACTGAACTGAACTGATCCAAATGATTTAAAAATTTCAAGTTGATCCAGTCACCATTATCCAAGTTCAAAAGGCATTAAAATGCAAGAAGTTAAAAGTTGAAGGTAAATTCCATTTTGTATATTTTAAAAAGGACACAAAACCCATCTTGCTCAATACAGTTTTTTTGATCAGTTGCAATCTCTTAAAGAAATAAAAGCAACAGACTCTTTTACTTAATCTTTGGAAATCTGTCATAGAGACATACATCTTCTACTATTTGACTGAAACTCCATTAAAGATCCTACAATTATTGTATTTTGGCATTCTATGGAAACTTCAAGACTTGTTAAGTTCAAGATTTGTGTTTATTTTGTAAGTAAAATTCTTAATATGCCAAACAACCAGTACAGTTGAACCAGCTAATAAATGGTAATGCTAAAGCTAGAAATCAGAGTACCTTACTGCTGCTGTTTGGTCTTCCCACTAATAACACCACCTTTAAAAAATTTGAGAAAACATATTTAATCCTTTCTGTGGAGGACAGACCCTAGAGTGACTCTCATGGCTTTTTCCCATCTACTCTCTTCCCTTCTATTCATACCCGGTTTGATCCTCTACTCCTAAGGGTACACAAGGCATGTGACTTGCTCCTTATCTTAGACTACAGCAAAGATACAGAGATGCTGCTGCTGCTGCTGCTAAGTCGCTTCAGTTGTGTCTGACTCTGTGCGACCCCATAGACGGCAGCCCACCAGGCTCCTCTGTCCCTGGGATTCTCCAGGCAAGAACACTGGAGTGGGTTGCCATTTCCTTCTCCAATGCATGCATGCATGCTAAGTCACTTCAGTCGTGTCTGACTCTGTGCGACCCCAAGGACAGCAGCCCACCAGGCTCCTTTGTCCCTGGGATTCTCCAGGCAAGAATACTGGAGTGGGTTACCATTTCCTTCTCCACAGAGATGTTACAGAAATGTAACTTAGTTTCCAAATATATTTTGAGTTAATCAAAAGGAAGATTATCCTGAGAAACTTGACTTAATCAGGGGAAAGCCCTTAGAGAGGGAGTAGGTCCTCCCTGAGTTAGACTCTGAACAAGAGAGAATTTCCTAGTGGACATGATGAAGTAAACAGTCATGCTGCGGAAGCACACGTGGCAAGATCCTCAGGCGGTCCTTGGGAACTACAGGTGGTCTTGGGCATCAGAGGTTGGTCTCTAGTCTATAACCAGCAACAAGTGAGGGCCTTCTGTCACACAGATAAAAAAGGTTTGAATTCTGACAACAATCTGAATAAACTTGGAAGCAAATTTTTCTCATTATGCCTACAAATGAAAACATAAAGCCAATATTTTGCAACCTTGTCAGATTTGAAGAAAGGACCCAGCCAAGCCAAACTTGAACTTATGACCCACAGAAACTGTAAGATAAGTGTGTCTCATTTTAAACTCTTAAATTGTGATAATTTGTTACTCTGCTATAGATAACTACATTAGAGCCTTTAGTTCTGTCATTTGAGAGTAAACTGTGTTTATAACCTGCTTGTGTGTAACATATAGAAATGATCCACAGTTTGGAGTCTTATTTCTACATCACAGCCCTTCTTCAGCTGTGCTGTATGCTAGGAAGTGACTGTCCCCTCAGGCAGCAGTTCCCAGACATGTGATTTCATAAACCAAGATTATTTAAAAATATGTTTTGGGGATAAACACAGTATTTTCAAAACCATTAGTTTTTTAACATAATATCATTTTTAAAACATCAAAAATATCTAATCATTTTATCATTAAAAAATAAGCTATAACACTAAAACTATGGATATGATCTCAGAATAAAGGTGAGACTTTTGCAAGAAAGGAAAGTTTGTAACTTATGTAGACATACACACACCATCACATACCATACCCACACCCACATACACATATACATGCATTCACTCTTTCATTTTCCCATTTGCCCTAGTTTGGAACAGACATAATATTGTCACAGATTAAAACCAGACTATAGATTGTCACTTGGAAGCTACTCTTCTAAGGAAAAGTTTTAAAACTGCTGGAACTACTGAGCTCAACCTTCAAAACATGGTGTTAGATTATTACATGGAGTCATTTTTGGCTTTGTGTACATTACTTCTTTTTCAATTTATTTTACACAAAGATTGAACCAGAATATAGATGGACATTTGAGGGAAAGGAGGACATAAGAAAGCTACACTATGGAGCAAAGTTGTGCTTAAGTCACTCAGTTGTGTCTGACTCTTTGTGACCCCATGAACTACAGCCCGCCAGGCTCCTCTGTCCATGGCATTTCCCAGGCAAGAATACTGGAGTTGGTTACCATTTCCTCCTTCAGAGGATCTTCCTGACCCAGGGATCAAACCTGGATCTCCTACATTACAAGGAAATTATTCACCATCAGAGGCACCAGCCAAGCCCAGAGCAAAGAAAGCATCTTCAACAAGTACTGCTGGAACAACCGAACAACTAACTACATTAGAAGAAAAGAGAATCTAGACATAGACACTATACTATTAATAAAAATTAACTCAAAATGATCATAGACTCAAAACAAATGCAAAGATATAACACTCCTAGAAAATAACATAGGAGAAAACCTAGATGACCTTGGATATAATGATGGGTTTTTTTCTAAGATACAATGCCAAAGACATGATCCATGAAAAATAAGAATTGATAAGTTGGACTTCATTAAATTTAAAAACTTCTCTCTGAAAGACAATATCAAGAGAATTAGAAGACAGGCCACAGAATTGGAGAAAATATTTGCAAAAGACATATTTTGCTAAATTGATGGACCTAATTTCCTAACATATTAAGTCTTTCCCACTGTTAACTTTGGTAATCTTATGACTGAGCAAAATGAATATAAGAAGTGGTTAACTGCTCTTGATTGAATACACACACACACGTACTCCAGAGTCTATTCTTTTTCTCTACACATTTATAGGGATTCAAAACAACTAGTTTAAAGAGACAGTTTTCTGAGACTGATAGCGCACAGTGTCACACAAAGATTTGTGAATAGACAGGTGTACCTACGTTCTACTTTAACCAGCCATAGTGGGGAGCCATGTGAAATATCACTTCACTGGAGGAGCCACATGTGATTGGCTATTGTTAAAGACACAGGTATGTTTACACGCACAAGATAAAGTTGAAGGAAATGGGAAATTATTTGGAAAAATGAAAGAGCATGACGCAGCTTAACTTGAGTTAGCTGTGTGTTCATATGGTATGCCCCTGCACCGAGCCCTGTGTCTGTTTTTCTTTTCTTTCAAGCTTGAATGAGCTCCGTTGCAAGTACTGGAGGATGCGGCAACCTGCTTTAACTTAGAAAGAAGAGAAAAAGAAAAGATTTCACACTTTGCCTTTTATAAATGTATATTAGATTTTTGTTCAGATATATTCAAGGGCCTTAACATTTTCAATGGCCTATGAAATTTGTCAAAGATCATCATACAAAATTTGAGTCTTTTTAATTTAATGTATTGGCTCTAGAAAATAAAAAAGAAAGCCACAAAACCAAAATGAATAAATGTTTAATTAAATGTCTGAATAACATTATTATGTAAACTTCATTAATTACTCAATTTAGTATTCATAAAATATTTATTACACTTGAAAACAGTTTTGTGAAAATATTTTTCACTTTGCAAGATTTTCCAAACATGCAGAATGTAAAAAATCATAGCCTATCACAAATTATATCAGTTATACATAGTTAAATAATTTTGAAAACCAATATAACATTTCTTTCTCCAAATTTCACAGTAAATAATTGCTGTTGAATGCAGATATACTTTCCTTGGCTTGCTATGATGTGTGCTCTGACTTTTGAAAGGCCTGATCAAATTCTTTAAGCAGTTCTACTCTTTTCAGCCATTGCCTACTGTGCCATGATAGATAAGACATAGGTATTTGGTCCATGATTTACTGTGTTGGTCGTTTAGTCGTGTCTGACTCTTTGTGACCCCAGGGACTGTGGCCTGCTAGGTTCCTCCATCTATGGAATTTTCCAGGCAAGAATACTGGAGTGGGTTGCCATTTCCTTCTCACAGGGGTTATCCCAACCCGGATCTCCTGCATTTCAGGCAGATTCTTTACCGTCTGAGCCACCTTACTGCTCTAAAACTTTTCAAACTAGGGTAGGCCTGGGACTGCGTTCTCTGCAAGCTGTGTCTGGTCAGAAGGTTTATTGTGAAGTGTTCCTAGGAAATATACTCCTGGTGGCTCAGAGGTTAAAGTGTCTGCCTCCAATGCAGGAGACCTGGGTTGGATCCCTGGGTCGGGAAGATTCCCTGGAGAAGGAAATGGTAACCCACTCCAGTATTCTTGCCTGGAGAATCCCATGAACGGAGGAACCTGGTAGGCTACAGTCCACGGGGTTGCAAAGAATCAGACATGACTGAGCGACTTCACTTTCACTTTAGGAAGGCAAAAGGCAAGCTCCCTACACTAGGATTGCAAGAGATGACCCAGCTGATACAATGAGCTGCGGTGCTAGGATGGCCCTTCAGAGTTGTCCCCAAATTGGGGCAGAAAGCAAAGCCTTTGGATGCCTACATCAACCAGTTACTGGTCACATCTCCCCCTGTAGGGGACATAACTTTTGGCAAGCAGCTCAAGACAGCTGAGGAAAACACTTCAGTGAGTGAATGTGGACATGTAGAATCACATGGAGTATATATGTACTTTAGGGAGTGTTAGGTTACTTCACACCACAGTTCAGCCCATATGTTACAGTTAGACAGAAGCAAACTGGAGGAGAGGTGGGATTTCACCCAGTTCATTAGTTTATCAGATTAATACAATGGTAATGATGTATTTCTGGGTAAGTGTTTCTACTGAACTAATATTAAATGAAACCCCTGTGCTACATAAAGCTACCAATGCAATATTAAATTATCAAAGATTTCTTGAACACTCTAAATTCTGAACTACTAGCATATAGTATAAAATAGACATGTACAATTCTGGATTTAATCTATCTTGGCCATATCATAATTTGTTTTTATCCATCAAGCATCTCTTATTGGGCTAGAACCCTAAAAGCCTAATATTACTTTTCAGTTTATGACTCTTACTGTAAAGAACAGGAAACAAATGCCTAGAGAGTTGATATAACTTGGCCAAATTCACATAAGTTGTAAGACATGAATGACAGAATTTATTCTATACATCTTTGATCCACAGTCCAGATTTTCCTCTCTAATATACCATGTTGTTACTTTAGTTCAGAAGATGTTGTTAAAACTCCTTTAAAATGCATGCAAAAATAATGTAAAATTATGCTCAATGAAGTGAAGAAAAGCTATACGTGAATACTAATTCCATTGCAAATATAGCTTGCTACTCTATGCCACATGCTGTCTGAAGGACTTTAATTGAATAGATGTTTCACAGCCTCGAAAGGATATACTATCATTGTATTATCTTCCCCTCCCTTTTTTGAGATTGTTAAAATAAGACATAGATGGAGTTAGGTAATTTCTCAAGGCTATACAACACTTGGGGAAGGAAATGGCAACCCACTCCAGTACTCTTGCCTGGAAATTCCCATGGACGTAGAAGCCTGGTTGGCTATAGTCCATGGGGTCGTAAAGAGTCGGATATGACTGAGTGACCTCACTCACACAACAATAAGCAGTAGAGTTGGCATCAGACGCTTGTAGTCTAACATCAAAATCTTCCACTTAACCACAAAATTCGACACCATTTTGGGTTAAGTGTTGATGTATTATATTTTAAGTGCTGGTGTACCACATTGCTTTAATTTAAAAAAAATAGTGTTCCCATTGGCACATATTTCTGGGAGCCAAAGTCAATGTGTATAACATCTAGAAAATTTCAAGGACTGCAAATGAAGAGGATTTGAGAGTGTTATTTTTAAGCAGAGGTAATACATCAGCCATTGTCCCTAACAATGGTAGTAAAAATGCACTTCAAAAGACACACAGTACAGCCAAAGTAGGCAAGGCTTTGAAGAAGGCCACTCAGTGAGAGTGGACGAGTAGACTGTACCACAGGTTAAGGATGGATATTTTGATCGCTCATCAAAAGAGCTACTGCTGCTAAGTCGCTTCAGTCGTGTCCGATTCTGTGCGACCCCATAGATGGCAGCCCACCAGGCTCCGCCGTCCCTGGGATTCTCCAGGCAAGAATACTGGAGTGGGTTGCCATTTCCTTCTCCAAATTCCCTGCATCTATCTAAATATCAAATCAACACTGTACTTTCTCTAAAGCTTATGTATTTTTTCAGTCACTATCTTATATTTTTTGACTACAGGACATGCAATACACTTTTAACCTGTCATTTTTGCACATACAGGGTAAGATAGTATTTTCCATGAAAATAATATTTTAAAGTATCTTTCCTTTTCACTGAATAGTCAAGCACAAAACAAGGATATAGATTAAAGTGTGAAATTCTGTAATTTATAGTTATTTAATTAGAAAGCAAATTTTTTCCAGCTTCTTATACTCCTAAGAAATGTATATATATTTACATATATATATATATGTGTATATATATATATATATAGTAATTATTTGATCAACACTTAGTCTAAAGTGGGGCTTCCCAGGTGGCTCAGGGGTAAAGAATCTGTCTACAATGCAGCAGTCACAGGTCTGACCATGAGTTAAAGGTCCCATGATCCTTTTCCCTTTTCCTGGAAAAGGAAATGGCAATCCACTCCTGTATTCTTGCCTAGGAAATCCCATGGACCGAGGACCCTGGCAAACTGCAGTCCATTGGTCACAAAAGAGTCAGACACAACTCAGAAACCAAACAACAACATGTTTAAAGGGGCTTTCTCCTATTATAATGGCACTGTACTAATGATCAAGACTGGGAAAAAAGAGAGAAAACATGTACACATTACCTTTTAAATTATTTTATAATCATACAATTAGGATTCCTAGAATATACATTCTATTCTTTCCAATAAGCACAAATATTTTATAAAGATTACTTCCTATATCTCAGAGAAATATTAGCAAAGGAAAAATATAGTGTGCTAATTCTTGCTTTGAGACATGTACCCTGTATATGTAAGCTTTGATGAGTACTAATGGATACTTCTTAGTTTTGACCCTTAGGTTGAAAATAACAGCTTGATGTTATTTTTCAGGAAGACTAAGATCCATTTCTAAACATTTTAGAAATCTCAGGGCTTTTTTTCTCCTTATAAATAGACAAATAAATGACCACATTAGCACTTGCACTTCAATATGAGCCGAGGACATTTTAAAAATGTCACAACTCAGGGTTAACTTATTTTTGACATCTGGTTTTCAGATTTTTCTCTGTAATTGTCTGTTTGCTGCCTCATTGCCATACAAGGGACTGAAGGTCAAATGCCTCTCTTTCCTGTATTTCCATAAGACATTAAGTCTCAAAGTTTTAAATATTTCATGTATTGTGGGTTACTGGATTTTCCCAAGTTCTAAACTAGTTTAAACATTTGAACATGGGAACGTCTTCTGCTTAGGTCAAAACTGCTCCCCGGTAAGAACTGTAAGTCACTTGATTCCAACTACAAGCTGCTCAATTTTTAGCAGATGCTTGTGCATTTGTTTCTCTAGACCAGTGGAAACATTTTGGCCTAGTCTTACAAGAGCAAACATGAATGCAGCCAACACATGGCGGTATGCTCTTACATAAGAAACTGAATACATTGTCAAGGTGATGTCATCAAAGCTGAGCTAACTGACATAACTAGGAACCAAATTTTCTTTTTAAATCAGGATCAATTCCAGAATGGAGTCAAGCGAACTGAAATGTGCCCTCCACACAGCCTTTCTGCTTGGGGGGTCTCAAATACAAAAAATATTCTAAGTCTATGGGCATGAAACATTGAACTTATTGCCGGCTCATATCATCCATTGAGAATACTAGACAATGAAAACATCGTAAGATGGTAGTTTTAACATGGAAATGTTCATTTTAGTTCAGAAGTCCCACTGTTCATTACCTGTTCAACAAGCATATTGATAATCTTTTTATGTACTGCATGTTGAGCTAGTTACTAGAGAAACAAAGAAAAAAGTTGCTTCTCTCAAGAAATCCAGGAGTCTAAAGGCTGGTATTTGTCTTGTATGACACTCTCTGTAAGGAAGTGTCTTTATCTCCCCTAGTGGATTATGATGACTTTTATAAACTATTCTAAGACCCAGAATGCAAACTAAATCCTTAAATGCCTTTTCAAGGGTATCCTGTATTTAAGTGCCAGTCCTCCTGTCCTCACTCCCTACCCTCAAGCTTAGTCTGTGTTTATAAAAGATGTGTTCAAATTCTATGTATCAGGACTCTATCCCCTCCCCAGAGCTGAAATGACTAAAGATGAGCACCTATCCAAGCTTGACAATTTGTTAGCTGAATAGCAGCACCTGGTGTGGCTTTGAGCAAAACCTTTGATCAAGTATGGACAAGGATGATTGGTTAGGTCATTCACAAAGTTTCTCTGGAGAATTTAAATCAAAGTAGGTGGAAAGTTGACTGTGGAAAACAGAAGCAAAAAGAGACTGAGGAAAGAGTACACAGGAACTGCTGGGCAGCTAAAGCTCTGAATATACAGACAGCATAACACAGAAGGGAAGATAAATAAGGAAATACAGTCACTGTGGGTGAAGTGATACACAGAGAGAAAGACAAGGTCATATTTGTCTAATTATGTCAGAGGTGCAAATTTCTGGGAAAAAAAAAATCCAAAAAGCAAAAAAACCCTGACTTCCATTATCTCTAAGTTGGCTCTGCAACTATTTCTAGATTTCTCTGTTATTTTTCTACTGTAGTCTTCTGATAAATATCCACTATTTTAAGGTGAAATTAGCGAGTCTTTGTTCCTTCCTTTCAATTGAAAGAGCCTAAATATTTCATTATGACAAATGTGCAAAATATTTATGAACTGCCCTAGTGTGACTTAGCAGCAGTAGTGTGTTACCAAATCAGAGTTTAGATCTCTGATATTGAAGAGTTTGTAATATCATAGCTAGAACATTCCTAAAGGAGAAGATGGACTTCCCTGGTGGCTCAGATGGTAAAGAATCTGCCTGCAATGTGGGAGACTTGGGTTCAATTCCCTGAATCAGGAAGATCCCCTGGAGGAGGACATGGCAACCCACGCCAGTATTCTTGCCTGGAGAACCCCATGAACAGAGAAGTCTGGTGGGCTATAGACCATGGGGTCACAAAAAGTTGGATATGACTGAGTGACTAACACTTTTAAAGGAAAAGATAAATCATAAATAATACAGGTATAGATATACACATAATCCATGCTTAATCATTTTTCAATAATCTATAGATATATAGACATACATACAAATCCACAAATAAATCCAGGAATCAGGATCACTGTGATATGTTACCAAATGCAGCAGCTACTCCAACCCTGCATACCTGGGAGGGCATGCTTTCCATAAACAAATATGCATGGTGTTTCAAGGAGGGAGAACTCAGAGTCAGCACTGAAATATGATAAATTATATATAAAAGTTTTCAAGGAAAGTATGAGAGAATTTTAATTGAGTGCAAGCTAAGTTGCTAACATTATAGTAGAGATCGTCATACATATGATCTCATTTAGTCCTTACAAAAAATTCTGGGATGTTTTATATTATAAATTACAAAAATAAGAAAATCAAGACTCAGGGAGTTTGAAGTAACTTCTCTAAAGTCACATTTGAAATTGAAACGCATTACTTTCTGGCTCTAAAGCTCACATTCCTTTCATCTTACCAATATGCCTGTTCTTCATTCAGCATAATCATCTGATATCAAAAAGAACACAATAACCTCATTCCCACTAGAGTCCTTGACTCCTGATTCTTGTGTACTTAACTCTTTTCCTGAATTTTCCAGAAAGGAAATTTCCACTAACTTCTAAGTGTTGTCAAGGAAGGGACTGTCTTCACTTAATAAAGTGGAATCAGTCACACAGTGGTCAAGAAATATTTGTTGAACAAATGCTTTAAAGGAGGTTTATTTAACAAGTATTATTGCAGATTACCCCAAATCAACCTTGGCAATCCAAATGCCAAGCTTAGCTTGGTGGTTTTTCTTTCTTATTTTTGTTTTTTTTTTTGGAGAGACAAACTCATTTAGAACTTAAGTCTGTGGACTCTGGAGACAGTGTCTGTATTTGCCACTTCACAGATGCATTGCCATAAGTTACTTAGTTTCCTGAACTGTAAAGAATTAATAATAGATGATAGGTTTGGTGTGGATAGTAAATTAGTTAATACCATGAAATATTTAGAACAGCGTCAGGAAATTGATAAGCATTAAGTAAATGTGAACTATTTTAAGGAACCTCAGAGAATTTTCACTCAATACCACTCCCATTCTTTATTTTTTAGGAAAGGGCAGGACTTTCTTAGATCATGTGTGACTTATCAGGGGACCCAACAGAACCCTGGTAAGCTGACAAAACAGAATGTGACTGTGATCATGTGTTGGAGGGGTGGTGGTGAAGGATACTCCTATACTGAAGGATCTGACAATTTAATAAATAATCTACTCTTGGAAAGGGACCTTCAGTAAATGGTTTGATCATTAATAATTTTAGCTTTGTGAACCATATAATTTCTGCTGCAACTACTGTACTCTGCTGTTGGACTATGCAGTCAGTTACAGATAACAGATGAACAATGAATGTGGTTGAGTTCTAATAAAACTTTACTGACAAAACAAGAAGTGGGCCAGATTTGGCCTAAGAATCATATTTTGAAAACTTCTGTGGGCAAAGATGGGTACAGTGCTCAGATAATGAATGTATCTCTGGGGCCTTGGCTTCCTAGATACACCTTGAATATCATTAATCGGCAGCAGATCTTTAAACTTTATGATAGTAGTTTCTCATTTGTGTTGGAATAAATGCTCCATGACATTCCTTTAAGATTAAGATGCTACTAAAGAATGCAGAAACCTAGAAATCCCCTGTGGCAAAAATGGAAAATCTTGCTATTCCTACTTAGATTTTCCTCCCCTAAATTGTGTTCTAGATGATTTAAAGATTTTTATAATGCGATTTAAGTAGGAAAGGGAAAGAGCAGGAGGATAAGATGAACACGCTTGCCAGGGCTGGGGAAATAGCTTTCTGTATGGCTCTGATGTGGGGAATCACAGAATATCTATAATATGCAGCCTCGTAACATATCATACCATGTGATATGTGAAAAAGTAAAACGGGAATAAAGTACTGATGCTGTGGTCTATTTATTCTTTTCACCATGTCTGAAAATTGCAACCCATTTGAATAGTTTTTTGATAGTGACTTGTGTGTCTTTAATGAGAACATCATTCTGTCACTGGACCACAAGGGTGATGGTTCCTTAAACATTACACACTTTACACACATTACTCTAGATTGGAAAGTGAAGATAAATGATGATAAACCAGTAAAACCAAAAGTTAGTTCTATAAAAAAGATAAAAAAAGAATTGATAAACCTCTAATCAGACTGATTAAAGAGAAACAAAGAAAGAATATAGAAAGTCAAGACTGTAAAGGTCAGCATAATCTCAGATCCTACATACATTAAAAAAAGGTGGGGGGGAATATTAAGCTCAATTTAATGACTGTAAATTCAACAATGTTACTTATATCTGAAGTGTCTGCCATTATGATTTTGATAAGCCTGTGTTTTAGTTGAGGGGTAGCAGCTTCAGACAGAACAATAATAGCAGCCTGACACTTTTATATAAACTCAGAAAACAGCTCCATCTTCTTAAGTGGGGTAATACTAAGAATGGCTCTTTAACAATGACCACATCCTTACTCAAAACATCACTAATCTCAAGCTGCATCCTTCCCAGTTGAGTCACTGCACACTTGAAATAATTCTTAATGAGTTTACATCTTACACCTTGACAATACTGAGAATTTCAAGTATTTTCCCCTTACTAATATTGGCATATTTTTCCGGAGTTCTACACTTCTGATAGCTCTTCAGTCACAATCTAGTTAACTCTTATTAAAACTTCATTCATTAAAAAATACATTGTTAGCCTGGCATATTATTTCTAAGACTTCAGTAGTTGTTTTTGGTAGCTTCAATATGGGCATTGGTTCTACCAAGATTAAAAATGGTTCTCAATTCCGGAATCACTTCTTAAAACTGCTTTCTATGGCAAGAGCCTTATTCAGTATCTACAACAGTATCTAACGTCCATAGTAAAATATCTATGGAAAGTAAGTTAATGAATAGTCATGGAGAATAGCTCAGATATACATCTGCATGTGATAAACACTAGATAGAGACAGTGAAATTAAAGTCACTCAGTCATGTCTGACTCTGCAACCCCAACTATACAGTCCATGCAATTCTCTAGGCCAGAATATTGGGATGGATAGCCTTTTCCTTCTCCAGGGGATCAAACCCAGTTCTCCTGCATTGCAGGTGGATTCTTTACCAGCTAAGCCACAAGGGAAGCCCAAGGATACTGGAGTGGGTAGCCTATCCCTTCTCTAGCAGAACTTCCTGACCCAGGAATCGAACCAGGGTCTCCTGCATTGTAGGTTGATTCTTTAACAACTGAGCTATCAGGGAAGCGCTGTGATAAACACTAAATTTGTACAAATTCCCAGTCATAAGAAGCAAAACCTAACAAAACAAACCAATGTAATAGTCTGTGATTCATTGGAAAATTGGAAAAGAGCTTTCTTTCAGCTTTGGGATAATTGGTATATTGCTTACTTTCAAGATTAGTCATGGTATTATATACCATTGTGCTTAAAAACCAATCGGGTTTTCTGCAGACTATAGGAATAAGACTCACCAAAATCTCTAAACTAAAATATTCTTACCCTCCCCCTTATTTAACTAATGCCACCTTTCATCTGCCAGGATTATATACTGGCTACTGAATAAGTGTCTTTGCAACCTTCTTTTCTCTCAGCTCACCTTTGGGATTCTGCTCTAGTTAGAAAATAATGCACCACCAATGCCTCTTTAGAACATTCACACTTCCATTAAAGTTTTATTTGCCATGGGGAAGGTTACTAGTATTTTGGATGAAAACAAAATACTAGGCTCACTATTGTTATAAACATGCTGATGTTAAATCATTATCATGTCCTCCTACTTCTCAGATAATGCACCTTTTTTGAATGCTAAGGATATTGTCTATTGTACGACAAAGGTTTTCTCTATAGATAATACTACTGGGAACTAAAACAGACAAAGATATTGAAACGGTGATACTTTATTCATGACCATATGCTGCTACTGATTTTTGCACCAAAGCATGTATCAATTTATTCCTTTTTTATTCTTCTGTTTCAACAGATTCATACTGTTATTATGAAAAGTAAAACACATAAGGGGCAGATGATGATAAATGATAAGTGATCTAATATTCACTGATTGATAAATTCAGCAGCTACTATATTACTTTTATCCTGCATAGACATGAGAAATGCAATCATAATAAAATGTGATTTAAATTTACCTGTAATAGATATTCTATTCATTTATAACTTACATGAGAAAAATTATGATTTGAACATTCATACTATATTTAGAACAAATCAAGAGTAGAGTGAAAAAGAATTGATCTGAAAGAAGTAAAAACTTAATAAACTATCAAGTTCATATTGTGTGCAAGGTGAATTAAATATAAAGATGTTAATAATTTAGAATTTAGAGAGACAAAGTAAAAGTTATTATGACTATCAATCATATCAATAATTTCATCAAATACAAGTGCTTTAAACACATCAATTATAATAAACATTTTTAAATAGATTAAAAAAAATAGGAGTCTAATATATGCTGTTGAAAAGAAACCTAACTTAAATACAAAGACAGCTGAATTAAAAGTGCAGGAAAAGTTATATCCTTCAAACACACAAGAGAAAGTGATTATTTTAATATCAAAGTAGGATTCAGAACAGGGTAAAGAGTGATGTTGTGTATGTGTGTACACATTGTGTATATGAGTGCTCAGTTGCTCAGTCACATCTGACTCTTTGCGACCCATGAACTCTTTGTTACCACATGGACTGTAACCCACCAGCTTCTCTGACCATGGATTTCTCAGGCAAGGATGCTGGAGTGGGTTGTCATTTCTTACCCCAGGGGAACTTCCGAGCCCAGGATCGAACCTGTATGTCTTGTGTCTCCTGCACAGGCAGGTAGATTTTTAACTACTGCACCACCTGCATAGTGCTAAATGGGTCAGACCACCAAGAAAATACAACTGTGCTACATGCATAAGTGTCTAAGAGTTTTAAAATACATGAAGCAAAAAACTAATAGAAATAAAAGGAGAATCAGATAGATCCACAATTATATTTGGAGACTTCAGCATTCTATTCAACAATTGATAGAGCAAGTAGACAGAAATCAGTAAGTTTACAAGAGATGTAAAAAACACTGTTAATCAACTTGACCTAATTGTTATTTACAGAATACTCCACCAATAACAACAGAATACTTAATATTTTCAAGTACACAAGAGATTTTATCCATGATTCACTATATCTTGGGAATAAAATAAGCCTTAAAAATGTAAAAGAATATTATAACTTATGTAAGTAAAGAAAGCTTTCTCTGACATTTTTTTCCCTAAATCTAGAAAATTCCCCAGTATTTGAAATTAAACCACACATTTCCAAGTAACCCATGGATGAAAGAGGAACTCATAAGGGAAGTTATAAGCATTTTATACTGAGTAAAATTTAAAACAACATATCAAAACTTGTTGGGCATAGTTAAAGAAATAGGTAGAGGGAAATTTATCATTAAATGTCTATATTAGAAAAGAAGAAAGACTCAAATCAATGATCTAATTTTATCTTCAATCTTACAAAGCTAGAAAGAGAAAGGCAAGCAAAAGGAAGGAAATAATAAAGATAAGAGCAGAAATAAATAATGTGGAAAATAGGAAAATATTGTAGAAATCAATAAAATCAAAAGTTAGTTCTATAAAAAGATCAATAAAATTGATAAACCTCTATGAGAAAAATAGTTTAAAATATAGAAAATCAAGAATGTAAAGGTAGGCATGCTGTCAGATCCTACAGACATTAAAATAAATGAAAAAGAATGTTGTTGTTGTTTAGTGTCTGACTCTTTTGTGTCTACATGGACTGTATACCCTGCCAGGTTCCTCTGTCCATGGGAATTCCCAGGCAAGAATTCTGGAGTGGGTTGCTATTTCCTTCTCCAAATAAGGGAATATTAGGCACAATTTAAAGACCATAAATTCAATAACTTAGATGAAATGGACTAATTCTTTTAAAGATACAAAGTACCAAGTATCATTTAAGAAAAAACAAATGATCTGAATAGTTTGATGTCAATTAAAGAAATAGAAGTTAAAGACTTCAACTTAAGAGGACTCCAGGTGCAGATGGCTACCTTACTAAATTCAAGTAAACATTTAAAAACAACAATAACAACACCAGAAAAATACCACAAAAATTCTTCCAAAATATTGAGGAGAAGGGAAAACTTCCTAAGTTATTTTATGCAGGTGACCTCATCTCATGCTGATACCAAAAATCAGAAAAAGACATCCCAGAAAAATAAAATTATAAAGCAATATCCTTGTGATTCCAAATGCAAAAACCCTCAACAAAACAAAATCAAATCAAATCCAGCAATGTATAAAAGTGATAAGACATCAAGATCAAATGGCCATATTTGAAGAATATAAGACTTATTAATTTGAAAATCAACCTGGGAGTGTCGATAATATTCATTCACGGTAAAGCAAACAAACAAACCAAAAAACAAACAATAAAACCTGCAAAATGGCATAGAAAGGAGTATCTTTGCAAATACCTAGTACTTACAAAACAAAGAAACCAAAACTACAGCTAACAGAATAGAAATAAAAAAAGATAAAATAGTCTTTATTTTCAGACAACACATAGAAAGTCTGAAAAAATCTTTAAAAAGAAACAAAACAGCTGCTAACACTAAGTTAAAATTTGCAAAATACAAGGTCAACATACAAAAATCAAATATATTTCTATTTGTAAAATGCCAATTTCCCCCAAACTGATCTATTAATATAAGATCAACACACTTGTGGTATAATAATGAATATGCATAGTGATAGGCAAGGCCCAGGAACGCCTCCTGAGTCTACTTGTGGTGAAGGACACTTGTGCAAATATCCAGAAGGTTCTTAGATCCTCCTGAGGTAGAAATTGCAAAGAGGCAGTGTAGGACTCTGTGACATCAGTCTTGTTTTCAATAAACATTAGCCTAAAGCTATAGCCTTTGTCCTGAATTCCTGGAATGTGTCCTTAGTGTGATAAATCATCAGCATTTAGATCCAGGGAAGAGCAGTGATTAGCTTTTGTTCCATATGCCTGAGGGAAAATCAACTGGTGATCTTTAATCAAGCCCATACATCTGGTCCATTGTAAAGTGGCCAAGGGGCATGAAAAAGGGCTCAGAAGAAGCCATGCAGTTGTTAAGTTAAGCACCTTAACCTTTCAACTGATTGGTTAGAAATAAGGATAGGAGTCAACCAAAAATGTACAGATTTAGAATATGAAAACTGCTGCAAGTCTCGCCTTTGGGGTACTATTGACTGGCTCTCAGTGTCTATACTTAGAGCTTTGTACTTTCCTTTTCTCTAAAAAATCCCATTTGCTTGTTACTGTGAGTGTTTGCATGTTCCTGGATTCCATTTTTTGGTTCCATGAGCAAGAACTTGGAATTCCTATTTCACTCCTACATGTGGCCCCCTAGTGGGGATATCTTTAAAATTTCCCATGGTGATGGATGTTAATTAGATTTATTATTATTTGTATACATTGTTTCACTATACATAAATATCAAATCAGTATGCGATATACCTGAAACTAATATGCTGCTATATGTCAATTATATTTTAATTTAAAAAAATTGTAAAGGATGCAAGATGATGTTTAAATTCCTTCTGAAAATACAATAGCAATGATAGAAAACAACGTCAACAACAACAGAATAGCTTCAACAACTCTGCAAGAGACAACTATGTACACCGTGGGGTGTGACATTATAGTTAAAAGCAAAATGTTGAAAATAATTTCTGAACACTACTTTCTACACTGACTAAAAATCTTTGTGTCCTTTTTATAATTCTGTAATGCTAGATATTAACTCACAAAAAACTATAACATAAATTATATTTGTCATATGAGACAAATGATGTCTGTTTGGTACAGAAGACTAATCCCAAAGGTTTCTGTTTAACTTCCTCTAGGACAGTGACTGTATTTTACCTTAAATTGTCTATATATATATATATATATATATATATATATATATATATATATATATACACACACACACACACATACCAGGAACCTAGTGATACACTTTAGGGGAAAGGTATATAAAATGTTATGGAAGCTTTGTGAATGGGGCCATAATTGAGTATAGGAGGGGGCATTACCAGTGAGATCCTAAATGTCATAACTGTTTTCTATTATTCCCTACAGTTCTGTGGCTGCATCTCACATTGCTGAAAAGTGAAAAGGTTAGTCACTCAGTCATGTCTGACTCTGCAACTCCATGGGCTTTGTTCCATCAGGCTTCTCTGTCCATGGAATTCTCCAGGAAAGAATACTGAAGTGGGTTGCCATTCCCTTCTCCAGGGGATCTTCCTGACTCAGGGATTGAACCTGGGTCTCCTGCATTGCAGGCAGATTCTTTACCATCTGAGCCACCAGTGAAGCCCTCACATTGCTGAAAATATTATTAATCAACTTGAATTAATTCACTCACATTTGAAAATTGGATATTTTCACATCAAAACACAGATTCCTCTCTTTTTTTGGAACACTGGAATATAAGGCAACACTTTATTTGCTTGGTTTGCATATGTACAGGACAATAATTAGCTGGATATGAGCGGTATATGATTCAAACACATAAGAGAAATGTTTTCTAATTCACACACACACACACACATACACAAAAACCCAGGAATTGTCTTTTCTTGATTAACTGGCATGGTAGCTAAGCACCTGGGGAAATTTGGTTTTCTTGAAAGCAAACGTAGTATCAGCAGTGCCGTTAGGAGATTCAGAATGGAGTGGCTTCAAGAGTGAGGGGAGAGTGAACCTGATACTCCTGAATTAATCTGGAAAGGGTTTAACACAGCCGCAGGTTAGGAGTCATGATTCCCACAGGAAGCCAGTGTAAAACCTCTGTGAAGGAAACTGCTGGGAATAATTCTTGTTGATTTCCTATTTCTGCACATTCTGTAAGCAGAAGTTCTAATAGTGGTAGAGACTATCTTTTCTAAGATATTTGTAGAGCAAACAGCCTTAGAAGAGACAGGGGGTATCTCCCTGAGAAATAATTTGTGCATTATCTAACACAATCAAGATAGTATCTTGCTCTGGAATACAGGACAGGTATGCCAACCAACCACTATAAAAGAGTCAGATTCCCTAGGCTCAAGGTTTGTGTCACATAACATACTAGAAAAAGCTTAAAGCTCAACATTCAGAAAACTAAGATCATGGCATCTGGTCCCATCACTTCATGGCAAATAGATGGGGAAACAGTGGAAACACTGTTTCCAGACTTTTTTCGGGGGGCTCCAAAATCACTGCAGATGGTGATTGCAGCCATGAAATTAAAAGATGCTTACTCCTTGGAAGAGAAGTTATGACCAACCTAAACAGCATATTAAAAAGCAGGGACAGTACTTTGCCAACAAAGGTCTGTCTAGTCAAGGCTATGGTTTTTTTCAGTGGTCATGTATGGATGTGAGAGTTGGACTATAAAGAAAGCTGAACACAGAAGAGTTGATGCTTTTGAACTGTGGTGTTGGAGAAGACTCTTGAGAGTCCCTTGGACTGCAAGGAGATCCAACTAGTCCATCCTAAAGGAGATCAGTCCTGAGTGTTCATTGGTAGGACTAATGCTGAAGCTGAAACTCCAATATTTGGCCACCTCATGCGAAGAGTTGACTCACTGGAAAAGACCCTGATGCTGGGAGGGATTGGGGGCAGGAGGAGAAGGGGACAACAGAGGATGAGATGGTTGGATGGCAACACCAACTCGATAGACAAGAGTTTGAGTGAACTCCAGGAGTTGGTGATGGACAGGGAGGCCTGGCATGCTGTGCTTCATGGGGTTGCAATGAGTTGGACACGACTGAACAACTGAACTGAACTGAACGCTAACATGTGCAGGTATCACTTGGCCCTCTTCACATGGCATTGAGGGTATTTGCACCTGAGAAATCTGCAAAAGAAAATGGAAATCCTTTGGCTACTGCCATTGCTGTGAGTAATAAAGTCCTTTCTCTCTGACCTAGGAGTGTTGTGTCTTCTACCAGTATCTGTGAAACTGTGGTAGACTAATTTAATAACCTGCAAGTAGGATGAAATGTCAGACCCTTTACAGTTCTAGCCTTTTAAGGGACATTTGGTTTTAACTGTTAACATTCAAAATGCATACACGATTTGACCAAGGCATTTCCCTTCTAGGTTTCTAATCTAGAGCAATATTCTGTTACAGGCATAAAGGCATACTAGTACATTTATTGTAACATTGTTTGAACTTAAATGTACACAAAGAATAACTCTGCTGCCTAAATTATAGGACATTTATCAGTTACATGAAATAACTATATAATGTCCTATGATTTAGTCACATGTGTTTATAATAGCTAAATTATAGGACACCTATTGGTCATAGGTTCAGTGATATAAAGAACAATATTGCATATGAACTTGGAATGTCAAGTCCATGGTTCAAGGTAAACTGGATGTGGTCGAGCATGAGATGGCAAGAGTGAACACTGACATTTTAGGAATTAGTGAACTTTCTGGTCAACACCAAAATCAGATTGATTATATTCTTTAGAGCTGAAGATGGAGAACCTCTATACAGTCAGGAAAAACAAGACCAGGAGCTGACTGTGGCTCAAATCATCAGCTACTTATTGCAAAATCCAGATTTAAAGTGAAGAAAGGAGGGAAAACCACTGGGGCTTCCCTGGTGGATCAGGTGGGAAAGAATTTGCCTCCAATGCAGGAGAGTCAGGTTAGATCCCTGGATTGGGAAGATCCCATGGAGAAGGGAATGGCAATTCAAACTAGTATTCTTGCCTAGAAAATTCCATGGACAGAGGAGGAGTCTGGTGAGCTATAGTCCATGGGGTCACAAAGGGTCAGACACAACTGAACGACTAAAACATGCACACACACACATAGACACACCCAGGGAAAACCGCTAGGCTGTTCAGGTCTGACCTAAATCAAATCCCTTATGGTCATGCAGTGGAGGTGACAAAATAGATTCAAGGGATTAGATCTGGTAGACAGAGTGCCTGAAGAACTATGGACAAGAGGTTGGTAACATTGTACAAGAAGCAGTGACCAAAATGATTCCCACGAAAAAGAAATGCAAAAAGCAAAATGGCTGTCTGAGGAGGCCTTACAAATAGCTGAGAAAAGAAGAGAAGCAAAAAGCAAAGGAGAAAGGGAGAAATATACCCATCTGAATGCACAGTTCCAAGGAGAGATAAAAAACAATGCAAAGAAATAGAGGAAAACAATAAAATAGAAAAGACTAGGGATCTCTTCAAGAAAATTGGAAATACCAAGGGAACATTTCATGCAAAGAAATGTTCCCTTGGTATTTCTTGGGCACAATAAAGGACAGAAATGACAAGGACCTAACAGAAGCAGAAGAGATTAAAAAGAAGTGGCAAGAATACACAGAAGAACTATACAGAAAAAGGTCTTAATGACCAGGATAACCAGGATGATGTGATCATTTGCTTAGAGCCAGGCATCCTGGAGTGTGAAGTCAAATGGGCCTTAGGAAGCATCACTACAAACAAAGCTAGTGGAGGTGATGGAATTCCGGCTGACTATTTCAAATCCTAAAAGATGATGCTGTGAAAGTGCTGCACTCAATATGCCAGCAAATCTGGAAAACTCAGCAGCGGCCATAGGACTGGGAAAGGTCAGTTTTCATTCCAATCCCAAAGAAAGGCAGAGCCAAAGAATGTTCAAACTACCACACAACTGCACTCATTTCATATACTAGCAAGACTATGTTCAAAATCCTTCAAGCTAGGCTTTAGCAGTATGTGAACCAAGGACTTCCAGATGTATAAGCTGGATTTAGAAAAGGCAGAGGAACCAGAGATCAAATTGTCAACACTTGCTGAATCATAGAAAAAGCAAGGGAATTTAAAAAAAAATCTACTTCTGCTTCATTGACTACACTAAAGCCTGTAACTATGTAGATCATAATAAACTGTAGAAAATTCTGAAAGAGATGGGAATACCAGACCACCTTACCTGTCTCCTGAGAAGCCTGTATGCGGGACAAGAAGCAACAGTTAGAAATGGACATGGAACAACAGACTGGTTCCAAATTGGGAAAGGAATGTGTCAAGGCTATATATTGTTACCCTGTTTATTTAACTTATATGCAGAGTACATCATGAGAAACGTTGGGTAGGATGAAGTATAAGCCGGAACCAAGAATGCAGGGAGAAATATCAATAACCTCAGACATGCAGATGATACCATTTTAATGGAAGAAAGCAAGGAGGAGCTAAAGAACCTCTTTTGAAGGTGAAAGAGGAGAGTGAAAAAGCTGGCTTAAAATTCAACATTCGAAAAACTAAGATCAAGGCATCTGGTCCCATCATTTCCTGGCAAATAGATGGGGAAAAAGTGGAAGCATTGACATATTTTATTTTCTTGGGCTTCAAAATCAGTGTGTGTGATGACTGCAGCCACAAAATTAAAAGACACTTTGTCCTTGGAAGAAAACCTATGACAAACCTAGACAGTATATGAAAAAGCAGAGACATCACTTTGCCAGCAAAGGTCCACAATAGTCATGTATGAATATGAGAGTTGGACCAAAAAGGCTGAGCATTGAAGAATATATGCTTTTGAACTGTGGTGTTGGAGAAGACTCTAGAGAGTCCCTTGGACAGCAAAGAAATCAAACTAGCCAATTCTCAAGGAGAGCAAACTAGTCAATCCTAAAGGAAATCAACCTTGAATATTCACTGGAAGGACTTATACTAAAGCTGAGGCTCTGATACTTCGGCTACCTGATAAGAAGAGTCAGTTCACTGAAAAAGACCCTGACGCTGGGAAAAGTTGAGGGCAAGAGTAGAAGAGGGTGACAGAGGATAAGATTTTTGATGGCATCACTGACTCAATGGATATGAGTTTGAACAGAATCCGGGAGACAGTGAAGGACAGGGAGGCCTGGCATGCTGCAGCTCATGGAGTTGCAAAGAACTGGACATGACTGAGTGATAGAACAACAATTGGTTATATGAAATGAGGTCAAGCTATAGATACTTTAATGGAAAGTTTTTCTGGACCTAAATTAGGTAACAGAAGAAAACTGAAAAGAAAACAAATGAAAAGTTGTATGATGCTTCTGGTACAATACTATGTGCATGAAACTATCCACAATATTAGATATCTATATTTTAATGTATATATAACATCTATAACATATTATTGGAGAAGGCAATGGCACCCCACTCCAGTATTCTTGCCTGGAAAATCCCATGGATGGAGGAACCTGGTGGGCTGCAGTCCATAGGGTTGCTAAGAGTCGGACATGACCCAGTGACTTCACTTTCACTTTTCATTTTTATGCATTGGAGAAGGAAATGGCATCCACTCCAGTGTTCTTGCCTGGAGAATCCCAGGGAGGGGGGTGCCTGGTGGGCTGCCATCTATGGGGTCGCACAGAGTTAGACATGACTGAAGCAACTTAGCAGCAGCAGCATAACATATTATAGACAATATATATATATAATATTTATGGTGGTGGTGGTTTACTCTTTAAGTCGTGTCTGACTCTTGTGACCCCATGGACTGTAGCCAGCCAGGCTATTTGTCCATAGGATTTTCCAGGCAAGATTACTGGAGTGGTTGCCATTTTCTTTTCCAGGGGATCTTCTTGATGCAGGGATTAAACCCGGGTCTCCTACACTGCAGGCGGATTCTTTACCCTCTGAGCTACCAGGGTATATATAATATTTATATTATCACATAAAGTTCTGAAATGTTGTCTTTCCAAACTCTTGACAGGTTAGTGCTAGAGAGGGGACGGGAATTGATTGTCAAGGGCTTTATTTACCACAATTGAATGAATTTCTAATGATATCAATACATGTGTTATATTGATAGAACAAAAACCTAGTGTAGCCAAAATAAAAATTAATTTAAAATAAATAAATGAATTTTAAAAAAGAAAAAGCAAGTGAGAGATAGTACAGAAATACTTTAACGAAATTTAAAAAAAATTGTGTGTGTATAAACATGTTACAAAACTTTATAAATACCAATACAATTATATCTGACCACAAAGCAGATCTTGTACATATCAGTTTGGGGCAGGTGATGGGACAGTTAAGAAGCAGTGAGTGCAGCCACATCTGTGATCTCCACGTAGGTGCTGGCTCATCATTACTCATTTTCTTATTTGCTTCACAATTTACAAATATATATAGCAAGAATATGTGTATACTTTTATATGTCAAAATATTAATATTACACATCCATGTTAAAGTAGCTTGCATAACACCAATCATCTTGCACTGAATAAATGTCCATGGCCTGGAATCTATCTTAGTGCTAAGAAGTTATTTTGCAAGGAAATAGCTTATCATCTGCTTGATTGGGTTTTGTGTTTTGGAGGTAACTGACGATCTTTTGAATCAAGCCCAAATGACCATGTTCAAAGCTCCTCTTGAGTAACTATCAAGTAGACAGTAGATACATGCTTATAGGATACATTTTCACAATTGTGAATTATGGTCTTAAGAATAAAAATATTCTTGCTAGGAACAGCATAGGTGCTACTGGAAGCTTCATGCTGTGTAATGAAAGTGAGGATTACTTTTTATGCCCCATGGTTTCTATGAATAGAATTAACCAGACACCAATTATCACTTCATTGAAGGGATAAGTCACTGTGACATCTACAACTGAGATCAAACTCATTGCTTCTGCAATGCGAATTAATTAGAGACGGAAAGAGCTATATTGCAGGGTTAGGATGCACTGCAAACTCGAAAAAGTCTATATTTTAAGCAACTCTGGGGAAAAATGTGTTCCAATCAGCAATAACATTAATGCAATGATCTTATTTATATACAAGTGCTCTAAAGAAAAACTTTCAAAAGAAAACATTAAAAGAGCAATAAAAAGTATCTCTCTCTTTGTGATGACTGTAATTGAATGGACACAAAATCTCAGCAATATATTATTTATTTTTAACTGGCAAACAGGCTCTACAGAGAAAGTTATCTTTACTTGAAAGTCTGTGTTTCTGGGTGGTGAATAAAAGAGATGGTTGGCTTCTTATCATAGCTCAAAAACATATCAGATAAATATGCCCACCAGCCTATTTGGACACAGCAGTAGGTATTACCATCTGCTCCCAAATATGCCTGCAACCTTGTAGCTTTTCCATTTTGGCACCCAAATTTATGAGGAAGAGTATGACATCCTAAAATACACTGATTTCTGAAGAGCCTTGAAAAATATATACTTAGTGACACGGATTTGTGTGAATAGCTGTTTTACTTCAACCACTATTGTTTCTTTTAGGGAACACCACTCCCACCATTCCTCTTCTATGTTGGGACAGGACGACATGACCCAGAAAATTGAACATCCTATTGGAATGAGCAGGTAGACAGGATATTGTTCAGAAAGATGATCACCACACTTATTTGTTTGTACCAAATAAATGAAATGAACAAAACAAAGCAATAATTTGATGACAAAAATGGATGTATTAGCATCTTCACGGGTAGGGTAAAAGTCCTGGGAAATAATAGCCACATTCTGAAGGGAGTGTTCTTGTCCTGCTTCCAGGGATATTTCTAAGCAGGTCCATTCCTTCTTTCAATATTTTGTATTGCCAGTCTTAGAGATAAGAATCTGTAGTGAACTCACAGTGATGTAATATATAGTTCTTAATCTGAAGGACCTGCTGATCCCATATTATATTACTAGCTTTGATTTCCAAATTCTCATTTGCAGTGTCTATAATCAGTCACAGTAATCTGTTTAAGATTTCACAATGCAATAATTTGCTTTCACATAAACTCCTTGATATGAAAGCAGATTTGTTTTGTTAGGTTTTATCATACCTGCTTGTTTAGAAAGAATAAAAAAGAAAAGAAAAACATGTAAAAATCAAAGAGTATCCAAGAAGTTGATATGAAATTTGAACCAACTGGCCAACATCAATGGAGAGAGAGAGAGAGACAGAGAGAGAGAGAGTAGGGAGAAAGAGAACAAGAAGCTCAAGAAATGAATGATCATGATGTTCAGCATATAAATAACTAATATTGTAGGCATAAAAAAGTATCCTTAAGAAAGACTGGTGCTTAAATAGATGCTTGAGAATTCAATTGCTGGATGAAATTTGGGATATTAGATAGATATTAATTTCTCATCTTCAAGAAGGCAGAATATTAATTACAGACAGATGATGTTCTTGAATGAGCAGAAGGATTTTGCTGGCAGATCTACAAAAATACACCTGCACAGATATGATTAGCATCCTCACCTTCCATGAAATCAAGAATGGGGATGGAAGGGGATTCTGAAGATATTCATGATGCATTAATGAGGCAGCAGAGCAAGGGGTGATGATAAAACCAAAGTGTCTACAAGAGATTGTCATGACTGACATTTACAAAACAGAAAACTAGTAAGAGAATTATTATCTTTCATAACATTCAATTAAAAAATTTCTGAAGCATTAAAACCATGCCCTTATCTACAAACAGCTTGTGAGGCTGCAGACTCAAGATGTGACATGTGTCTGTCACTTATGTATGCTACCTCACTCAGTTATTCTTAAATAACCATATGATTAAACTACAGTTAGACTAAGTAGGTATATGTGTATTTTTCATCTTTAATATGGGAACAGATTGTTCCTTGACTATACCCATAGAAAATCCCATTTTAATTATTCCAGAATACTAGAATTAATAGAAATTTAAAATGTGTTCTCTAAATCTACTATCTTGAGAAATTGATGTAAATTAAATAATGACAGTCTCTGATTTGCCAAGAACATTTAAGGCTATATTTGCTATTTGAAAAAAAAAAAAGTAGAAACAAAATCACAAACCTTTTGGGAGTTGATTTGACTTAGTGCTTATCATACATGATACAAAATGAACTATTCATATCTGTAAAGAGAAAATTGTACTGATCAGTGTTTAAAAGGCAGGCAAATAGGACCTTCCTTTAAATATTTGCCTGGACATTTATATGATTACTAAATATCACAGCTAGGGTTTATTGCATATATTTTACAAATATCTAGGTTATAGCTGCTACATTATTTTTGATAGATTTATTTTTATTTCTAAGAAGTTATTTTTATTTTTAAGAGAGTCTTATAGATTATTTCCAGTCATTCAGATAGGAGAATAAGAAAGAGGAAGTCTTGACATGCCTCTATTTTCTTTTAAATGTACCATTTTATGATCCCCAACAGGTAGTGCCTGGGTAGGACCAATGATCAAAACAAAGAAAAACAACCAGTTTGAGCCACTGATCCAGAGTCACACTGCTGCAACTGTGGCTTCTTCCAAGTCAAGTAAAGGTAACTGCCAGCAAAGGAGTGTCCAGAAAGGTGGCCTTCAGCCATTTGGCACTTACTAGCATGTAGGCCAGATTTGCTCCAGGAACCTAATCATCATCAGTCAGCAAGATAACCACTCACCCTTGCATGGAATCAGAGCTGAAGGATTTGCTTCCCCATCATAGTTGTTCATGATATAGTTTGGCCCATGTGTAAGATATTTTCTTAATTATACAGACTACAATAATTTCACAATATGATCATACAAGGAAGTCACCTATCATAAGTGATTCCGATACCATTGAATAAATGAACATTTTAGTGAATTAAGTTGGTGGAGACTTTTCCCTCAATTTTGGGAACAACACTGAAAAAAAATGGCACATATAAAATAACTATAAAAATGCTTGTGAATTGCCAGACTTTATTTGATGGAATTAACTAACTTTTAAAATCTAATCAACATTTTCTAGTGGTTTACTCTCAGACACAATTTGAGCAAGGGGTTTAGAATTCATTTAGTCACTTATTTTCATTGGAAGAGAGTTTATAAACTGTCCCAATTCAATGTCTTTTAAAAAAGGTTAATCAGACTTCCTCTTAAATTAGAGGAAACTTGGTAAACCATTTTGGATTAAAAGAAAGTGTGAAATAAATAAATAAATAGGTTATTAACATAAAAAGTTAAACATTATTTTTTTAAAAGTCCACAATTGTTCTTGTTTTAAATTTCATAAAAATAACACAATAAAAACAACCTTTGACTACTGATATTGTTTAACACATCTTCTCCAACTTTACCAAAAATATGAGAAGAATGACAATTAGGCTACTTTAATTTTCGCAGATATTAAAACTTTCCATATGAAAATATTCTCCACAACACAAAGCCATTTCAGTTCAGAAATCGATTTTGATAGTAAAAAAACAACTGACCAGGAGACAGAGCAGGGCTTAGCAAATTTTTTTTGTAAATGGCTAAATACTGATAGTAAATATTTTAGACTTTGTGGGTAAAGAGAGCAGAATTTGCCACTCCAAAACATGCCTCTTTATAATAAAGATTATGTTAAGCTGGTTAGTTTTAAGAAACTGGACACAGGAGAACACTTGGAAATCCAGTGCAATTATCCTTTGAAAGTGTTAGCCACTCAGTAGTGTCTGACCCTTTGTGACCCTATGGAGTATAGCCCATCAGCCCACTGGGGCTCCTCTCTCCATGGGATTCTCCTGGAAATACAATTAGCCTGGTAAGAGACATTTACACTTACAAGGGAAATTACCATTTGTAAGGGTATCTCCCTCTCACTACCCAAAAGAGGGTGACTAAATCTCTAGAAACTCTCAGCAATGCAGAAAGCACTCTGGACTTAAATCTGCACAACAAACCTATCTTCCTTTCCTATGTCTGAAAATCTCCCATAACTGCCCCTCCCACCTTCCCTCTCTAGGATCTTTTTTTTTTTCCTTCTGTCTATAGCTAGTGTGAATGTGCACGTGTGTGTGTGTGTGTGTGTGTGTGTGTGTGTGTGTGTGGTTAGTCCTGTTGGACAGAGTACCCTCCTGTTCTGGGAGAGAGATGCCCTAGGAAGGAGTTGGGTACCTGTGTGTTGTGTGTGCGTGTGCTTAGTCATTCAGTCCTGTCTGCCTTTTTGCAACCCCATAGACTGTAGCCCGCCAGGCTCTTCTGTCCATGGGATTCTCCAGGCAAAAATACTGGGGTGGGTTGCCAATCCCTTCTCCAGGAGATCTTCCCAACCCAGGGATCGAACCAGGGCTTCTTGTACTGCTGGTGGATACTTTACTGCCCGAGCCACCAGATTGTATTTAAGGTTATGTCTTGGACCATTTTGAGAAGTTACTTGGTTTTCCTGGGTCTCTTCCATAATAAAGGAGGTATGCATGTTATTAAGGGCTTACCTGGCGGCTCAATAGTAAAGAATCCACCTCCCAATGGGGGAGACAACATGGGTTCCTTCCCTGGATTGGGAACATCCCCTGGAGAAGGAAATGGCAACCCACTCCAGTATTCTTACCTGGGAAATCCCATGGACAGAGGAGCCTGGCGTGCTTTAGTCCATAGGGTTGCAAGAGTTGGACAGGACTAAGCGACTAAAACACAGTAACATGCTATTAAACTTAAGTTTTTTTCCCCTGTTATTCTCTCACTACAAGAATGTCTCAGTCAAGAATCTAGAAGGGCAGAGGGAAAATTATTCATCACTCCTATATGGGCCATATAGTGTCTGTCACAAGTACTCAACTCTGCTTTTGCAACATTAAAGCAGCCAGACACCAAATAAATGAGCTTGATGTGTTCCAATAAGACTTTATTTATGGGCTTTGAAATTCATGAAATTTTCACATGCCTGGATTACTACTATTCTTTTGAAATTTCTCCCCAAACATTAAAAAATGTAAAGCCCATTCTAGCTCACAGACTGTACAAACACAGGTGGCAAGATAGATTTGACCAGTAGACCATTGTATGCCAAATACAGTGATGGATAATAAAGCCTTGATTTCAGTTCAGTTCAGTTGCTCAGATGTGTCTGACTCTTCGCAACTTCATGGACTGCACCACGTCAGGCCTCCCTATTCATCACCAACTCCCGGAGTTTACTCAAACTCATGTCCATTGAGTTGGTGATGCCATTCATCCAACCATCTCATACTCTCTCGTCCCCTTCTCCACCTGCCTTCAATCTTTCCCAGCATCAGGGTCTCTCAGTTCTTCCCATCAGGTGGCCAAAGTATTGGAGTTTCAGCTTCAGCATCAGTCCTTCCAGTGAATATTCAGGACTGATTTCCTTTAGGATGGACTGGTTGGATCTCCTTGCAGTTCAAGGGACTCTCAAGAGTCTTCTCCATATGCCACAGTTCAAAAACATCAATTCTTCAGCACTCAGTTTTCTTTATAGTCCAACTCTCACATCCATAAATGACTAATGGAAAAACTACAGCTTTGGCTAGATGGACCTTTGTCAGCAAAGTAATGTCTCTGCTTTTTAATATGCTGTCTAGGTTTCCTTTCAAGGAGCAAGCATCTTTTAATTTCATGGCTGCAGTCACCATCTACAGTGATTTTGGAACCCAAAATAATAAAGTCTGTCACTGTTTCCCCATCTATTTGTCATGGGACCAGATGCCATGATCTTAGTTTTCTGAATGTTGAGTTTTAAGCCAACTTTTTCACTCTCCTCTTTTACTTTCATCAAGAGGCTCTTTAGTTCTTCTTTGCTTTCTATCATAAGGGTAGTATCATCTGCATATCTGAGGTTATTGATATTTCTCCCAGCAGTCTTGATTCCAGCTTGTGCTTCATCCAGCCCAGTGTTTCTCATGATGTACTCTGCATATAAGTTAAATAAGTAGGCTGAAAATATACAGCCTTGATATACTCGTTTCCCTATTTAGAACTAGTCTGTTTTTCCAAGTCCATCTCTAACTGTTGCTGCCTGACCTGAATACAGATTCCTCGGAGGCAGGTCAGGTAGTCTGGTATTCCCATCTCTTTAACCATTTTCTATAGTTTGTTGTGATCCACACAGTCATAGACTTTAGCATAGTCAATAAAACAGAAGGAGATGTTTTTCTGGAACTCTCTTGCTTTTTTGATGATCCAGTGGATGTTGGCAATTTGATCCCTGGTTCCTCTGCCTTTTCGAAATCCAGCTTGAACATCTGGAGGTTCACAGTTCATGGACTGCTGGAGCTTGGTATGGAGGATTCTGAGCATTACTTTGCTAGCATGTGAAATGAGTGCAATTTTGTGGTAGTTTGAGCATTCTTTGGCATTGCTTTTGTTTCGGATTGCATGAAAACTGACCTTTTCCAGTCCTGTGGCCACTACTGAATTTTCCAAAATTTCCAGATAAATAATAGGGAGGGAACACAGCCCCACCCATCAACAGAAAATTGGATTAAAGATTTACTGAGCATGGCCCAGCCCATTAGAACAAGACTCAGTTTCCTCCTTAGTCAATCTCTCCCATCAGGAACCTTCCATAAGCCTATTATCCTTCTCTATCAGAAGGTAGACAGACTGAAAACCACAATCACAGAAAACTAACCAATCAAATCACATGGACCACAGCCTTGTCTAACTCAGTGAAACTATGAGCCATGCCATATAGGGCCACCCAAGATGGATGGGTCATGATGGAGAGTTCTGACAAAATGTGGTCCCCTGGAGAAGGGAATGGCAAACCACTTAAGTGTTCTTGCCTTGAGAACCCCATGAAAAAGCAAAAAGATAGGACACTGAAAGATGAACTGCCCAGGCTGGTAGGTGCCCAATATGCTACTGGAGAAGAATGGAGAAGTAACTCTAGGAGGAATGGAGAGATGAACTAAAGCAAAAACAAACCTAGTTGTGGATGTGACAGGTGATGGAAGTAAAGTCCGATGCTGTAAAGAGCAATATTGCATAGGAACCTGGAATGTTAGGTCCATGAATCAAGGCAAATTGAAAGTGGTCAAACAGCAGATGGCCAGAGTGAATGTCGATATTTTAGGAATCAGTGAAATAAATGGACTGGAAAGGATGCATTTAACTCAGATGACCATTGTATCTACTACTGTGGGCAAGAATCCCTTAGAAGAAATGGAGTAGCCATCTCAGTCAACAAGAGAGTCCAAAAGGCAGTACTTGGAGCAATCTCAAAACGACAGAATGACTTCTATTCATTTCCAAGGCAAACCATTCAATATCACGATACTCCAAATCTGTGCCCTGACCAGGAAGGCTGAAGAAGCTGAAGTTGAATGATTCTATGAAGACAAACAAGACTTTCTAGAAGTAACATCCAAAAAAGATATCCTTTTCATTATAGGGTATTGAAATGCAAAAGTAGGAAGTCAAGAAATACCTGGGGTAACAGACAAATTTGGCCTTGGAGTACAGAATGAAGCAGGTCAAAGGCCAATAGAGTTTTGCCAAGAGAACGCACTGGTCATAGCAAACACCCTCTTCTAACAACACAAGAGAAGACTCTACACGTGGACATCACCAAATGGTCAACACCGAAATCAGATTGATTATATTCTTTGCAACCAAAGATGGAGAAGCTCTATATAGTCAGCAAAAAGAAGACCAGGAGCTGACTGTGGCTCAGATCATGAACTCCTTATTGCCAAATTCAGACTTAAATTGAAGAAAGTAGGGAAAACCACTAGACCATTCAGGTATCACCTAAATCAAATCCCTTATACAGTGGAGTGAGAAATAGATTGAAGGGATTAGATCTGATAGACAGAGTGCCTGAAGAACTATGGATGAAGGTTTATGACATTGTACAGGAGGCAGTGATCAAGACCATCCCAAGAAAAGAAATGCAAAGAGGCAAATGGTTGTCTGAGGAGACCTTACATATAGCTGTGAAAAGAAGAGAAGTGAAAGGCAAAAGAGAAAAGGAAAGATATACTCATTTGAATGCAGAGTTCCAAAAATAGCAAGGAAGGATAAGAAAGCCTTTCTCAGTGATCAATGCAAAGAAATAGAGGAAAACAATAGAATGGGAAAGACTAGAAATCTCTTCAAGAAAATGAGAGATACCAAATGAACATTTCATGCAAAGATGGTCACAAAAAAGGATAGAAATGTTATGAACTTAACAGAAGCAGATGATATTAAGAAGTGGTGGCAAGAATACACAGAAGAACTATACAAAAAAGATCTTCATGATCCAGATAATCACAATAGTATGATCAGTCACCTAGAGCCAGACATCCTGGAATGTGAAGTCAGGTGGGTCTTAGGAAGCATCACTACGAACAAAGGTAGTGGAGGTGATGGAATATGCAGCACTTGATTTTATATATATATATATATATATATAATATATATATATACAGGTAGGTGTTTTGTGAAAGCTGTTTGCTGGTAATAAGGTTTGTAAAACAGTTATTTCTATAGATATTCAAGCCTACTCTAATTTTCACTGAAGGCCATTGCTGTCAGCTTAAACAACAATCATTTTGTATAGTACCTTATTAGGGCCTGAAAATAAGAATAGAAGCTGAAAGATAACCTTTCATGGTGAATTGCATTGAATGATTTGATGCTCAGTGTCTCTTTTATTTACTTTCTGGCTTACTGACCACAAACCTCAAACCCTCATTTATTTATATACATAGGCATTTTTTTGTTTATGCCATCATTCCCCATTAAATGCCAGGTACTTTCCTAAGCACTGGGGAGACTGTAAGTTAGACATGATTCCTGAACTGGAAGAACTCATAATAGCTGTGAGACAAACAAGCTTATAGCTGGATTTCACTGTGATAAGTGTGAGATAACGAGAAGAGAAGCCCAGGATACCGTGGACGAGAAAGAATGTCTTGACAAGACAGAAAGTATGAAGGAAATCTCAGAGAAAAAAATCCATTTAAGATATTTAAAGAAGAGAACATTTATTGCCAAATAGCCTCAGATAACACATAGAATGTTTTTTATTTATACAATAGTGCAGCAACTGCCTTCATGTATGATCATGAAATTTTAGGGTGTATCTTAGTGGTGACTCATTTGGATTATCACACTTAATTAATGAAAAATGTGGCCCCGAGAGAAGAAATTTCAAGGTTACCCAGCTCTTTAGAGGTGGGCTTATTAAACTTCTAAATTCTTTATGCCAGTTCAATATTGTGTCCACCACACTAAGCCTTTCTTACCTCCTCCATAGCTTTTTACTGATTGTACACTGTTTATTTTTTCTTTTCTATGTAGGTTCTCTAGTCGACTTGCAGAGCTCTTATCTTTTTTTTAGTGATTTCTTAATGACTATAGTTGTTACGAACTGAGAAAGTGAAATTGGAAATGATGCTCAAACATTACCTTTTTTGAATTTTCTGCTGATCTGGAGTAAAAATGCAATTGCCTCAGCTCTCAGACTCAGCATATTGTGTTCTTTATTCCAGGTTACTCAATACATTGCAATTATTGTCATTTGTGTCTCTCACAAGATTATAGGTGACTGAGTACTTCATCAACCAAAATCAGAATTTCCCATAGCACAAAACAAAACACTTGTATAATGATCTAGGAGAGTGGATTAAACATACTGAATGAGAAAATGTTCAGGGGATTATCAGTTTAGCTTTTCAAATCTATTCAACTAAAGTGAAATTGATGTGGCTCTGCTTAAATGTCAGTACCATTTTGGAGTTTAAACTTTTACATTTTTTACTTTCAGTTACTTAAGGTTTCTACCACTTCTAACGCTAAAGAGTAGGACAGCAAAACAACTCAAGTCATTGAGCAAAATCTGTGACTGGTGATTTTAATGTTCACTTAAAACTAAATGTATTCCAATACATGATAATTGTTCTCTCCCCTTATTTTATCCTGAAATCTATGGCTTTCCCATTCCCATAGCTCCACAGATTGTAATTTTTATGTAGAGTTTCTTATTATCCTTGAAAATATTTCTGCAGTGACAATGTGATATACGTGTGTGTGTGTGTGAATTCATACCCTATGGGTGGTCAATTGCCTACTTGAGAGAACCTATTCCAATGATATCTAACATTTGAAATTTTCTAATCAAAAGTCCACATTACAAAGGTATGCACATCAGCTATTTTATCATTAATATTCTTATGTTTGATTTGTATAGATTGGCAAATGGGTATTAGAAATTATTTTTGGCTACTAATATGAGTGACAGAAATGTTGTGTAGGCTTTCTTGCCCTTGCAAGAAAGAGGTGTAAGAATCTAGAAATCAGATTATCCGTACCTTTTGGAAGAAAGCCTCAGGCCCGGTTCTGAAATGGTCTACTGTACACCCACTGATTCAGTGGAAACTTGTCATCATACTAAATTTTGCTGCTAGAATATCTATTGCATATGCTTCAAGCAAATCTTTCACATAGGTGAGGTCAAAACACTAAGAAGGTGCTTACAAAATAAGCTGCATTCTTGTTTTCTAATACATATTTGTATATACAATAAAATTCCTTCCATTAGCCTTGTTTTACTGCAACTTGGTTATAGAAGCCTTAATACTCTTACCTGCCTCTAAATCTTGGAAGTCTTATTTATCGGAAGGAAACTTGTTGCTTAGCCGCTAAGCTGTGTTCGACTCTTTTGTGACCCCATGGACTGTCGCCCACCAGCTTCCTCTGTCCATGGGATTTCTCAGGCAGGAATACTGAAGTGGGTTGCCATTTCTTTCCCCAGAGGATCTGCCTGACCTAGGGACTGAACCCATGTCTCCCGCACTGGCCAGCAGATTCTTTACTGCTGAGCCATCTGGGAAGCCCAATAAGGAACCTACTAGTTGTGCATGATTGATAGCCTTAGATCGGTTGGCAGCAGGAGTGTGTGCAGGCCAGTGCACATGAGTGTGCATGTGTGTGCACACATACACAGGGACACATTAGCAGGAGGAAGGAGAAGCTGGAGGGATGGAGAAGGAGACAAACTGGAGCTGCCAACTGTTTATAGATGGGCTTACTTATCCTTGCCCCTTAGGTTGGAAAGTTTTTCATCCACAAATTCTCCTGAATTTCTTACCGGTGAGCAAGTCATTTGTCTTTTTGCTCCAGAGATGGTAACATGTGATTTATGATCCACACTTAACTACAGTTGTTCAGATCTCTGTCATCTCCAGGATTGATAGTTAAAATGCACTCTACTTTAGTCTACCCTCTTCAGCTTACATGCTTTTATTGGTTCTTTGAAAGCCCATGCTGTGTATATTTCATGGAAAAATCTGGTTTAAGTACTATTCTTTTTACTTTTTATGTGTGACAAATGTTCAAACTACTTTTCTTCCTCTAAATTTCCATCATTGTTGCTTTTTTTCTTTCTTCTAATGTCGCCATGCTTCTTCCTCATGTCTTTAAAATCAGAAAGCCATTTAGTAAACAATATAATAAATACTTCTCCAAACTCTTAGGGCTTATATCATCCAGCACTATTTCCAAGTCTTTAGAGTCATGGTTCTCTTGAATTATAGGTTTTCACTTAAAATCTGTGTTCTTTGCATTTGTCTATATGAATTAAGCATTCTCTACTCAAAATGTTATTTCTTGATTTTTTTCCCCTCCCCTTTTAGTTTTATTTTATGCACTGGGCTTAACTGTGATCTTTTTCAACTAAAAGTAAAGATATATTATGGAACCAGCTGAAATCTTCATTTGACCCAGTCCAGAAAAAATAAATTAGTATTAAGAAGAGCACTCGCCTTAGTTTAGATAAGCAATGCTACAGTACATTGCTACAGTAAAATAATCCACAGTAACAAACACAGTAGTATTTTTCACTTATAAAAAACCTACCCAAGGTTGAAGGACAGTAAAGGATAGATCTCTTCCAACTAGTGACTTAGGGATCAAGGCTGCATTTAATCTTGTGGTTATGACACTTAAAATCCTTGCCTCATGTGGTCTCTGAGTCCATGGAAGACACAGTTAGAAGGTGATTTCCTAGACCTTAAGTGCTTCGCCCATAAGCAATACATCTTCCTTTTCATAGTACATGGTTCAAACCTGGTCATAGGTGCCTGCTTAACTGAAAGGGATCTAAGAAAACATGGTGAGCAGTGATTGCCTCCACCAGTGTTTTCATAAAGAGCTGTGTGACTACTGAGACCCTCTGATATGAATGTGACTCAAAGCACTGGGACCCTAACGACTACCTGAGATAGGCCTGTATCCATTGTTCAGAGATATTCTTGTAATTGGAGATATGTATGACTGGCCTCTCATCAAATCAAATTCAGTTTCTACTTCCCTACCCCTACTCCTTGAGAAGTGCTAAGGACAAGACTCTTCTTTTATGCAGTAGTCAGCCTGTTCCTCTCCTTTAGAGGAGATTCATGATGTAGGGGTAGGTAGGGTGGGGAAGTTTTGGTGACACCTTCCTTGGCAGTAAGTGATGAGGGAAGTCTTTCAATTGGGCCTTGTTATCTACAAGATTGTATCTTGCTTTGGACCAGGATCTTGAGAATTGTAAAATAGTTTCTCAATTTTGAAAACTTGCTAAGCTTGTTACACCTTATCTATATCCATGTACAGATTAGCAGTAAAGTCCTTAAAAATGCAGCATCTGTGCATTTTCTTTTGAGGACTGTAGGAAGGATAAAGGAAATCTGTATTGAAATTTTGAAGATTGGTCAAGAGGATAGGTTTTTGGGCCAGTCCAGTCTAGGCTTAAATTCTCTCAGCATTACCTATTAGCCATTTGGTCTTGAGTAAGTTAATTAGCCGTGGTTTTTGCAGTAGTTATATACGGGTGTGAGGGTTGGATCATTAAGGAGGCTGAGCATTGAAAAATTGATGCTTTCAAACTGTGGCACTGGAGAAGACTCCTGAGAATCCGTTAAACTGCATGGAGATCAAAAAAGTCAATTTTAAAGGAAATCAACTCTGAATGGTCTTTGGAAGGACTGATGCTGAAGCTGAAACTCTAATACTTTGGCTACCTGATGTGAGGAGCTGACTCATTGGAAAAGAGCCTGATGCTGGGAAAGACTGAAGGCAGGAGAAGGGAGTGACAGAGGATGAGGTGGTTGGATGACATCACTAAATCAATGGACATGAGTATGAGCAAGCTGCAGGAGATAGTGAAGGACAGAGAAGCCTGGTGTGCTACAGTCCATAGGGTCACAAAGAGTCAGACATGACTTAGCAATGGAAAAACAATAAGAAAAAAGTTAGTCTCTCTGAATCTCTCTAAAACGGAGATACAAAAACCTATCTCAGTGTTAGTTGTGAAGATGAAACAAGAAAGTGTACATTACCAGTACATATACTTAGCATGCCTTAGCATTCAGTGAATTGTAGTTACCAATACATTTGTTAATTTAATAACTATAATTGCTATAATGCAGAGTAAAAGGGAAGAGCTATAGAAACAAAGAAAGGAAAACAAAAAGGACAGTCTAGACCTGAGAGATATTTCTGATTTTATTAATTGAAAGTTTATAAGAATTTTCCTACAAATGTTAATGTTTAATTAATATTAACAAAAATATTAACTACAGAGCTTGCAATTCCAGAGACTTGAGCCCTCTTCTTTGTTATGCCCGATGTCCGAATCCCCGAGCGGGAAGAGAAGGCTTCTAAGACAATGCAACTCGTAAAAAAAGGGAAGTTTATTACTGACTCGAGCCAGGGCCTTCTGCCTCACCCATCACAGTGGTGCAGGGTCAGAAAAGCCCTGAGCCCAAGCTATTATGCAAATTTATAAGATATGCATAATCAATTAGTAGCTGACTTAAGCGGATTGGTTACATGTTTGCAAAGCAATTCTATTGGTACAGACTTTCGCGGGCTTTTTCAAACCTGGGCGTTCGCGGGCTTTTTCAGCTCTCCCTTTGTTTCTTACTGGGCGCATATTGATTGGCTGGCTCCAGGTTATGGGAGTAGGGAATCTTACCATTTCGGGAAAAGCTAAAACTTAAGTCCAGGCTGCCTGTCATGGTATTAACCCTGGCAGCCTCACAGTCTTTTACTTCTCTTGCTTGACATCTTTCCAATATTTTCCTTCATCTTACTTTGTTTAATACCAATGTGTAATTTTTATGTATTTTCTTTTGGATTCATCCTAGAAATGGTGGATTTCCCCATCTCAGTTGAAAAGTCAGACAGTGTGTCAGAAACAGTGGACCAACTATAGATAAAGTTCAGATATTGAGAATAAACATGTAGATTGAAGATGGGAGGATCATTTGTACAGAGGCCACATGAAGAGAGGAAAAGCAATGTGAGATAAATCTGGTAGAACTGGATCAAAGGAGCTTTGTACCATACCAGGGGATCCAAGGAGATACTATTCTGATACTGATTCTGATACACACTAGAGTTTAAGAACCATTGTTACAGATCACAGGCTTTTCATATTCAGTATGCTCCAAAGAAAATTCATCTCTCCTTCCCCACTTCTACTAATATACCCAGTTCCACTCTTTTAACTTCCATGTCTCTTTCTTAAAGCTAGCTGCTCAAGCCAGAAAATTGTATTAGTCCTCTTTTCCTTACCCACCCCTCATATCAGATCACCAATCACCAATTACCCAATAGCTTTCAAATACAGTTAACCCTTGTACAATGTGTGGGGTTAGGAGCACAAATCCTTCATGCACTCAAAAATCTGGGTTTAACTTATAGTTTGCTATCCATAACTTGGTTCTGCAACTGCAGATTCAACCAACGATGGATTATGTAGTACTGTGGTATTTACTATTAAAAAATGAATCGTGTGTAAGTGAATCTGTACGGTTGAAACCCTTGTGTTCAAGGATCAACTGTACATCATCTTCTCTTTCTCCCCATGGACTATCATCAACTCAGTCTATATTATTGAAAGGCTTTTTTTGCTAAACCGGTAATATATGCCAGGCCTTGTGTCAGGCTAAAGTTGGCAAACTCATGACTGTAGGATCAAGCCAGGACATGATGCATTTTTGTGAATAAGATTTTATTAGAATACAGCCACACTCATTTGTTAACACACTGCCTGGCCCTCTTTTGCACTATGATAGAGTTGAATAGCTGCAAGAGACTGGATGCTCCACAAAGTCTAAAATATGTAGCATCTGGCCCCATAGTGAAAAAGTCTGACCACTGTGGTAGGCACTGGGCATTCATGGAGAGAAAGATGGATGTCACACGTGTCCTCAAGGAATTTATAGCCCAGCATGGAAAACCTGACAATAGAGTGAGCTATATAGTTAGCCAGGTCAGGAGAACCTGACTAGCTTAAGGGAAGAAAGGAAGGCTTTCCAGAGCAAGTGTGGTGAAGCAGAGTTTCAAAGGATGTGTGGAAACCTATGAGATGAAGGAAAAAGGAGAAACTTGTCACAGTCAGAAGAAATAGCTTTATATATGTATGTAAGTACGTGTGTGTTTATTGCATATGTGCATAACATAATTTCTCTCTATTCGATGCTGTCCTCAGGAGGCTCTGATTTTCAATGTTGCATAAAAAAACCCTTGACTCTAAATGTTTAGGGGAGAAACCTTCAGATCACTCCCTTCCAGGTGGTTCCCGACTGCACAGTGAGTCCTAGTTCTAGAAGTGATTCGACGTGACTCAGAGCAGCAGTGGGAACACTACTTTTGAGCATGTGAGAACCTCCATATTAAGACAGTAAACAAATTTCTTCCTGAAAGCCCTGTATACACTTCGGGAGTTGCCTAAAGTAGTGACTATCAGATTGCATTTTATAGTAGCTACCAAGTGACCTGGAGAGAGAATATTGGTGTAACACTTTTGGCCCCAGGGTCTGTGGCAAAATACATATGCACCACCTGGCTTTCAAGATAAATCTCATGCAAGATTTGAAATGGTTTTGGTTACATGTTCATCTTTTCCCATTGAAAAGTCTTTCCCTCTGTGTAGAGACACTTAGGTAGATGTTTAAAAAGCCTCACAGACTCAGAAAAATATATCTGAAATAATTATAGAGCATTTACTTTTCTTTTACTTTTTCCCCCCTTTTAATTGCATGATACTAAATTAAAAAATCTCTCCTCTCTTCCACAAAAAATGGGAACTTCAGAAGCACTTTTCCAATTTCTTCTTGGAGAGAGGGGGAAAAAAAAGTGCAAAAACAGGGGGTTCATGCCACTGTTGCTGAAAGTTGAGACTCCAACAATTTGAGAACAGAGCCATTTTTCTTTTCATTTTGCTGTAACCTTATCTGCTTTTATGGCTGCCCCATCATCTCAGGTAAAACACATATCCCATTCTCTTTTCTGCCGACAAAGCCACACTAGAATAATTCCACCTGTTTTGTGGCTGGCACTGATCTTTTTTGGCATGAAAAATGGAAACACTGGGACTGTTAAAGCGCTGTCTACATTTCCAGCATCTCACTGGGTGCCCTCCTCCAGCTAAGAACTTGTTTGCATCCAAATGGTGCATTTTCACTTCAGGCAGGGATGTCTTTGGATGGCTGTTTCAGAGGTAGAAGTAGTTAGGGGGTCTGAGAGACTTCTAATTTCCCCCTCCTCTGCAACTTCCAGCATTCCTCATGAATCAGATCGCTGCCTGCTCGCTACTTGCTCACCTGCACAGCCTGCTTCCCTTATCACCAGCATTACTTTCAATCTTGTTGCAGATCTAGCTGATTAAAAACACTGGCCTTGAGAAAATTCTCTTTCTTGAAAGTCAGTGCTGCAGGGATTAGGACTATTTATATTGTAAGGCACTCCCTTCAAAGCCTCTGGTGGCTTTACTCTCTTGACTGATGCAAACCTTAACTAATTCTCTTTATCCAGATAATCCACTTGCTTCCAGTATTCATCAAACAGCAAAATGAAAAGCTTTTAAGAAAGAGAATAAATGTGCAGGCTTAAAATCACATAGCGTTTTAGTCTTAATAAAATTGTGAAAAACAATATTAGGAAATCAGATGTCTGAATTTTAGGTCCAATGAAATAACTTAAAAGCAGAGAAAATCCAAGACACCATACCAAATGTCTCTTTGTATGTTTTGAATTGCTTTAGCAGGTGTGTGGATCACAAACTTTTGATGGGGGAAAAGAACTGTGTTTTTTCTCTCAGATAAGATGAACACACGGCAACCCACCCACCCCCCATGTGAGCCCGGCTTCTTCTCTTTATTTGTGCATAATTTTCCACTGCACGTGATATTTGATGTTTAAATTGAATTGATTAGATATTTAATGTGCAGTGATCATGAACAAGGTACTAAAAAATATACATATCTACCATGAATGGGAAGAACCTTGTCCTGAGGGAGCTCTGGTATTACAATAAGGACTGACAGAGCTGTTCTGAGTTAGGGCCAGAAAAATCAAAACATTCAAAGTCAGGCTTTTCCTTGATTCAGTCACTCCTATGGCACTGGGAAAAAGAAATCTGGTGAGCAAAGGGATGTTTTCAAAGCAGTGACGTCCAGAACTTCGGTTCCAAATTTACAGAATTGACAATTGAACAGATTTCCGTGACTACCTATAAGATATGTGATTTGGAAGTGGTATAACTCAAGCTTCTTCATGTGACACTTTGTCTTAGCCTGGCTTATAGACTGATACTGCAAGATTTTTACTATTGCTTCCAGGATACCACCCAGGAATACCAAGTATCTGCCAAACACATTTAGAAACTAGTATGAGTGGTTCAGTGGTAAAGAATTCACCTGCCAATGCAGGACACGCAGGAGATGTGGGTTCGACCCCTGGGCCAGGAAGATCCCATGGAGGAGGAAATGGCCACCCACTCTAGCATTCTAGCCTGGGAAATTCCATGTTCAGAGGAGCCTGGTAGGCTACAGTCTATGGGGTTACAGAGAGTCGGATTCAACTGAGCACACACATATGCACGCACAACAATTCTTTCATACTTTGAAAAATCCTATCCAAGAGACAACAAAGCATCAGTGTTTTTTCTAAATGACAGTGTGCTATGCTTGGGAATCAAATGACTTAGTATTCACCAATCAAAAGGTCTGATATTTGTGGCAAGACAATGTGAGAAGAAAGGACTATTCAGGTACAAGCTTTCAGGTCTCCCTCCTAGGTTTACTCTGTGTGAACGGGCTGCTTCAGACAAGTGAAATAAAGCGGTGAGAATCATTGTAAGAAAGCAAACAGGAGAGCTGGAACCCACACCTGATCGGCCTGTGTCAAACACAAACTGTCATTTGAAGATTACTCAATGCAAACAAAATGAGCAGACCACAGACCAGTTATGTTCCCTATAAGGTCTGATGCAGATCTTTAAGGTTTCTGCAGAGTGATTTGGGTTCACACAGGGATGGTTATTGATGGTAGAACAGCTGAAATGAGTGTCTGCCTATGTGCCCTGTTATTTGATAGCTCCATAATGAAACAATGAATCTGTTGAGCTGTAAAACCACAAGGGTTGTTTTTATAAGGCTTACCCTGGGAAAGGCCTCTTACCCAGGGAGAATCCTATTCAAAGCCTGTCAGAGATAGAATTCCTTAGTGAGAACCTTTGGTCCTACAGGTGGGCACAATCCAAAAATACCTGAATAAAGGAGATGGGTGAACTGACTTCTTGGAGAAAAACTTCTTAATCATATCAATAGCAGGAGGATTTTCATTTCTCCTAATTGCATTGCATGATCTTTGTATATGTGTTGGATCAACATCTCATCATCCACTTCTGAGGATAAACATTGCTTGACCTGCCTCCCTTCCCCTACAAAGAGGACGAGGCACTCCCTGATCAAGAATTTTACCTGCTCCAAAACATAATGGAAAAATCAATGAAAACTTTTTGCCTTGTTTTCAGTGTAGCTAGATAGGTGGCTGGCATTAAGGGGAGATGACTTTGATATGACTTCCAGTGTCATATTTTGAGCACAACTCACAAGCTGTTTTCTGAGTGACCATGTGAAGTGCTATCTTTATTCTAATTGGAAGCCCTTGAAGAGGTGACTCATTGGAAAAGACCCTGATGCTGGGCGGGATTGAGGGCAGGAGGAGAAGGGGGTGACAGAGGATGAGATGGCTGGATGGCATCACTGACTCGATGGACATGAGTTTGAGTGAACTCTGGGAGTTGGTGATGGACAGGGAGGCCTGGCGTGCTGTGATTCATGGGGTCGCAAAGAGTCGGACACGAATGAGCGACTGAACTGACTGACTGATGCACATTATGAGAAGTTTAGTGGAATATTTTCCTTCCGAATGCGAACTCTACTGAGCTCAAGAATGAGCATTGTTCTCAGAAGACTGGTTACAAAATGGTGTCCCTGCATCTCACGCTGACTTTAGAGAAGATTAGATTCAGGGTGACCAAACCTAGCTTAGATTGCTGTCAAGAGCTGGGGGTTAGAAAGATCATCTTCCTTATTCATAGTCTCTGATGTTGTTTTAAGCTAAATGACTTCAGGAAATATCTCCGTGGTGGCTAGTCTTTGCTGATTCCCTGAAGGGAGGACGTATGCTAGAGGTGAGGAATGAAGAAGCAGGTCTTCAGGGGAGTGAAACAAATGTAGAAATTGGGATATATTCCTATGAGTAGTGGGTTTCATTTGAGATGCTCTTCTCATTGATTTTGGGAACAATCTTATGGTGTAGATAATTATTTCCATATTTAAACACATTTTAGCAAAGCGTGATATAGCTAAAAATCTCATATTGACTTAATTTTTGGGGAAGCGTAATAATTTTCAAGTCATCCTTCTGATTTTATTTCAAATATCACTTGTATAGAAAAAGCTCTCCTATGCCCAGAGGATGAAGTTTTTCAGTCATGTCTGTAAGACTGGGTGTTTTTCATTCAAAGCATTTGCCACAAATTAAAATATATGTTTGTGATTATATAATTAACCCAGAAGCATAGTCTGCTAAATGTTGGCTCCCAGTACTTAGTGCAATGCTAATACACAGTAGAAGTCCATTAGATATTTGTCAAATAAATGGTAAATGCCCCAGAGAGGGAGTCAGAGTGGTGGAGAAGAGTTTGAGATGGGAGGAACAGGACAGATATGTGCCTAACTCTCTCCTTTCCAAATATATTATAGTAGGTGATGACTGAAAAAAGAAGGGCAATGCTTGGACACTGAGTAGTGTGTAGTTTCACTGAGTAGAAACTTTGAAGTAATTTTCATCCTTCATGAATTTTTAGCATGCTATAAGTAAGTGAAATCTGATCTAAAATTAGTACCTTTTTCTGACTGAGAGATCAGAAAATTCAGGGTTTTTTTCAGGGTACGCTCAACTTATATTCAAATAATAATTCTTGAAGGTAAAAAGATTGTTAGATTTGTAAAACAAAGCTCCATCGTCCTTAGTACTTTCATTAACATCTTGCTTTGCTTGTCAATTTACAGTTTTTAATAACATAACACGCATTGTTCTTAAGCATAATAAAATGATTCAAAGGAGATAATGCACATGAAACAGAGATATTCCACCAAACTTAGGGATGAAAGCTATTTTTAAATTATTTTGTAATTGAGAATTGTGCTAAGTACCTTGCCCACCCCCAATGCAGAGTTGGTGAGTAAACTGAGGAGCCAAATCTTTTCTTATTCAATTACACTTTATCTTTGTATATGTGCCTGGACCCATATTGCAACACAGTTACTGAATAAATGTTTCCTGAAGAAATAAATGAATGTAAGAAAGGATACCTAGGTTTTCCTAGAATAAATGAATTCGGGAAATTTTATTTTAATGTTAATGTGTTGAGAAAAAAAGTATTTTACAGCTTGAAATTAACTGCAATATCATGGGTAGTAATATTTTCAGAAATAATGAGGCTGTCATTTGTTACATTGCCTGAAAAATACCTTGAATATAATGGTGCAGGTAAAGAAAAGAAAGAAACAAGAATAGATCCAGGTTTTGTGGCATCTGACGTTTATACAATGTGGAGGTCCCTTTGGTTAGAAAAATCATTTTAAAAATTACAACTATAAATTTAGGTACAAGTCCTTAGCGGGGTCTGTGAAATAGAGGGACTTGAAGCAAGACCTTCATTAACTTTAGGCCAAATCTACCTCTGGCACCTAAACCAGAGAATTATCCACCCTTGTGTCTTTGGTCATTACAGAACTAACAATGATTGTTACAGCCTTTGACAGTGGCTCTGCAGGATTTGAAAACTTCAAGATGCTATAAAAGTATTTAAATATGTTTTCAGCATAAAATAACATAGTAAAAATACTTTGTCAGTTATTAGCATGACTGAATGATCTCCCTAAGAATATATGGCAAGCTTGATCCCAACACTACATGGATTCACAGGTTGAGTAACAACAGATGCAATCCCGTTAGCCCCACTTAAAGGATCATTTTATACAGATGTTATAGTGGGAATAGAAAAATCCTGCCTGATTTCACACTGTACATGCTGTGATCTAGGGCCCAGCGACTTTTTAGTCACACTCTGGTTTTCTATCTACCTTCCAGGAATGTCCATTTTTATTCTCCATGTTAAGAATCTAAATGGCTATCTCTATTGGTTTGCACAATGCAAAGAGACTAGAATCTTTCTGCTTTGCTCATATCCTCCAACATTTAAAAATAAATTGAGAATAAGATTCTTACATGCAGAAAGATGCAGTCTCCTTCTGCTGAGATAACAGGGTTGAGCTGGTGGCCCGAAAGGTAACTGCAGGCATGGGCAGCTGTTAGTTGAACTAATGACGCCAGAAAGCAGTGAGCTCAATAAACTATGCCCCTTTTATTTTTAGTTTTTTAGTCTCCATAATTTTGATCCTATGTGATCAATGAAGGATGGTATGCTCATTCTACCATAAAGTAAATTATGAGCACTTTATTTCTAAATAAAATGTAAACCCCAAACACCTGACTTTTTTTTTTTTTTGGTGCTGGTTATATGTAGCTCTGTTAAATGTCAGAGAATGTTACAATGCAGGAAAAAAACAATGCTGAATACCAGTTCACTGCCTCTTCTTTTACTATTAGGAAATAGCAAGTATTTCTACTTCTGACAAAGTTACTTATATGAAATCACATTCTTTTTTATTCCAGTTATAAAAGAAAGTTGGTGGGCCTAAAACTGGGGTAGTAGATATGGACATTAAACCTCTAAAAAGATATTAAGTTTCACATATTTCTACACCATGTAGAAAGATCAAGACACTCAGAATAAACAGCGATGTAACATCAGACAAATAGAAAAAATGGAATCTATTTAAGCTAATGTGCACCTTGGAAAAAGTAAATGGACCCATGTACAGCTATAGGTTTGGGGCTTCCCTGGTAGCTCAGCTGATAAAGAATCCACCTGCAATGCAGGAGATCCAGGTTTGATCTCTGGGTTGGGAAGATTCTGTGGAGAAGGGAAAGGCTACCTGCTCCAGTATTCTTGCTTGGAGAATCCTCATGGACAGAGGAGCCTGGCGGGCTACAGCCCATGGGGTTGCAAAGAGTTGGACACGACTGAGTGGCTAAGCACAGCATAGTTATAGGTTGATGTAGCCATTTTCTTTAAAAGGCAGAGTCAGGGAGGGAAATATGAAAACTGCTTAAGGAATGATTATGTCTAGTAAAGGAAGCATAAAGCAGGCAAGAGGAAAAGGAAATTTTTTCTGTGTATTTATTCATAGAAAGCAAATACATTTAGCCATATCAAAGTTAAGTGCCCATCAGGCATGATGAAGCATTATGGTGTTGATGCCTTTGATGCAACAGTAGACATTTTCTGGGAGAGGTATTTGATAGTAAATACTTTGAGCAGGTCTAAAAAAGAAGCTAGACTGCTAAAATCATTCTCATTGATGTTATTTGCATACACCAGTAAGATTATATACACACACACGTACACACACACACTTTCCTTCTGTGTTTCTTTGTGCCAAAATAAAAATGTCTGGCTTTCTCTGAATAACAATCTTGAAACAGATTTTAAAAATACCACAATGTAATCAATATATTTACTGATGCATTTCTAATATGGTTGGTCAAATGCAGACTGAAATTTAGCCCAGAGCAGAATGACAAAATGGCCATAATTACTTTCAAGACAATTATAAGACTGAAGAAATCAAGCAATTATAGGATCTATGCTCTAAAATTTTCTTTTTCTTTTAGTAAAAAGGAACTAACAAAGCCAAACTATTCAGCTCATACCAAATCTGATTCATTTGATTCCTGGTGAGTTCAGACCCTGTGGCTGCTATTTCAAGCCTCATTTCTTTTTGACCTCAAATCATAAAGTTGAAGTCAGCCAGTTTCCATTCAGCCTTGTTGCATTGTTTGCCAGTTTATAAGGCTATGTGTTTGCATCGAAAATGTTATAGGAGGAAAGCCACAAAGAAATCACAAATCTGGGCAATTTTCCCTGTTTTACACAGATTTCAAAATTGTTACAAAGTTGCCAACACTGTATATACTTGATAGCAGAAAATAACCCAAACACTGAAAATCCCTGTCGCTATTTTGTTAGCGCTATTTTGTTACTCCTTATAACAAGAAACTGCTGTATTCCACAACTGGTTCCTCTCTCCCTTCTCTTCCCTCCCTCTCTCCCTTCCTTCCTTTATCTTTTTTTTTTTTATTTTATTTTTATATTTCCTTCCTTCTCTTCCTTTCTCTCCCTCCCTTCTCTTTATCCATCTGGCACATCTTCTAGTTCTTTCTGCGTGCCAGGCTCTCTTAAGCTTCTCACTGTCTAACAGGAAAAGACACCTCCCCTGAAAGAAACATTAAAGGATAAAATACCTGAGCCTGGGTTTCAGCAGTGTGGCAGCAAAAATTACTAGACCTGACTTCTTACTTAGACAAACTGGGCAACTCCTAAGCAGAACATGTCACAAAACCCAGCTTCACCCTAGATTTCACAGTCAAGCTGCCTGTCGTGGGAGTGCCACGCGATCAGAGGAGGGAAGATGCATCTATGTTCCAGCCATTCCTATGAGCCATTCAGCCTCGGCTCAGGAATCACCTTCTGCAGAGCGTTTTTCTTATCTGCTCTGCCGCTGCATTACCATTCTGGTTTCGCCTGATCCTCTTTCTTCCCATGGCACTTGTGGTCACCTCTAACCACACTTCCCTCAGTGTAGCAGCCGTCTGATAAGAGGGCGAGATCTCCCTTTCAGATGATGCAGGCACAGGCTTCGCCTTTCACTTCAGTACCCAACACCTAACAAAATACTGGTACACAGTAACTGCTCAAGAAATACTTGGTGAGGAAATCCATTAGAAACTATATTCTCCAGTTGAGAATCACTGACAAAATCATTCAGTGAATATTACAGGGCACACACTATATTCTAAGCATTTGGTACAGTGATATAGCAGATCCATGTTCTCGTAGGACTATACTCCAAGAGAGGACACAAATAACAAAGAAAAGACAAATACAGTGTGAAAACAACAATTAAAAAATAAAGGGAATAATCAAATGAAGACTGATGGGGGAAAGTTGTTTTAGATTATGAAGGCTTCTCTTAAGAGGTGACATCTGAGTTGAGACTTGAAGAATGAGATGGAGTTAGTCAAGTGAACAGACAGGAGAAAATGGTCCAGGCAGAACAGACAGTTAGTATAATGATAAATAAGATCTTGAAAGATATCTTTCAGGCATAGGAAGTTATTTCTGGCAGGTATAGAAAGGAGACTGCTTTGTCTGAAGCACTGTGAATTAGGGAAGAACAGTGAGAGAGGAGATTTATAGGCAGTGCCAGATTATACAGGACTTTTAAACCAAAGCTAGGAGTTGGGATTTATTCTGTAAGCAATGGGAAGATTTTGGAAGGTTTTAAGCAGAAGAGCAGTATAAGCCAATACTGTATTTATTTTATATAGATACTGTTTTCATCAGTGATGTAGAAAATGGATGGTGAGTAACAAGAGAGGGATCAGGAAAAACAACTAGGAATGAGATTCAAATAATTTAATAACTTCAATAGCCTTTGACACAGATCAGAAAAGTCGTCAAACAATCAGGACAGACACTGGCTCATAGGACATGATACACAAATGGAAGCAAGATAGATGGCTAATGTTGTAGCATGCAGTGAAAGAAAATGGTAGCATGAACTAAGTTGGTAAAGATGAAGAGACGCGAACTGATATTACAGATATTTGTAAGGTCTTGCTGAAAGCACTCAGAGATAGAATGGATGTACAGGATCCTTGGACAAGGGAGGGATCTTTGGTCAATAAAACTGAAAGGTTTGGCTTGAGCATTCAAATGCATGGATATATATATTGCATTAAAATGAAGAATAGTCAAATTTGTCTGTTTTGGACTGAGAAATTTAGATCTCTTTATGCCATTTCAAATGAATATGTCAAATAAATAATAAGGTTTCCACATTTGAGCTGAGGGTAGTGGCCAAGGCTGGAGACATACATTGAAGAGTTATCAGAATTTACTCAAGCTTCTGGATGAGGCTATTTCAGGAGACAGCAAGGGAAAGAAGCTCAGAGAAAAGAAGCCAATGAGGATAAGTAGAGGGAATGCCTTGGGGCAGGAATTTAGCACCCTGGTTAAACTTCATTTATCTCCTAACTTCGTCAGAATTTGGTCTGGTCAGAATATCTGGTTAACAAAGTACCCCAAGCTCTCCATTCACCTTGGCACCTTCCAAATTGGTTGCTAGTTTTATTGCAGATTGAAGAATACATCCATAAACTCATCAATATACCACATGTCTGAAATATGTGGGTATGACAAAGGTTTTATATTTATTTAATCCTAGATGTTTGTACTTTAAGTACAAAATAGATACTGGATCATCAGCTTAAAGCATGTATTTGACCATGATGCTTTGGCCATCTCACTCTTTCATGAAACTCACAAATGAAGACCATTGTTAATAGGTTCTTCTGGACATAAGAAAGTGAAAGTGAAAGTCGCTCAGTCGTGTCCAACTCTGTGACCACATGGACTCTACAATATAGTCCATGGAATTCTGCAGGCCAGAATACTGAAGTGGGTAGCCATTCCCTTCTCCAGGGGATCTTCCCAGCCCAGGGATAGAATCCAGGTCTCCCACATTGCAGGCAGATTCTTCACCAGCTGAGTTACCAGGGAAGCCCTCTGAATAAGAGAGATATTTATAATTCAAAATATTTCAACTAATTAGCCTCCTTATTACCTTCCCAATCTACATCCATGGACAGAGAACTAAACATACATGGACAAACATCCACATACTACTTATCAGTAAATAGATAATTTGTGGTTCTAATTCAGAATTACATGTCAAAAACCTACATCCTAATGCACATTTTAAAAAACACACAATTATATACACGTGTTCAATAGCATCATGGCCCATTATGTTACTTATTTTTATGTAAAACGATGAGATCATTTGTAAATCCTAGCATGTTCAGGAATCAGCATGAACAGATCTTGGATTTCTGAGTATAATTATACACACACACACACACACACACACACACACACACACACACACACACATATGCTTCTTAAAACATACATACTTTTTCTGAATATTAAATGATTTTTTTGACTATTAAGGGTATAATGCATAGGATGTGACTGATGCCCACCAAATGATTTCAAGAACTCAGTATAATTAGATACAAAGGCATTTGGGCTTCCTATAAAGAAAAGGCTAAATTGTACCAGTAGCTATGTTCCTGTGGGTCACTCTGAACTATCAGAACGGAGAAGTTAGCAAGAATCTCAGCTTTAGGACAGCAGTATTTTTCATTGTGGTCTGAAAACAATTTAAAAATTATGACTGTTAAAAAATGCTAAAGGCAACATCATTTCTATAATTCCTAAATGTATTAAGGAAGTCACACTAAATGGATACTTAGCAACAAGACATAAGAGTCTACTTGGGAAATTTTTAAAGAGTTTTATTTAATGTTTCAATGCATGTCCATATCAACCACATTCAGTGAGGTTACCACTCTTACAAATAGTCCTAACACAAGACTTTACTTAACCATTACTTAAATACTCAATTCTTGTAACTTAATTTTCTTCTTCTTCTCTTGTTACCTATTTAATTAATTTCTTAGTTATCATCCCTGGCCCTTACTCCTCCAACAGAACTATGGAAAGTGACAGGGCTTCTAGCCCTGAAAACTATTATGTCTTTCAATTGCTGATAGAATTTTAAATATTTTATGTATCACTATAGGTAATATTCCATCTTCAAAAAGGTAACTGCAATGCCCCAACAGAGGTAGGAGTGATCACATATCTAACAAATACTCTATCTCAAGATCAATTATTTGATTTAGTAGTTATTTGGCCTTATTCTAGTCCCTTTTATTATGTAACTGAGATGTGCTATTTTACTACATTCTACATTCATAGTAAGGTTACATTTATTTGTCCAGTCAGCATATATTTATTAAGCATTTACTTATACTCAAAGGAATATTACAGAGTGTATAGGAGTGTAGATTCCTAGTCTTAAATATTAGCTCTGCCACTTAATCAGTTTAACTCTGGGCAAGTTATATAAGTTTTTGCTGCTTTAGTTTATTTATTTATAAAATAAATATAATAATAGCATCTGAGGATAAGTATTATTTAAGATACACTAAGCACTTAAAAAAAAATCTGACACATATTAGGCCCTTAACAGACATTGCTATCATTTTAATTGTTATAATTCAAATGTGCTTATCTATCTTATATTAAGGGTTTGGGACACATTTCTAAAAAAAGACAACCCTGTACTGAAAATATTTTCAGTCTGGATGGGAAATGCATGAATGATACAGATTTTCAAAATAATGTGTATTTTGTAGGAGTAATTCCACGTCTTGGAATATTTACTCTGAAACAGAAAAGTGGTTTAATGATGAAAGCTGACAGGAAATGATTACTAATAAAAAGTAGCATTTACTTCTCATCTGTTTATAATTAAACATTGAATTTTTGATAAAAATTAAAGTTTCTTGAGATAGTTTTCACTGGAATTCCAAGAAATCATGTGAATGGAATCATTTCAACTCTTTAAAGAGTTCCATCTTTCTGTTTCAAGGTTTTGCTAATATTTCTGTTTCAAGGTTTTGCTAATTTAATGCTCTATGTTTAAAGCAAAATATGTGCCATGTATTCCTTGTGGAGACAAAGTATTCTAATAAATCCCAGAGAAATCATTATTTAGAAAACAAAGTAGGAATACTGCATATAAAGTTCTTAGGGAGTCTCAATCATCTATTTATTGTTCTCTTATTCAGACTTACCCTAAAGTGAAGGGTAAACTTTGTAAGGATTTTATACACACACACACACACACACACACACACACACACACATACACACTTGTAGAATTATTTGGTTCTACATGTCTTTCCAATTGGCTACAATGTATTGTGATTACCTGAGTGTCTTGTATTAAAAACAAGTGAAACGAAATATTTGGTTGCTGACAAAGGGTTAGTCATTTCACTGAGCTGGCCTCAACAGGTGCTAGTTTTATGATAGAGTTATACTCCACATTATGGATCAGGAATGGGCTATGAAACTGCATATAAATCAAATATCCATTTAAAAATAGCATTTTTTTTAGTCTCTATGATGAATGCTTCATTTTTTCTTCATTTATCTTTGAAAATTTGAATTTTGTAACTTGGATTTTTTTAATGCAAGATAAATCTTTTACCTAAAAACAAATCCAGTGTTTTTCTAGAATGGAAGAGAAACCTGAAGAAGAGTGGGGAGGGAAAAAGGAAATAGAAAGTCTGAGATAATAAATAAAATAAGCTGAGGCAATAAAAACTGATACTTAAGGGAAAGCCTACATATATGGACATTTTTAATGTCTTGTTACTTTCTCATTTGTCTGTGCTATTTACATTTGAATACAATGCAAATCTTATTTTAATTATTATTATTTTTAGATTTTCTTTCTTCTGAAAGAACAAAAATATCTTTTTGAGGAAAGTTTATTCAGTAGTTATCCTGTTTCTGAAAATGACTATCTGTTTATACAATCAATATGTACAATTGTATGCCATAAAAATGTGTATCAGGGAATCAGCAAATAGATATGTCAGAAATATTGCTTATAAACAGATATGTTCAAACACTAAAATCACATGGAACACACCATAGGAGTGCATCACTAGCATCATCTATATGTGTGTGTGTATACATATGTATATATATACATTCATTAATCGCCACTTAAATTTTGCTTATAGAGGAAATATATAGTGTTTTTGAAATTAACCAAAATGTCAATATGTGCCCCAAATATTTCTTCATAGACAGATTCTTTCTAATGTAAATATCACATATGAATAGCCAACTTAAGCATCTGCTGGGAAAGATAAATGGTTTAACTGTAAGAATTAGGTAGGGTGGGGGATGTGTGTAGGTAGTGGTTCATGAAATAAAATGTGTTTCTCACTATGACAACAAAAATGTGAAAAACAGAACCAAGTTATCAGTGAGATAAAGGCTTTGTGAGTTTTATTTTAATTAATGGGAAAGGCAGCTGAACAGTTTCTCTCATTTGAGCAGGACTTGTTTAGTCTACTGAGCTTAAGAAAGGGCAGGTGATTATGAACGTTGTGAATTTTCCTAAATCCTTCATGATCCGGGTAAAGTCCATTTGTACCACAGGCAAGTGTGCAAGTTACTACTATATAAAGTATGAATAACAACAACAATTTGTATAACCTTTCATGCTTTCATAGTCTGTCCAGAAAACATTAAACTGGACGAGGCATGGGTCAGACTCAAGCTCACAGACAATGCAGCTGGAGAGAAGTATCTTTATTTCATAGAAATCATGATACCTTCTTTGGAGACATTGTATTCTCATTCTATTAATGAAAATAAACAACATCTAAGATGAAGTCAGTCTCTTTTCCAATTTAATTAAAGGGATGTTTGATTTTAATGCTTCATTGAATTTACTTTGTCCCTAACCAAATATGCAATCATAATTAAATGAACTTTAGGCAATGTTGCAGATTCCAAATCCTCTCCTTTCCATGCTTCAGGGAATGAATGTGCTACAGAATATTTGTGTGAAAACATAGAAGACTAAATCAACACTTCTTTTCACCAAAAGGTGATGTATCATCAAAAATATAATGCAAAGAATGAGAATTCAGTGAAGGTGAGAATACATTTCATATACAATATAAATTTAGTTATATTTGTTCTTCATATCAAATAAAGCCTGATATATGAAATAAAAGACATTAGCTTTTATTTTGCTTTTAGTTTTGTTTTCAAGGTACTTTAAGAGTAGTGATTTCAACAAAAGATATTTTATTAATTAATTTTTTCCTGGTCCATTTCATATCTTGCTATCAAGGTAATTTTAGGAGCATTAAAGGGATGCTTTGTCTAGTGGTACCTATGTGGCTGATCAGAACATGTGGGAAAGAATGTATGAAGTACAGTTTCCCATCCTAGAATCACCAGAAGAGAATTTCATGGAGGTATGACTCAGTAACTGGATGGCAGATATGTGGGTGGGGATAGAATCTGAATATTTGACAACTTCTCCCTAGGGTATTCTGATGATGTTCCAGACTTGGCAAGTTTTTTTCATATCTATTTCACTAACAACCTGCTCCCCAGAGACATTTATTTTGCATAGCATAGAGCCATTTAACTATTAATCAATGTGATCTTCAAATGAATGACACTGATCTAGTGTTAATATAGAGTGATCAATTCATTCTAAGGAACTAAGAATTAGAGTGTATGTACTAAAAGAAAAACAAATGGAGTTTCACAAAATATTTCACAAGCAAACAAAAAAGAGCAGTGTGTGTGATGATAAGCTTTTTAAATCAAGAGAGTTACTATAAGAAAGCTTATTTTGAAGACACAGACATGTAAGTACTTAAGATGTGAGTACTGGGCTAAAATCACTGTGGGATACATAGGTATCTGAGAATCATTATGTCACTGAACAACAGTGGTCATATACAGTCACTGCATTTGGAATATAAGCATAGATTTCTATTTGCTTATTATACACTGTGCAGGACTTTTAGGCATAGAGGGTGAGCTGCCCATGCGGAATGAAGATGGGTCCTACTTCTTCCTCCTGAGGATGTTAACACAAGCCCAGTTAATGCAAACCACAACAATGATGAAAAGGATGAGGCAGAGTATAGCTTAGGCGAAAAGGAGATTTCAGGTTAAAATAGAACTTGCAAGAATATTGTCAAAGCCCCACTTCCGTGCCCAAATCTTACTAGTCCTTCGGTTTTAACAGCAACTACCACTTTCAATAGTCTGTATAGAGTCATTTTGATTCCTCCTCTCTTCATTTCAGTCAGTCAGTCTATCAGCAATTCTGTTGACTTTACCTTCAAAACATAACCCCACTACCACTCACACCTCCATGGTTATAATCTTGGTCTGAGCTAACCGTCACTGCTCACTTGGAATATCACAACAGTCTGCAGATAGGCCTCTCTGATGTTGACCTAGCCAAAATGAAAGATATAACTGGATGCTGTATCCTTTCCATGAAAGTCCAGTGATTTCCCAATTACTGAGAGTAAAGGCTTAGACATTTGGAAGGTCTCACAAAGCCCTACAGCAATCCTACATCCCTCCTCCCCATAGTGCTCCCTGCTTCCTTCTGGACACTTCGTTTTTATTCATACCACTGTTTGTCATCTACCTTGCTTTATCTTTTACTTACTTATTTCATTATTTTCTGGTTCCTTACAACAGACTATACGCTGCATGCAATCAGGAATTTTTATATATAGGATATTTTGTGTTGTGGATGTGTGACTGTATTTAGTCTACCCCTGGATGGCAGTGATGGCAGTCACAGAAGCCTTATCATGCTTCACTTTGGATATTATTTTACTTTACGATAAAATGTCTAGGTTAACCAGACTGTAAATCCCTTGAGGTTATGGGTGTCACAGCTGCAACTACAACTTACCTAAGTCGAAAGAAATGCAGTGCTTTACCCCTGTTCTCAGGAGAGCTAAGAAGGGGATTTCATGTCTATCTACTCTGCTTTTACACTTTTGACTCAGAAGATTTTACACTTCTTCACATTATCCCTCTAGTACCTAGTACAATGCTTTGTACATACTAGAAAAGACATGAACTATTTCTTGATTTATCTTATATCTTGATTAACCATGCAATCTTCTGGTTCAGAGAAACATGACATCTTTAGTTTTAGACTGAACTGTTTGAGTGAAACAGCCAAAATCAATGTGCATTTATATGGTGTCCAAAGAGATTCAAGATGACTGGATCATTTTCCCTGCTATGGCTGCCATCATGAGATCTTCACGTTGCTGTCAGCTAATTCTTATTGCAAGAGACAGTATGAAAGTGAAAGAAAAAAATCTTCCAAAGCTTTATTTCTCTGCTACATGCCCAGAGGGATGCAAAACATAATAAAGCGCACTAAAGAGGGAAATAATTGGGTTTGAAACTAATTATCAAGGAAACATTGACATTAATTCAACACTGAACTCACTTTATGCAAAATTCTTTGGATCAAAATATTATAAACATATGTCATGTGTTAGAAATTTGGCTACTAATGACAAGTTATAAGAAATTATTTTGTTAACTAATTTTTAAAAGTTTAAAGGTAGATCGTTAATTGTACTTGGTCATAATTAGAAATAATCAGGTTGAAAAAAAACACAAACTTTTCTCTATTTTTTTCCTTTTAATATCGAGTAGTTGATTAGGTATTTTGGAATAAGTTCATTAGTTTAAGACACACTTAAAAGTGTAAAGTAGTAAAAGTGTAAAATTTTTGAAATTTAATTTTTTAAAATAAGAAATTGTCTTATATGCGGTCATTATGTACATGCATACATATGTGTGCACACACACATACTCATACACACATCCAGATACTCATACAAAGTATTTTGAGAAAACAAGGTACTTATTTTGTTAATGAAACATTTCTATTAATATCATTAATATCATAAGGTCCATCTCCATAGAATTCTCCAGGCAAGGATACTGGAGTGGGTTGCCATTCCCTTCCCTTTTCCAGGGAATCTTCCTGACCCAGGGACCAAAACCCATGTCTCCTGAATTACAGGCAGATTCTCTACCATCTGAAACACCAGGGAAGCCCCAATATCATAAAGTAGTGTTGTGATACCCAAAGTTAAATTTTCAGCTTTTGCGACCTCATCAAATATTGAATATAGAGTAATTCACTGTGGCAAGGAGTTTATGTTCATATTAAGGAGAAACAAATGGCAAGCATCAGGGTCTCAGTATTTTATTTCTACCTTGATCTTTAAGTCTCTATTTAACATCTACTTTTAATCAAGATACGTTTTATATTAAAGTCATCTAACTACTCTAAGATGGTAGCATTCCACAAGACATTTTCCTCTTGATTATTACATATACAAGTTAATAAAATTATAGTTTCATAGAATAGAACATACTTTAAAATCATTATCTGAATTTCTTCTTTGTGTACATGTGATTGAGGGTGAGGAAAACTCAATTAACAGAATATAACCAATATTAGGCTTTAAGGATGAAAAGATTAGAAGGAAAAAGAGTAGCAAATCTAATAATAATATATGAAATCAAGAGTGCTTAACTGCTCATAATTCTCCTTTGGCAAAGCAAATATTCTGGGTTAAAATCTTGCAGTTTTAGGAAGTCACTTACAGTGCTTCCATTTAACTAAGACTTTCAAAGAAGAGTCAGTAGGCTAACTGTATAATTGTGGCCCTGCATATAACGTTCTTGAAAAAAACTAACCAAAAATCAAACATTATGGTTCTTGCTGATATGGTGAGATTAATACAAATGTAAAAAGAGAATGTAATTGTGGAATAATTTTGGAAGTAAAATAAATGACATATCAGTATGAGTGGAATATTTCCAATTTGTGAAATGCCCATCTGAGATCACTTTTAAAGTTTGTCACTTATTCAGGGATTTATCCTCTTTTTGGCTCCCTCAGATATAAACTAGATCTCTAATGGCACTGCAGGGAGAGGAAGGTGGTATTTTTTCTAGTTTATTGTTTAGTCATTAAGTATAAAGCATCAGCTTTTTCAACAAACAATTTCAAAAGCCCAATAACATGATTTCACTTGCTCAAAATGTAATTTATTGCTAATGGAATCACAGAAAAATGTTTGCATGACTTACGGAATGCACAGTCAAATAAGTAAGGCAAATTGTTATTGAAGAGGAATTATTGATTCTCCTGGTACAATAGGTGCATTTCAGCTTTGCTATATGGAATTTTATTCCTATTGTAGCAGTAATTTATATGTTAGCCTCTAGTTTTCTGTATCAACTTTGTTGGCCTGTGTTGTTTTAAACCAGGTATGACAATGATGCTTGTCCTTCCCATTCTCTCGCTCTCTTTTGAAGGCTTTATTGACTGGATGCTATCAAATCTGGCTCAAGAAGTTAAAGATCTACCAATAACTTACTTGGAAAACTTTTGCAAAAAAACATTTTTCTTGTCCTTATATTTCTTGCTGAACATATAGGAGACTGGTCAAATTAATATATAGTTTTCTCTTCTCCCTAATGTCTCTGAGGTTATGAAACCACTATTTTTTAACTCTCTGTAGAATAACTACAGGAACATAATAAAATCTGTAGATGAGTGTCTTCATAAATGTTATGGCCAAGGAATCGGATTGTTTTCCAACTAGGTTAGCTGATTTACTAGAAGTATTAAACAAAAAACGTTAAGCAAGTCAGAATTAATATTCCCTTTTCTGTATACTATGCTTCTGTTAAAAGTGTTTCTTTGTCAGTTGTGTATTATAGTTGGATTTCTGGTGCAAAAATCTATTTCACAAGATTTAAAAATTTATGAAGTTCAGGGGAATTAAGGAATTCTTTATTCCATTATATCTGGCCTCAATTCTGGTTTAAATAATACCATCTTCCATTTACTAAGCATTGCTCTTTGTATATAGTATCTTGACTCTCCCTAGGAGATAGGGAGAGCTATTCATAAAATAGCTCTTATTATCTTACTGTGGAGTGGAGAAAACAGACTCAGAGATATTTATTCATGTAATGAGAACAACATACCTAGCAAGGGGGAGAGTTGGCTATTACTCATCAGTCTGATGTTAAAGCTCAAGACACTTCTACTATATTAGGCTTTGATTTTTCCATGCAGATAAATTATACCAGTTGAATGAATTGCAACTTTTTTTTTTCCTTCTGGAAACACTGTGTACCTAAAAACTTTTTATCTTCTGGAATAAATGCATACCTAAAATATAAATTATTTATCTGAAAACTATAAAAAAGAAATAAGCAAGATCAATTAAATCACCCAGGTTAAGCCTCAGCTTTATTATCTCAAAGATGGGGATGGCACAGGAAACGGATTGAAAGTTAAATAAGTGCAACAATGTGACATGAAATAAGAAGTTCTCAATGACTACTAGATAAAGTTACTATTATCACCATCATCATCATTCTTCAGTGTATTTGTACATGAAGCAGAAATACATCCTGAAGAAGAGGAAGTTCCTATTTTTAGGATGGCTTTACTGGAAATTCATAAATATCAAACATATTTCTTTTTAGCTGCTTTTTATGATGACTCATGACAGTTTTCCATATGTTTTACTTTTAATAAATGCCAACTGTTTTCAAAATAAAATTGCCCTAATATTAGAGTGTATTCATTGTGCTAAGGGAATGAACACATGGGATCTGTGTTTGTGTGGAAAGGAAAGATGAAAATCTAAAGATTTAAAGGTAGTCCTCACTATGCATTTTACCAGCTGAGCATCTTGGGGAACAAGTTTATGTTATACATTTTATTAGAAAACTATATAGAACTATATTAAACAGTCTATATTTTGATATACAACTATTAATACCTGGCAATAATAATCATTGCTAAATATTTGTCATGAAAGTGACAAATCACTCAAAGTCACTCAGTCATGTCCAAATCTTTGTGACTGCATGGACTGTACAGTCCATGGAATTCTCTAGTCCAGAATTCTAGAGTGGGTAGACTTTCTCTTCTCCAGGGGGTCTTCCCAACCCAGGGATCAAACCCAGGTCTCCCACATTGCAGGTGGATTCTTAACAGCTAAGCTACAAGGGAAGCCCAAGAATACTGGAGCAGGTAGCCCATCTCTTTTCCAGCAGATCTTCCCGACCTAGGAATCAAACAGGGGTCTCCTGCATTGCAGGCAGATTCTTTACCAGCTGTTTAATATAACGTTACCATAGGCAGAAGGGATAGTTCTTACATATTCAATATAGTACTTGGTAATTATAACTAAAGAGCCTGTTGATGAAAGTGAAGGAGGAGAGTGAAAAAGCTGGCTTAACACTCAACATTCAAAATACTAAGGTCATGGCATCCGGTCCCATTACTTCACAGCAAATAGAAGGGGAAACAATGGAAGCAGTGACAGACTTTATTTTCTTGGGCTCCAAAATCACTGCAGATGGTGACTGCAGCCATGAAATTAAAAGATGCTTGCTCCTTGGAAGGAAAGCTATGATCAACAAAGACAGCATATTAAAAAGCAGAGACATTACTTTGCCAACAAAGATCCATCTAGTCAAAGCTATGGTTTTTCTAGTAGTCATGTATAAATGTTAGAGTTGGACCATAAAGAAAGCTGAATGCCAAAGAATTGATACTTTTGAACTGTGGTGTTAGAGAAGACTCTGGAGAGTCCCTTGGACTGCAAGGAGATCAAATCAGTGAATCCTAAAGGAAATCAATCCTGAATATTCATCGGAAGGACTGATGATGAAGCTGAAGCTCCATTACTTTGGCCACATAATGGAAAGAGCTGACTCCTTAGAAAAGACCCTGATGTTGCGGAAGATTGAAGGCAGGATAAGAAGGGGATGACAGAGGATGAGATGGTTGGATCTCCATCACCAAGTTGATGGACATGAGTTTGAGCAAGCTCTGGGAGTTGATGATGGACAGGGAAGCCTGGCTTGCTGCAGTTCATGGGATCACGGAGTCGGGCCTGACTGAGTGACTGAACTGAACTGAATTGTAACTGCAGTAGGGATTAGTAGCAGCATAATAATAACAACTATATTTAACTTCATTATGTTATTATCTCTATTATGTTCCCTAATGTCTTCAATTTTTTTGAAGAGATCTCTAGTCTTTCCTATTCTATTGTATTCCTCTACTTTGCACTGTTCACCTAAGAAGGCTTTCTTACCTCTCCTTGCTATTTTCTGGAACTCTGCATTCAGTTGGGTACATTGCTAGTTCTCTTTTTCCATTGCCTTTCCCTTCTCTTTTTTTCCTCTGCTATTTATAAAGCCTCCTCATACAATCACTTTGCCTTCTTGCACTTCTTTTTCTTTGGGATGGTTTTGTTCTTAGCAAGGAGAGATAAGAGAGACCACTTAAATGAACAATGCAAAGAAATAGAGTAAAACAGCAGAATGGGAAATAATAGAGATTTCTTCAAGAAAACTGGAGATATCCAAGTAATATTCCATGCAAGGATGGGCATGATAAAGGACAAAAATGGTAAGGCCTAAAAGAAGCAGAAGAGATTAAGAAGCTGTGGCAATACACAGAAAATGATATGAAAAAGGTTCTAATGACCCAGATAATCACAATGGTATGGTCACTCACCTATAGGAGAACATCTTGGAGTGTGAAGTCAAGTGGGCCTTAGGAACCATTACAAAAAAAAAGCTAGTGGAGGTGATGGAATTCCAGCTGAGCAATTTAAAATTTGAAAATATAATGCTTTTAAAGTGCAAACTTACCTCTGTTTTCTCTGTCTTTTCTAAACCCAGTTTGTAATGTAAGTTCTTGGATCATGTATTGCTGAAGCCTAGCTTGAAGGATTTTGAGCATAATCTTGCTAGCATGTGAAATGAGCACAATTGTACAGTAGTTTGAAAATTCTCTAGTATTGTTCTTCTTTGGAATTACAATGAAAGCTGATCTTTTCCTTCCTGTGGTCATTGCTCAGTTTCCCGAATTCACTGACATGTTGAGCGCAACACCTCAGCTAGAGAAGCTGGGGCTTACTGCCCATTAGCCCTCCTTTCCTGTCCCTTATGACCACTATTCTACCGGGCCTGATGCTGAGTTCCTAAGGATGGAGGTATCAGAGTTCTCTGGAGGTGGTACCAGAACACCAGCTATGCTGCTCTTCTAGAACTTTTTGAGCTTTGACTCATCCTTAAAAAAGTGCTTTCTTCATAACTCCATTAACTTGGTTATCTTATTGAAGCTATGATGGGGATGTGGTTGCCAACCATAACTTTAAAATGTACTCACCCTTTGCTATGAAATCAGTGCCCAGCAATCTTGCCTAAGAAGGACAGAGGAGCCCAGCAGGCTACAGTTTATAGGATCATAAAGAGTCAGACAAAACTGAAGCGACTTAGCATTCAAGTATGCAAAGATGCCTGCATCTTCTACAGACTGCTTGATACAAAAAAGAACCACAACATTTATCTGAAGTCGCACAGTAGAAGAGGAAAGGAGAGTATTCAGAATCTCTGACTTCTATTACTAAATTCTACACCTCAGGTGATTTATATTTTCAACTTTTTTCCCACCCCTTTTGTCCTGGATACATTTCATTTACTCCTCTACCTCTACTGTTTCCATTTTGCATCCTACTCTAGTCCTCGGAGGTTGACCAAGAGGGGCCACGAGGTTGGAATTCTTAGCTCTGGCTTCCTGCTATGTTCACCCACTGGAGGGCACTGAGAAGAAAGGAGGAAGCGAAGGCTTGCCAGAGATTGGCTGGATCCCTCCAAGGAATGAGGGGGCTCCCCGGAATTTGCTCTCTGCACACAGCTCTTTCTGTCTGTCGGTTCCAGTACCCACTGCTTCCTCTCATGCCTTCAGGTGGTAACACTTCACTATCCCTTGGTCCCTACTCCTCTCCTTTGCAAATTGTCATTTTATTACATTTCCATCAAATCCTGAGGGGTGTGGAGTGATACTGACATGTATGCACTTCTGCTACTAAGTCACTTCAGTCACGTCCGACTCTTGGTGACCCCATGGACTGCAGCCCACCAGGCTCCTCCGTCCATGTGATTCTCCAGGCAAGAATACTGGAGTGGGCTGCCATTTCCTTCTCCACATACTCGCACTACCGTATCTAAAATAGATAACCAATGAGGATGTACTATATAGCACAGGGAACTTTGCTCAATATTCTGTAATAACCTAAATGGGAAAATAATTTGAAAAATAATAGATACAAGTATATGTGAAATCCCTTGAACAGAGGAGTCTGGCAGGCTACAGTCCTTGGGGTTACCAAAGAGTGGGACGCAACTTAGTGACTAAACAGCAACAATATGTATAACTGAATCAGTTTGCTATGTTCCTGTATAAAATAAAAGTTAACAGAAAAGAAAAAAATCCTGATGCTATCATGTCAATTGTTTGAGACGCTGCCAGGTCCACCATCTAATTTGCTGTTTATGTCAATTTTATGAAAGATTTGCCCCATTTTATAAAAGAAGGATTCGATATGCAGACAAAGAAAATGATTTGCCCAAGGTCACAAAGCTAGTTAGTGGTTGGAATTTGGTAAGTTTGATTCTTATTACAATGTTTCTTCTACACTCCTGCAATATCTCCATTTACTACAGTTATTTAATCATGTTAACCATATTCTACTGCATAGACATTGAACTAGTTATCACCTTTTACTATATTTTCTCAAGTAAAGATCAGGCATTAAGAGAGCTTTTTTAAAATGAAAATCACTGATGCAAATCTTTTATGGTAATGTGGATGTTAATCACAGTCATTTTTAAAAGAGTGAATGTTTTATAATGGCATAATTAACGATCATAAGAGATCATCATAACATAGATCTCTTCAAAATCTTTAATGTTAACAGCTTAGTATACCAGTCATTCACAAACATTGTATGTGATGTGAAAATAACTTGCCCTATAATTTGTCATGAATTTTGAATGAACAATTGGCCCATTTTCAGAGAATGGAAGATTGAAGTCCTTGTGTGAAGAATCATGGGGGTTTGAACAGTAACATGTTCTATTATAAAACAAAGCAAAAGAAAACAAAAAACTTGGTCTGGTGCACTAAGTGATATGAAATGAACCAAAAATAATTTATGTCATGTAATATCATAGTACAGGTTTTGTGAGGTTTTCTTATGTCATTCATCAAGAGGTGTTAAGAATTTTCTTGTCGTTCCTTCTAGGTGCAGATGTTCTCTGTATAGAGCTATACGGCACACTTTTTCTAAGGTCAACTGTCACTATGACAGTGATATTTGGCAACCCAGCCAAATGTCTGATAAATGAATGTAGGAAGTATTTCCTTTCCTATATTACAGACCCATCTAATGTGTCAACATTAAAATGAATGTTAAACAAATTGAAGTGTTAGGAAAGGGAACATCCCACCCTGACAGCTTTTTATTTGCTATTTCTGCTCTGTGACAAAACCGAGTTGATATGTGATCTTCTGTGATTTACAAAGTTCCTGCAGTCCACCTCGTGATGGCTGCGGTGCTGTTGAGCTGCCTCAAGATGATTTACTGCAATTTGTCACGTTTTGAAACTGTTCCAAAATAGTCTCCTGACATGTACTAAAGAGCTTTCAATGAAATCTGAAATGGTTCATTTGTTATGTCAACTGGAAACATTAAGTGATATCTGAAAATCACTTTAACATTTATTGAAGTGATTTAAAATATCCTTTAATGGCAATTTGGTATATCACAAAAGCAATATTGTTATGAAAAGGATGAGAAAATCTTTTCATCACATCTTAAAAGTGTTTATATTATGTTCTGATTATAACTGCATCATTTTACCACTTGGGAAATCTATCACTTTAAAGATATGCTGAAAATTTAGCAAGCAACTTCTTAACAAATATTTGCAAGTGGAAATGGATTACTATGATTTGCATAATTTAATATCTTTGAAAATCATAGGCCTGATAGCTTATATTCCTGAACATATTACTAATGCAAAGTTATAGCTCATATCCTGTTTTTTTTCCTCAAGAATCTAAGCATGTGTTACTATTCAACATATCTGTGCTGACCACTATGAATCACTGTCCGATTTACTGAACACACAACTTAAGTAAACCATACAGTTTAAGTGAAAGTGAAAGTCTGACTTTTTGTGACCCCATGTACTATACAGTCCATGGAATTCTCCAGACCAGAATACTGGAGTGGGTAGCCTTTCCCTTCTCCAGGGGATTTCCCCAACCTAGGGATCAAACCCAGGTCTCTCACATTGCAGGCAGATTCTTTACAAGCTGAGCCACAAGGGCACAATTTATGTGCCTCTTAGATATGGGTAGACATTTCTCATAGTTCTCTGAGACCACTGTCTCTAGAAAAATGAAACTAAGATAGTAGGTGACAAGCTGTGTCCAGATAATTTCCTATGATTATTGCTTATGATAATATTCCTTTGGAAAAAGGGTGCATACTAAATGCCTTTAAGTTTCGATTAGTAAGTGTGTTTTTAAGTTAAACTATGTAATTATCAAGGATACCTTTGAATTGGTCAACAATACCTGAATTTTCAAAACACTTCCATTTCTAAGCTAAATGTTATTGCAATAAAATATGAATTAAAATTTAACTCCCTCCCCCAAATTGACTCCCGAGCCAATAATAATACAAATTTGTCTTCTTAGAGTTGATCTTAGGAGGAAATATAGAGTGATGTATCTTCATATCTCACTTCATATCTCAGCTAGGCTATGGGGAGTTAGCTACTTTGGCTTGAGTGAGTGCAATAAAATAGAACTGACTTAGAGTCAAAGATTGGGACCATGCACATGTGCTTCTTCCTTGTTCTAGTTTATAGGATATGATTTCTCTTGGTGAACATGCACTTAACAATACATACCAGCAACAATCAAGGAAAGGTAATGAACACAGTCATTCATCACTAATCAATGCAACTCAAGAAAAAATACCTTGACCAAAGATATCCTGCTTTGTAATCAGCGTGGAAAATAAGGTGACAAGGCTTGATGACACTCTCACCCACCTCACTCTTACAAGTGCTCAGTTATATCAGACCATGAATGTGGCTTAAAGAGGTGGTTTAAAAATGTGGTTTCGAAAAGCAATTTCCACCAGTCATAATTCATCAAGCTGAACAGAAGTGATCCAGAACCTCCTGCTTGTTGAATCCTATGATTGAGATTATTTATTCTGTAGTCATTGTACTAGACCACTGCTGTGCATGGCCCAAAGCAAATTTGTTAGGTTTCCTTTTATTTAATTCCACTGTCAAGCTCAATTATATATTTGGTTGTAGTAAGTCAGTGTCTCTCAAAGTATGATTTATGGACCAGCTACGTAAGAATTACCTTGGGTACTGTTTTAAATACAATACTTGGAGCCCTAGACCCTTTGAATTAGAACCTCTAGGGTGAAGGCCAGAGTGTGCTTTTTTTTTTTTTTTTTTTCAGAGTGTGCATTTTTTAATAAGAACTCCAGGTGATTCTTATGCACACTGAAATTTGAGTACCACTGTAATAAGACATTTTCCTTTGATTAGGGCTTATAGTCACAATGAATAGATCTTCACAACTAATTTATTTTAGAGCTCAAAGGGACCTTGGGGATCACCTTGTTCAGCATCTACATGATTAAATAAAGATGTGTTTGAAATTCCAAAAATATTTGATTATTTCAATGAGAAGCCAGCCTTACATACTATTTCTGACCTAGTAAAAGTAGTAAGTACCATTTGTAAGGGATTGAAAATATATTTGGTAAGTAGTATGGCATTTTTACTAATAAAAGTCATCCTCAGTCAGGAGAGTGATTTAGGAAGAGTAATTTATAAACTGATGGACATTTCAACTATAGTCGTCACTTATTCCACACAGTTTTAAAAACAATAACATCTAAGGATGCATGTTAAGTGGCTATTGTGATAATAGGCGTCATTCAAAAATATTCAGACTTCGGTGTTTTTATGTTTTCAATCTATTCTTAAAACTTGATAGATTTTGAAATTATTGAACCCATTGTATATGAAGATATATATTTAACTACCATCAAACTAAAATATTAAGCTAACACGCTGAGTTTTGAGAGTAGACCTTAACAGGAATGATCCTTATTTTCTGTCACTTGACACTATAAATTTCAATCTAGTTCCCTATCCAGGGAGTACTCTTAAACTATTATTTATAGGTGTGTGGAAGCTTGAATAATGATAAATGACCCAATCTGTCAATTGGAAAAATTACTCTTTAGAGTAATCACTGCCAATTTGGAACTTCCAATTTTTTCTTTTGTAGTAGATAAGAGCCTGCTGGCGACATGAATTTTATCAATATATTTTTAGTATGAGGTCTTTATTTATCATGTGCCATGAATTTTGATACTGAAGGTTCTACTCATTCTCTCCTTCTTGGTTCAGTGTGGGCAACCTCTAGTCTAAGGATAATATCCAGCCCATGACTAGGTTTTTGCACTGCCCACAAGCTAAGAATGTTTTTAATTAACATTTAAAAACATGCTTTCTTAAAGACATGCTAAAATAAATTAACATGTTTTAAATGCTTGCAAAAAATTGAAAGAATATGTTTTGTCATATGAAAACTGTATGTAATTTAAATTCAGTGCCCATAAAGGAAGTTTTATTGAAACATTGTCATGTTCATTTGCTTATCTATTGTCTATGTCTGTTTTTAGGCTACAACCAAAGACTTGAGCAGGTATGTGCTACAGAAACTATATATCCCAGAAAGTCTAAAATATTTACTATCTGGAACCTAACAGAAAAACTTTGTAGTCTCCTCATCTGAAGTAGTGGTTTTCAAAGTGTATTGCTTGGACCAGCAGCATTAGTATTATAAGAAAAATTGTTGCTGGAAATTCAGCCCCTATCTCAGACATGCTGAATCAGAAATAGCAGACAGACAGTGGACTCGGCAGTCTATGCATCAGCAAGCTTTCTAATAAATTCTGAGGCATGCTATAGTTTGAGGACCACTGTCAGCCAGGGATTGTTGTAAGAGGGCTATAAACAAAATTATCTAAAATTATAAGTTAATATGCATAAACATTTGATGCATTTAGTTCTTATACTGAATTTGCAAGGAAAACATAAAAAAATGTAGAAGAGAGTGATGAACACTGGTGAACATTCTGTTGACAGAGAAATAGCAGTGGGCAGAGAAAAAAATTGCATATCTTGCTTTAGGGGTTACTTTAATTTTCACAGGCTTTATAAAATTACCTCAGAGTAGCTTTGATAAATCAGAAAAATGAGACGGCAACCTTTCTAGAAGCTGAATCTCAGTGGTACTTAAAAGGGCTTATCATTGGGTTTATAAAGAAGGAAATACAATATGCTTCAATTATTTATATATGAAGTTAAAGAACCCAACCTGAAGTTATATGTGGAAATCAAATTGACTTCAGCAGAAGGGAGGGAAACACACAGCTTCTTTTTGCAGAAGAACCTGATCCTGATGTCCTGTCATTTGATACACATGCAGTGTGAACACCAGGTGCTCACCCCCATATGGCTGACATTTTGCATCCACTATTGAAAGCAGAGATTGCTTGGTCCCAATCTGAACTGAAACTGTGGGGACAGATGAGGAAGAAAGGAAGCGTGGAGACTAATCATTTAAAAGCAAAATATAAGATAATAATCCAGTCTAAATGAGGCTATTGCTTTGAAAAGTATGCTAAAGAAAACTCGTTAATGGTTCTTAATACTCCGCTCTAAGGAAATGAATGGCTCAATGTACCTTTCCATTCTCATTCAATGATATTTATTTTAGGATATTAATGAATATTTAATTTCAGTTCTATTTACTAGTACAATAAAACCAGAGGTGATAAAAAATAAGAAAATGATATGCTTACTAAAGCTAGAACAAAATATTGCAGTTGAAAATGGAGACTGTCACAAGGGTTGTGCTCTTAGTAGGCTAGCGAGCACTGTCTACAGAGAAGCCAATAATCAAATGAGACAAAAGGTTTACTGTTTCAAAGAGCATTGTAAACTTACATTAGAGACTTCATTTTCAGTTCTAGAAGGATGGTTTCAATTGGAGTAGTTGAGTTCAATTTCTGCAGTCTGTTTAGGTTGGGAGTTCCAGCATCACCCATTCCTATCTCTAACAATTGGCAAGGTCCAAAAGCAGTCCCCATCTCAGTTTTCTAGCCAGTAAAGAGGATAATAACACTGTCTGAGTCAGAAATCTATTGTGAGGAAGAGATATATGTATATAAAGCCCTCAGCCCCTGTTGGACATACAGTGACCACTCAAGAGCGTAAGCTATTGCTGTTCTCACTTGTTAAGTGTTGATCACTTATCTGTAAGGCAGTAGTGGTCATAAACAAGGAGATACAAAGTGAAAGACTTGCCAACAAACCCAGAGCTCTCTCATTAATCAGATCCCTAAACATACTCTCTGGATCAGCTTTGAAACCATTTAGAGGTCCCCTTCCACAGAAGCCGTGTTGGCAACCAGTTCACGGTGACTTCAGAGAAAAAACTCATACCTTGCAAACAGCTTCAGCAACCATGTTCATCAAATACTGAAATCATCTGGGTGAAAACATCCAGGCTCTACCCCAATCCACTGGGTAACAGCTTTCACTTTTATATGAGAAGAAAAGTTCTCTCTTAGATTCTTTGCTAAAATTTCCAAATGGAAACAGACTCAGTGAAAACACTCTTGCCCTTAGGCCTTGACTTGTAAATTCCAAAGCTGTTTCCACCTTGGGGTGAGCAGCATCTGGAGGTTGCCTCTGCCCTGCTGTCCGTTCTGTCCTAAGGGTATGTCATCCAGGCAGCACTAATGCCTGACCTCGGTGCCCAGGTACAACAGAGAATTTCTGTTTCAGAGTCTGAAGTCATAAGGCTTAGTATAAAGAGTAACCACAGGCAGAACTTTATATTCAGGCAGCCTGCCATATACAGAGACCCATTTTATGGACATGGGTGGTAACTGCTTGCTTTGAACTGGTGCTGCTGCCCATCACCAGGGCAACTGTCATTTGATCCCCATATTCATGACTATTGCAGCAACAGATCCGGATGGTAACTTACTTTTGGAAACCATAAAAAGGTTGCTTTCTATCATGCCTAACCAGAAGTTACTCTGACCACACATATGTCCTATCACTTATCTCTTACCATCAGAAGGTGCAACTTGTGTTTTGTGGCATACACATGAGAAACCCCAGGATGACCATTCTGCATCTTCCAGGAATCCTAACATAGATGTCAAATATTTACTGTGGGTACATACTTTGTGCCAGTCTGGGTTTGGGGGATATAGTGGTAAAGAAGCTAAGCTGGTTTCTCATGTCATGGAGCTTAATCATCCAATTAAGGTGTATTTTTGTATTAAAACAAGCATGGGCAGATAGGCTACAGCTCAGAGTGGACATTTTCAATGTGTGTCTCTGATACAAGAAGGAAACCCAATTAAATTCTCCCTGGCAAATCTGTTCAGGGCACTTTGCCATAAGGATATTTTAGTGGAAAACTGAAAAGCACAAGTTTACTGAGTCAGACATACTTGCTGATACACTTTGAAAACCAGATCACATGTAACTACATTTTAAATGTCACCACCAATGACCCAGCAATCCCACTCCTGGGCATACACACCGAGGAGACACAGATGTATAGAACAACTTTTGGACTCTATGGGAGAAGGCGAGGGTGGGATGGTCTGAGAGAACAGCATTGAAACAAGTATACTATCAAGGGGGAAACAGATCACCAGCCCAGGTTGGATGCATGAGACAAGTGCTCAGGGCTGGTGCACTGGGAAGACCCAGAGGGATGGGGCGGGGAGAGAGGTGGGAGGGGAGATCGGGATGGGGAATACATGTAAATCCATGGTTGATTCATGTCAATGTATGGCAAAAACCACTACAATATTGTAAAGTAATTAGCTCCAACTAATAAAAATAAATGAAAAAAACATGTCACCACCAGACTAAATCCTTTACCGCTATACATCCATTATCATTAAACATTGCATTCCAAGTCAAAGACAATTACCCTCCTTTAGGTGTAGTAAGGGCTCTAGTCTCCATTCTCATCATCCTTTTCAAATGTTGTCCTTTCTCTCTTGCACTTTCTTGAATCTTAAAGAATTCTAGCCCTTCAGAGTCATGATCACTTTAGAGCATCTGGGGATTTTGAGCATCTTCTCTGCTATAGCATCTGGGTTTTCTTTTCCTCATCCTTGAACTTAGCAGCTCAGAAGCAGATGATTCACACCCACCAACCTCTAAGGCTTTCTAGACCCCAGGGCCTTGCCTGGCAGAGATGTTGAAGCCCCTATTCCTGGGTGGGAGCAACCATCTGATATACTGTCAATACCTGCAGGCAGGTATCTAGGGAGGGGTACAGAATATTTCCCCAATAAGCTGGGATTGAACTTCATCTGAAGAACTTGAGATCAAAGGGTTACAAGTCTGTTCTGTTTAAATGAGGCAGTTTTTTCAAAATTTTGGGGTCAAATATCAATTAGCAAAATCTCTGAAAATATTCTCTCCTTATTTTTATTTTCCTTTGAGGAAACCATCCTGGAGGATTAATTTTAGAGGCTATTAGAGAATATACTTTAATGTAAAATGCTTTGGTTGTTGATGAGACAGGGTTTGTTTTTCAGTTCATCAGCAAGATGGCACTTTGATAAATCACAGATTGCTCACTGCCTAAAGAGGCATATTGTGACAGTCTTCATCACAATGTGATATGAAGAGGCAAATGAAGTGGTGCTTCAGATCACACCAGGGCAGGTTCAGCGATGGCACCCACTGTGTCACTAAGAACTAGGAGGCGCCGTCATTTGCTAACAATGTGATCATTGTTCTCTGATCCACCTGTGAGAGGAGCTTTTTCATCAATCATGTAAGGACTGAATTTGATTTATATCTCACTGCTTATAAACAGTTGAATGAATGGGAGGTAACACAGCCAGCCAGATTTCTTTAAAAGGAAATGTACCGTGCAACATTTTTTTTCCTGCCTTGATGACTTAGACTGAGTCCTTCTATGTGGTAACAATGTGTCTGAATGAAGAGTTGGTCACTGATTTACTCTTACACTCATTTGCATGTACCAGTTAATGCCAACTAGTGCCATGTCTAATCCTTTAGCCAAGCTTTCTGGCATATCAGACTCGTGGCATCATCCATGGTTATTTGATTTGAAGTTACACGTAGAGACATCACCTCTGACTTCAAGTTTCTCTTTATGATATGCTATTTAATCTTCATTTTAACATGCATAACCTGGTATTCTCTCCTGTATGCCTAGGTAAAATCGTCTCCCATTTCATCACTGAAAGTACATTCTAAAGTAATAGGGAGCAGTTTCACTCATTGATTTGCTTTCAAATCTTAAGGGGAAATTATGATATCCACACACTATTTCCAGCAGACTGTAGAATCCTAATGGGAGTAATTAATGCTAAGGGCAAATATTCAAACATGTAATTCGGGAAAAAAATAAAGAAAAGAAGGTATCAATCAATCTTATCACTGGGTGGTGGTGGTGGGGATATAAATGATGCCAAATGAATGGCATAACTGCCATATTCACCTTTCAAATATTGCTGTGGCACTACAGAGACTTGTCCAAAAGCAACTGATTTCATTTGTCTCATCCTGGTTTCTTTTGGGCCTTGGACAAATGGGCCAAGACTTATTTTCAAGGCTGACCTCATCTTTTCTGGCTGTTGAGGAGACTTTGCGTGTCAGCTGATGAGGGCATATGAGAAATGAACCAGATAAATTGCTTGATTAGAATCTCCATGAACCAGAACTGATGAGAGGGACACACATTTACTTGTGAGTTAAGAAACAAATGCATCTTTCTGGGACCGAATGCTGGCACATATATTTATGTCCTCCCCACGGTGTGCCATTCACTAATTGTAAACCCCGGGTTATTTCGTATTGCAGAATTTTTCCATCAGTATGCAGCAGTAGAATATTGACCATGCTTTTCTCGCAAGTCACATGTTAGTCTACAAGTGGCATTCTGATTAGGGGAACCTGACTCTCCTCCTGCACTTTTAAGAATTGTGAAGATGAGAACCAAACCTGCAACTCAGTCAGTTTTGAAGTCACCTTCTAATGGCCACAGTAAACTAACAACTAAATATAAATTTTCTCTAATTGATAGATGGAATGAACAAAAACAGACATATTTAACAGTTTTTTTGTTTTAATTAAAGATAGAATTCTATTTAGCCAGAATGAAATAAGTTTATGTTCTTGGACTATACACAGCATCATAGGTCTGTGTGTGAGTGAATGCATGCTAACATGAGTGTGTACATGTCTTTACATGTGTGGATGTATGTTTTGAGGTTGATAAAGTGAGAAATAACATCATTTTCTTCTCAAGTGTTACAAAGCTGAGAAATAAAATTATATATAAAAATTATCAAATTTTTAAAGTGTGAGATCTTAGTTTCTCAAAATGCCATGAGGCAGAAAAATTGGTATCAATTAATTTTGGCAGATTAAAGTGATCTATTTTATTTATTAACAATAAACAGTGGTATTAGATGCAAATTTAAAGATTTATATTCTGTACATATTAACAAAAGTGTCTAGATCTCCACAAAACTCTTCTTTATAATAAGGAACCCATTTGTTAAATAGGTATCAGAGTTTAAAAAATCAGGATTCATTTACTATAGTTATAGCTTCCCCAAACTAAAACCCAATAAAATTAGGGATAAAAAAGATAAAAATCTATCTCCTCAGACCATACACTCTCATGGAATTTTAAGGGGCCAACAACTATTAGAACACAAATTCTTATGTGATTTAAGTTGCTGACTATTGAGGCAGATAATATTATGTTCAGCAAATATTCAGTGCTTGCACTTCCATCCTTCCCACACTACCCTGATGCACTGATACTGAATTTAGGGCATCATTTTCTTTGGTCAATGGAATATATGTAGACATGCCATAACTACATCAGAGTAGAATCTTCCCTGGTGGCTCAGATGGTAAAGAATCTGTCTGCAATGTGGGAGCACCATGCTTAATCTCTGGGTCAGGAAGATCACCTGGAGAAGAAAATGGCAACCCACTCCAGCATTCTTACCTGGAAAAATCCACGGATGGAGGAACCTGGCAGGCTACAGTCCATGGGGTCTCAAAGAGTCGGACATGACTGAACGACTAACACTTTCACTTTCAGAATCTTAGGCAGCTTGATTTTACTGCTTGCACTCTTGTCATCAACCATAAGAACAACATAATTGTGGGAGTTGCTGCTACTTCAGATCATCAGAAAGATCCAAGTATGATCTTGAACTTGGAACATATCTGTCACAATAGGTCACTGACTTGTCAATAATAACTGATACTTTATTGTAATAATCTGAGATTGCTTAGAATTTTTGCTACTGTCTGTCTGCTTAGGTTGCCATAATAGAATACTAGAGAGTGGGTGGCTTAAACAGCATAAATTTACTTTCTCACATTTCTGGAGACTGGAAAATGCAAAATCAAGTTTCCAGCAGGGTTTGTATCCTAGTGAGATAGGCTTGCAGATGATCATCTTCTCATTGCATTCTTAAACGATGAGACAGAGCAAGTAAGCTCTTGGTATTTCTTTATATAAGAATAATTATCCTATTGGATTGGAACTCTCTCCATATGACTTCATTTAACCTTAATTACCTCTGTAAAGGCCTCACCTCCAAAAGTAGTCACATTGCAGTTGCGAATCAACATATGAATTTTACAGGGACTGAATCATTCAAACCACAACAGTTGCACAATATCATTATAGCATGAAAGTGAAAGTGAAGTCGCTTAGTCATGTCCAACTATTTGTGACACCATGGACTGTAGCCCGCCAGGCTCCTCTTTGTGACCAGGCTGCTCCATCTGTGGAATTTTCCAGGCAAGAGTACTGGAGTGGGTTGCCATTTCCTTTTCCAGGGGATCTTTCTGACCCAGGGACCGAACCTGCGTCTCCCGCATTGCAGACAGACGCTTTACCGTCTAAGCCACCAGGGAAGCCCCTCATTACAGCATGACAGGAATCACATGTCAAAAGCTTGTCCTAGGTCTTTGCATCAGTTTTCTTCTAAAACAGCAAAATATAAACCAGAAAAATAAAAGGAGCATGTATTCTTAGGTGGACAATCAAAACAACAAAATCATTCTGGTTTATGTGGCCAGGTCTAGTTTTATACCACTTTTTATATTTTATACTCACATAAACAATTTTTACCATTAGAAAATATTTTCTATTAGGTAAAATTGTTAAATTCACTACATTTAGATATACCTATATTTTACTACTGAAAAAAACAGACTGATCTCATTTTTCTCTTGCATACGTGTATGTGTGCACATTTACAACACGAGATTGCACAGATTTTTTTAAACAAGACTTCCCTGTTGAGTACAGTCTGGTGAATGCAGAAATGCAACTGGGTGATATTCAAAATCAAATAATAGGATCAAGAAATGCAAAATAATATCAGTTTATTATGTTGTCTGAAATGATTACTGTTTTATTATAGATTTCTACTCTAAGACACACTAAGGAGTGTGTTTCTCTTTTGATTTCAGGGGTTGAGTAATACACTGGCTTCTTTATTTTCACACGTACAAATCTAGTAACTAGGGTGCTATTTTTTTTTTTAAATTAAAATTGTGTGTTCCCATTACATTGTCCTCTTTATGCTAGAACTAGATCTCAATATGATGAATCATCTAAATCATGCAGATGTCTTCTAAGTAGGCACAGACATTCTAAAATACAAGAATTTAAGGGACACTTCTACTGTTGAGGGAAGGGCAGGTAAAGGCAGAAGGCCCACTGGAAGATAATGCTCTCAGAAATAATTTTGTGGTTCACCATATGTTGGTAGCTAAAATCATGAGATTGACACATTTGACTAAACAATCAGCCTGGTTAGAAGAGCTGCTCGGCGGAGGACCGCAGTATGACTGTGCATTTCTAGCCTGACACTCTAAGCTAAGACAGAGCTTTCAGGTCTATTTGTCCTGAGAAGAAACCATCCTTTGTTTCATCTGTGGTGCTGTATGGACTAATAGAGACTCTGGATCCATGGATAATCTCGACAGGCATCAAAAGCCTGTTGTGGGGGACTTTCCTGTTGGTTCAGTGGTAAAAAGTCTGCCTTGCAAAGCAGGGAATGTGGGTTCAACGCATGATGTGAGAGTTAAGATCCCATATGCCTCAGAGCAACGAAGCCCGGGTGCCAAAACCAAGACCTGATGTAGCCAAGTACCTAGATAACTAGCTAAATACATAATTTTTAAAAAAAGATTAATTTAAAAAAAAAAAGCCTGTTGCAAGAGCAAGAGGATAGCCTGCAGTCTTGGTGACAACTCTTGCACATAGTTTGAAAACCACTAATTTATCAGAACAAGTATTACCTGAACTGATTCATTCAGAACCCTCTAAAATACAGACGCTTCCTTTCAGCACAGAAACACAGAAGCTCAGTTCCAACCCTTGCCTTTGTCTTTGCTCCTGCTTTTTGCTTCCTTGAGTAGAGGCTTCAGGATGAGCTTCTACCTCATACCTTGTAACTTGACAATTCTTACTTTCTGAAACTCTAAAATAGTTTTCTTACAAATTAATGAAGAGTATTCTTGCAGCCTTCAACTTCTGTTTCTGAACTGGGCAAAATTTATCTACAGTTTTTATTTATTTACTTGTAAAATAGATATCCCCTTTACTTGAGGCACTGTGAGAATCAAATACCTCACTTTGAAACGGTATTCAAAAAATTGCTCTGAGAAAAGCTATCTTTCTTTCAGATATGTGTATGTGTTAAAGTAGTTTGAATAAACTATTATGACTATATATTCAAGCTCCTAGACTAGTTCCAAATTAAACAAGAAAAATACCTCCAGTTCATTTCACAATGCAGGAAAAGTTATTTTCTTATTTTTCTTGTCAAAATTCCATTTTCTACCTTATAAGATATTTGTATGTATCTTCACATATTTAGGGCTTCCCTCATAGGTCAGTTGGTAAAGAATCTGCCTGCAATGCAGGAGACCCGGGTTTGATTCCTGGGTTGGGAAGATCTGCTGGAAAAGGGATAGGCTGCCCACTCCAGTATTCTTGGGCTTCCCTTGTGGCTCAGCTGGTAAAGAATCAGCCTGCTATGCAGGAGACCTGGGTTTGATCCCTGGGTAGGAAAAAGTTACCCACTATAGTATTCTGGCCTGGAGAACCCATGGACTGTATAGTCCATGGGGTCACAAAGAGTTGGACATGACTGAGCAACTTTCACTTTTCACAATTTTATGGTAAAGACCTCAGAATGCTTTTAAAGTCAGTAAATTTATTTCTACAACAAATAAAACACTTTTATATAAGAAGGAATTAAGTAAGAAGCACCCAGAACTTAGAAATAAATCAAGCTTTGGAAAAATGGATATAACCAATACATAATTGCTTAGAGTAAGTTGTCTATAGCAGGAAACAAGAGATATCAGTAAATGTGTGGCAGAAGAGATTTGGGGGTATCCATTTTAATGATTCCCAGAGGCTAGATATATTTTTGCTCACATCGAATTCATAGCAGGTATTCTTTTACTTGGATTGTTTCCATCTTATGACAGTATCTTGTTAAGAATCTTAGAGTCTTCAACAAGTGGACAGATCAGGAAGGAAATCAAAGAGAAAACACACCTGATTCTTAATCATTTCACCTAGGAAATGTCATTCATCACTACCTATCATTTTCCATTGGTGCAAGTAAGTAATATGGCTTCATCTAGAGGTAAGGGAGTTGGAAAATATATATTCCCTGAATGCAGCTGCTTCTCAGGAACAACTCTACACTCCCTGCCACATGTTGGTTAGCTGAAGCCTCTTTGCATATTTTTTGATTTTCAGATGAGGCTAAGTAGCAAAGCTATTTATCTGTTAACCTCTTCTCTATAAGAACATAAAGAGTGGTCGTAAGCTGCAATTGGAGAGCCAATCCTTCCTTTTCATACATAGAACACTTTTCCTTCTATTTATATTTAATTTGCTAACATGATCAAGAGATGAAGAGAAAATACTGTGTGCCTCTTATTTGGGCTCCAAGCCAGGTGGCTTAGTGGTAGAGATTTAATTTTTAAATTTAATTTTAATTAAAAGGAGAAGCAAGAGAGGTAACCAAATTAAAGAAATGGAAATTAAAAAATAAGATCAAATCCTGGGGGAGCACACACAAAGATTCATGAAGACTTCTGAATGAGAATATCAGCATTTCACATTATTCCCCTCACGTCTACTGGTGATAAAGACACAGCTGTACACTGACATCAGTGGCAAAATTATAGGTACATTTAAAATATGTTTAAGATAAAATATATCTGTACTTGTGTATCATACTACACTTTTATTTCTAAATGGCAAACTAGGTGTTGGAACATGTAATGGTAACATTACTGCATAAGCTATACACACACATATAGCATAATTAGCCAAAATGTTCAATTTTCATGAAATGGGATTCAGCTTATTAATTTACAGTAGAGTCTTAAAAGGCATTCATATTGAGATTCTTGGTCTTGAATCCTAAAAGAGCCACAGAATAACATAACTCTGCATTGGCAAAGAAGGAAATATGAGGACCTGCCTTTCCATTCTTGCCAATATCTGAGCATCCAACGACCTATTTGCCTTAGTCATTTTACACAGAAAGTTATATAATAGAAAATAATTTACACTGACATTTTTTCACTATACATACACCAAGGCTTTTTAGCTCTGCTAAGGAATGTCACACAAAAGGTTAGACTGGTAACTATATACACCCTTGATTGCTAATCTTACCCAGGCTCTCTAGAGTATCTGTGAATCCTATTAGCTTTCCATTATACAATGTAATTCGCATTCCCCACAGATACTATGTCAAACCTTCCCAACTCTCCTCAAATCTTCAGCTCATCCATCTGCTCCCTCAAACCCAGAAGATTACTTAAAACCACTGGAGGAAACTCTTGGACTTCTCACTATACAGGATACCACCTACATCCATCTTTCCCTTCTTCCTGTTGAGTTGAGGAAGAATTGACTTTCCATCTGTATAATTGTTATACCATCTATCTTTACCCTGAAACTCTTCCTCTCTGGATTCCCTAGTAATATAGTAAATTCTCTATTCTCCATCTGCTTACATCTTGAATTTTTCATTTACTTCTGGATGAGTCACAACAGAATTTCATCCTGTATGGGTTTTAGCACTAAAACAAGAGAAAAACTAAATAAACTTTCCTCAATCTAAATTTCCTCTGCAAATCCTATTCTCTCTTGTCTCCCCTTCACAGTCAAAAATTCTTTACAGTGCTATATCTATATTTTCTGTATGAGTTTCCTAAACTCATCCAATGTTATTTCTTCTTGCAGCATATCATGGACCATGCTCTCACACATGTTCTCAATGCTTAAATATGGAGAATTTTCAGCTATTTTGTTTGACTTTTTAGAAGCATTTGATACCATTGGAATCTTTTCTTCATGAACTTCTATCTCCTTGCCTCTTAAGGTAAAATCTTGGCCTCTCTCTGGCCTTTCATTCTCCTTTAAAGGTTCTGCTTGCACTTTAAATATTGGTGACCATCAAGACTCAGTTCCAGACTTTTCTTCTGTCTCACTGTGAAGAGTTTTTTAAGCTAAACTAGGAATCCCTTGATAAATCATCTATTCCCAAAGCTTCAAGAAAGATTTGTAAAATGATGATTGCCAAATATACTTACCAAACTTCTTTTCTAGGCTATATATATATATATATATATACATATATATCTCCAACTGCTTACTAAATATTTCCATGTGTATATTTCATAGAAACACCTTCAGTCTAACATGTTGAGAAATGTACTCATGATCTCCTTATTCATCTTTCACATTTAATTTTCCTCTTGCATTCTGTCTCCCTGAAATTCTGCCACCTGCAACCTAAGACAACTTTCACTTCTAGTAAACTACCAAGTCATTTAGATTCTGTTGTAAAATTGTTTTCTGGATTCTTCTTTCTATTCTCTAGCAACCAACAATATCCAAGCATAAACCATCTCCCTTCTGAATGATTGCCACCTCTTTTTCTTTTCTTTTTTTAAATTATTGGGGTATAGTTGATTTACAACACACACACACACACACACACACACACACATACACACACACACATACACACATACATCCATTCTTTTTTAGATTCTTTTCCCATTCAGGCCATTACAGAGTAATGAGTTCCCCATGCAATACAGTAAGTCCTTACTAGTTATCTACTTTATATACAGTACTGTATATACATCAATCCAATCTTCCAATTTATCTCTCCCCTCATTTCCCCCTGGTACTCATAAGTTTATTTCCTACATTTGTAACTTTCACAGAATTAGGACAAAAAAATTCATAATTTGTATGGAAACACAAAAGACCATCAATAGTCAAAGCAAATCTGAGGGGAAAAAAAGTGGAACTGGAGGAAGCAAGCTTCTTGGCTTCAGACTATACTAAAAAGGTACAGAAATCAAAACAGTATGGCACTGACAAAAAACTAGAAATATAGATCAATGGAACAGGATAGAAAGTTCAGAGATAAACACATACACTGTGGTCACTCAATCTATCCCACTTCTTCATAATTGACCTTCCTTTCTTCAACATCTTTCTCCTCTATCCCACTCCCTACAGAGCATTAGGTATTATGACATTCCCCTGCTTAAAATCCTTCAGAACCTTCCCATTGCCCTTATGATTAAGTTCAAGTTTTGAAACAGATAATAATGATTAGACTCTTCATGATCTCATCTTAGTACACTCAGTAGCCTCATCACTCAATCTCCTCCTAAATGTTGTTGTCCAGACATATTGAACTTCTTCCAGTTTTTTGAGATATACTGATAACTTACTCTTGCCTGCCTCTAAGCGTTCACATATTATTTCCTTTCTTTTGGAATATTCTTCATTACTGCTCTTTCCTAGCTGATTTTATTCATCCTTTTAGTCTCAGTTTACATATCACTTTCTGAAGTAGCCCTTCTTGGATTCTTGAATTAGTTAAATAAATCCTACTGAAATATGACTTCAACATTTATGTATTTTTCCTATCATATTTTCATGTTTTATAACTATTGCCTGTTATATTGGTTTCCTGTTGATGCTGTAATAATTTACCACAAAATTTGTGGGCTAAAACAGCTCATATTTATTATTATTACAGTTTTGGAAGTCAGAAGTCTAAAATGAGTCAGCAGTTCTGTGTTCCTTCTGGAGGGTCTGAGAAAGAATTAATTTCCTTACTTTTTCTTTCTTCTCCAGGCTGCCTACATTCCTTGGTTCAGCCCCCCTCCTCTATTTTCAAAACCAGCTAGAAAACATCTTCAAATTTCTCTCAGTCCTCTGTTTCTGTTACCACATCTTATCTGACTCTCTCTTACTTCCCTCTTTTCCTTTAAGGATCCTGATAATTAAACCAGGTTCACCTGGGTAACACACAATAACTTCTCCATCTCAATATCCTTAACTTAATCACATCTGCAAAATCCCCTCTGCCACACAAGCTAATGTTTTATAGGTTCTAGGGATTAGGATGCAGACATCTTGAAAGGGGTGGGCGTACTCTTCCTCGCACATTTGTTTAGATGTCCATTTTTCCTATTAGATTTATGAAATGCACTTTATTCCTCCCTTTATTTCCAGTGCTTATTATGGTGCCTGGACCATAAGAAGTGTTCAGGACTTATTTATCATAAAGAAATACAGGGTCCTAAATGTGATTCCAATCCACTGAAACAGATATAATAAATGACTATAACATTGAATAGGTATAAATTATGAAGTATAATCTTAAAATAGCCAAATGTATTAACAAAATAGTTTTTTTTTCATACTCATTGACCTTTTACATTTTTCATAGGGGTCAGTTCTGATTCTGTCCCCAGATGAAAATTCAGGCAGACATAAATGCTTTTCTGTCCACTTTCAGGCATTAAAACAACTTATAGAGACGCTAAATCACAAGACACCATTTCTATTCAGTAATTAAAAAGCCTCATCTCATGAATGTGTCAAAATTCTGGGTTTACTTTTATGTTGAATCACTTCTGTTCCTCTCACCCATCTTATGTACCGAGGTTTCTAACTCTTGAAGTTGGGATAGAGGAAAAGGAACATAGAGCAAAACAAAGTCATTGCTTGGCTGAATCTATGGAGGTGAGGCAATTTCAGTACTCTGAACCTTCGAAGATGTCTAAAATTGACTTTCTTGTGTTCATTTGTGTAATATGGGGGAGTTCACCTCCTACTCCTGCCCCAAAGCGTTCTCTTGGACAGTTCCCAGGCACTTGGAATTCAGGCCCTTCTTTCTGTCCAAGGACCTTCACCCCTCAAGCTGAACTACTTGGGAAGGTTTAGACTACTCTGCTGCAGCTTCCTTGCCTGTGTATTTCCAAAGTGGTCATGAGGAAATGCTCACAAACCCATTGCCCCTACAAACTCTGAAGTTGCCATTAACATTTTCAAATTCCTCTCTGCTCCAAGAGACTACCTTAACCAGCTCCTCTTTCATAGACTCCTTATGCCCGGCTCAGACACTTGTCCACTACATCTTCCTGATTGAAGGGTTACATATCACGCTTCCTAACTGGCCTTTCTAGAGGCCCTTTAATGTGTGCGTGCTTGTGTGTCTGTATGTGTGCACTAGGGGAAGAAGACATTTAGGAAACACCTTCTACAAAATACCTCTGCAAAAAATCTACCTATGGATGTAGAAGATGTAGGAGTCATTCAGCTGGATCACAGACACCTGCCTCTGAAAACTTCCATAACAGCCCAGAATCTCACTCTTGAATATATGCACCAGCTGAGTTAAATACTAAGTACCAGCTATGTGCCAATGTACTAAGTTTTGAGAATACTTTCAACTCAGTGAGAAAGGCATTGTTACCATCTTCATTCTAAGGATGAAGAAATCAAGACAGAGATTAAGGAACATGCTAAAGGTTACATTGTTTATAAATAGTGGACCTGAAATTCAAAACCAAGGAGTCCAAATCCAGAACACAAGTCTCCTCATCATCAGAATATTCATTACACTTTAAAAAAATTTAAATCCCATCTTCCCTGTCAGGTTCTAATTCCTTTCTTATATTCTTCACTAATCCCATAATAATGCTCAGTCATGTTTTAACATTGATGTGGTTCTCAGCTTTTTAAATATAATGCAAGATAGTATATTTCTTCTTACGCCATGCAGGGAGAGTCACCTTTCCATTTGATAACAATGACAAACAAAAGAAGCAAAGTGAAGCAGACTTAAGAAGAATGAAGATCCCCAATCATAAAATGCCATTGCCAAAATATCCAATTAAAAATAAAGAGAACAATCTATTATTTTTGTTTGCAAAAGACTAAATATTAAATTTTATGCTGAATTTTACACTTACTTCACAGATGTTCGTGGGCTGTAACCAGCTGCTGCATGAAACATGCTGTTTTAATCAGCGCAGGGATATAATGGACACTTTCCACTATCAAACTCCTTACTGAGCTTTGGCTCCCGTTCTGGGGTCAGAGAAAGCTACCATTCCTTGGAGTAGGCTTTTACCTTAAAATCAGATAACTGACTCTATCTTTGCTTCAGTTTCTACAAGAAAACTGGGCAAACCACAGTCCATAGGTTAACTCTGGCCTATTGTTTCTTTTTGTAAATAGTTTTATTGTTGCAAAGTCATGTCTAGTCATTCTTATATGATTATTTTCATATAAAATAGCAGAGTTTACCAGGTGCTACAGAGTCTTGCTGTAGAGTGTGTATGGCCCACAAGGTCTTAAAATATTTATGATGTGGCTCTTTAAAAATGAAAGAGGTGACTAAAAAAAAAAAAAAAAAAAAAAAAAAACCGAAAGAGGTGACTAAGCGTTGTTCTAGAAAGCTTAGCAATCTAAGAACGATTGTTGTTGTTTAGTCACTAAGAGATGTCCAACTTCTTGCAACCCCATGGACTGTAACCCATAAGGCTCCTCTGTCCATGGGATTTTCTAAGCAAGAATACTGGAGAGAGTTGCCATTTCCTTCTCCAGTGGATTTTCCAGACCCAGGGATCAGACCTGCCTCTCATACATCTTTTGCATTGGCAGGCGATTCTTTACCAATGAGCCACCATGGAACCGCTAATCCAGTGTAGGCAAGTAGAATGAAAATTAATGCTTTCCTGTGTCTCTTCACAATAAAAAGTGATATATGAAATTGGACATGTGCTCCATTTCATGAAGTGTCATTTATTTAGAATATATGCTTCTTTTAGTATTATGGAAACAATCATTGGATGCTATAAATTATATATAAATATGCACATATGATTTATATAAATTATATATATTCATACAAATGGAAATCAATATGGACAAAATTACATTGACTTTCTTTCTAATTGAATGCTCCCACTTTGTCTAATATGTTATTCACTTAGCAAACCTTAGAGGCCCTCATTTTTTCTTTAATATTCTCATCTAAAACTTTTAATATTTCTGAAAACTTACTAATTTATAAGATTTAAAAATAAACTACAGATAATATATTAAAAGCTCACATTAAAAAGAATTCTATCTTGATTTTTAGCCAACTCTATATCATATGCTCTCTGACTCTACACTATGAGGGCTCCTAAATTTTTTCAGTGACCTTTTGGTTATTAATATATGGCAAGTATTTGGAAAGAAAATATAAATTACAGGGCTATACCCCTGCAATTACCTTTCTTCAGTTTGTTGTAATAAAATTAGGAGCTTAAAGAGGGATGATTCTAATCTGAGTTTTCTAATTTAAAACAATGAACTTGATTAACTGGTGATAATTTTGCAATATATATAAATGTAAAACCATTATATTGTACACCTGAAACTAATATATGTCAATTATAATTTTATTTAAAAGTGGAGAATCTAAATAAAAAAAAAAAGTGGAGCATCTGTCTATATGGATTTTGATAGGTTGCTGGTCAAATCCTACCCCTCAGATGCATGGTAATACAAAATGCATAGCTATGTATTTCCTCCTTCCTGTTTTCTGTCAGATTTAATGGAAATTCTTCTGTATTTTGTTTCAAACTTGAAAAACAAAAATTACCACATTTAAATGTCCCTGGGCTATCTATTGAGATTTCGCATTTAGACACATTCAAAAAATTTATCTAGTCAGAGCTTAGGAATGCCCAATCCAAAGAAAACTGATACACCAACAAAGGCTCAAACTTCCTGGTTAGCTTAATGACATATCATTATAAATATTTAGTCAATGGCGTTAGAGAAACCCTTGTCTTATTAACAAGATCTGTACAACTTGATGGTTTTGCCAGAAAGTACTGGGGGGAGTTGGTATTTGTTGTCATTTTGCAAGCATCACAGATCCTGTGTGTTTTTACATTTTTATTTATTCATTTTTTGTGGGTTTAAAATAGAGTGAACCATAGAGGTTTTCTGAAACTTATTTTAAAATTTTGAAATTTAAAAGGTGGTTACTTATCCAAACATATGCCATTTTTTGATTATATAAGATTGGATCAAGGAATGCTCGAAGATTAGAAAACTAATTTTAAGTCTTTTTTTTAGATGTCTGAGAATAGTCTAATGTTGAACTGAATTATTTTTCTGAAATCCATACCTAAAAGGCTCATTAAAATTCTTGTTCAAAATCACTGTAATGAATATGATTCTTTGTCCTTCCAATTCTTACATTAAACTTCACTCCAGTATCACTAAATAAGGGAAAAAAATAACAAAATAGAGTGGGCAGTTTGATTTTAGGGGAAAAAGTCTTTAAATGAGTCTTTGATTTGCCTGCTCTTGCTACCTCATTAATTCTAAATGGTGTCATTCAGTTGAGTCTAATAGCTGTGAGTGTTACTACCACGGTCAGTTCCAAATTATAGTATTGATTAATTGATTGTCTTCTTCCAGTTGTGAATTATATTAGTGCTGGCTCAGGCAGCTTGGCTTAGGGCCAAAATCTAATTTTCAATGGAAGGCAACAAGCAGCTTCATTGTTTCACTGTTGTGGTTAACTGGGTGCTGGGGAAACAAAAAGCTTTGGAAAGACAGTTGGACAAAAAATGATTGCCCTAAATATAATAAATATTCACTTACTGATGATCTCTCTCCAATCTAGAGAAACAGGCAGGAAGAGAGAAAGAAAAAAAAAAAAAAAATCATCATTTCTCAACCTCAGAGTTCCCAAACAGTCTTGAAACAATTGACTAGGGAATGAGAGTAAACGCTAGAAAGATGGTCCAGAATAATAATAAGCTAGCACTTGGATCTGTGGAATTAAGTCCATTCAGAAGAAGTATGGTGACTATGTACTTTCAAATCAAGTACAACTTAAACTGGATTAGTGACTTGGCTACATCACAGGTACAGCTCTCCAGGGAAGCATAATGAGCACCTGCCAGGCTGGGGCACCACCAGGGTGTTCTTAGAATAATATACACATTATTAACTTGAAAGACAAAGCAAGAGGCACTCATTTCGTGTTAACTTTCTGCTTTAACGAGAAACATAAAATGAATGGGTGTGTTTATCATTGATTCTTGTGAAATGGGAAAAGCTAAATGGGGCATTGAGAGGTTAATAACTTTCGCAGATCCATAACTTTGTGTTTGTTGCCAGATCAATTCCTTTTCTCTACAAAATCTGAAGGGAAAATTGGTGTGGGATGGAGTAACTCTGATTATAAAATTATTTTCACATTAAAGTGTATTTATAATCATTATTGGCCTTTCTTTTCAATATGAACACAATTATACTTGATTTCAGAGAGAATTAGAAAAAAGAATCTTTATTCCTCAAGTAAAGGGAATGATCATGACAAAAACTGAAGAAAATGATTCCTGGGGTCCCGAATCATAAAGCTTTAAAATCAATGTTTAGACAAGCATGATAAATGGAAATTTATAAGTAGAGAAACAACTGTGAATATATGGAAAGCATATATTAAAGTCAAATATGTTGATAGAAATTAGAATTCTGAGGAAGTGTTAGCTATTAGAAAAGGGAGAGAGACTGCAAGTAAATGTGTCAATGAGGAGAAAACTAATCTTCTGTAAGTGGTACTAAATTGAAGATTATTAATGATTGATTATACATATATGAAAAAACCCTCAATAGGAGCAATGATGTAAGAGCCTCTTGGCATAGATCCTATAAGTAAAGTACATGTAATAAATCTCCACAAAATATAAAAGGATATTTATATAAAATACTTTTTTACATATTTTATATAAAATATAAAAACTTTTCATGGTTGTCTCAATGATCTGTAGCAAAAATAGGGCTCGAGCTGGGAAAGCCATATATTTATTACTTAACAGTATTAGTATAGGCTACAACATTTAATAGGTGATAAGGATATTTTTCAGGGGGTGATAAAAACAAACAGTATGCATTTAGGGTGATCTATTAAGTAGTTAGTAACTTAGGTAACTCATACCATGTACGGAATTATAAATGTAGTGTATTAGCGACTTGAAACAATAAATGCATATTTTAGTGATCTTAACAATTTAGATGTTAACTTAAGAATAAAACTATATCTTAAGCTCCTTGAGGACAGGATTCAGATATAATTCATCCTGGCACCCAGCACCCAGGACAGAAACCCTAGCACAAAATGGGTGCTCCACAAATATTTTTTGAAAAAAAGAATGCATTAGAATACAGCCTTTAAAATAACTTCCTGCCCAAAGCAATAAATAGTTTGATAAGGATATACTACCCTTAAAGAAACACAGCAATAAAGTTATTAATAAGATATTAGCAAATTTCAAGTGTTTGGAACCGAAAGCAAATAAGTTCAGTGCATTTTCCCTCTCCCCAAAACCTTCTCCTCATTGAATAAATTAGCTTCACCCTGACTCAGACATCCCTGGTGGCTCAGAGGTTGAAGCGTCTGCCTGGAATGTGGAAGACCCGGGTTCAATCCCTGAGTTGAGAAGATCCCCTGGAGAAGGAAATGGCAACCCACTCCAGCACTCTTGCCTGGAGAATCCCATGGAGGGAGGAGCCTGGTAGGCTACAGTCCACCGTGTCGCAAAGAGTCGGACACGACTGAGCGACTTCACTCACTTTCACTTAGACTCAGACATCATTTTTTGTTTCTGAAAAAGAAGTTCCCCGCCTCTTTGGACTAGGTTAAGCAACCTTATCATGGTCTCCAGTTCTTCCCATATTTGGGGACTATTTGAACTCTCTTGAGATTGTTTTCTTGGCTGTCCATCCTAGATAGATTTTATCTGTCTTATCCCCCTTTGTGTTCCCTAGGCACTAGTAAAGAGTTTCACACGGACAACTACTTATTTTTTCCAGATAGTCATCCCTGGCCTTACTTTCCTATATCCCATATCAGGTTTGTTGGCAAATCCAAGTAGCTCTTTTAAAGCAATGCTGATCCAAATTTCAACAACCCCCCCAACTACCAAAAACCGAATTTGGTCCATCCTCTGCCTGCGTTATTGCAACAGCTCCTGTCCTAGTAAACCTGCCACTGATCCTGTCCCGATTAGTTAGTTTTCAACCCAGAAGCCAAACAAATCCTCTTTCAATATGACTAAACATGTCACCCTGCTATTCAAAACCTTTGGTGACAGAGCATCTCATGTAGAACAAAAGTCAATGTTCTCACTAGGAGCTACAAGGGTCCTCTTTTCCTATCACTTCAGCCGTGCTGGGCTACAGCTGAGCCCTGCTGTGGCTCAGGTCATGTAAGCTTCCCCCATGGCCTTTATACCTGCTATTACCCTGTCTTCCACCAATATCAATGTGAATATCTCTTCTACTTTCTTGAGAGTTTTACTCAGAAATAATCTCTCAGTCCAAAATTTCTAAAATTTTAGTATTCTCTTAACTTGATACTTTAATGTTCCCTCCCCACTTTACTTTCCCCATCAGGGCTGATGACTATTTTCCCTATCAAGTCTGATATTTGGCAGGTGGAATAAACTTCCCTTCTGAGTGGCTATATGTCTATTTGACAGCCAAGTACCCATTTGTGCTGGTTGTCAAATATTTTAAATCTCACCCCTGCTCGTCACTATCTAATATATTCTGTTTTTCTTTACCATCTGCCTCTCCCACTCTAATGTAAATTTTTTTTGTTCAACTCTGTATCACCAGCATCTGGAGCACCTGGTCTACTGTAAGCTACTGTAGCTGCTTACCCCAGTTTTAGCTTATGTATGTTTTTACTTTCAAAGATACTATAGAACACTGTTTCATATTTGCTTTCATGTTGTCCCTGCAAAAGATTGTAAATTCCTCCTTTGAGGGCAAGATCCACTTTTTTTTCATCTTTGTATCTCAACCATCTAGGGCACTGACTGGTTAATAAGTATTCAATGAATAGAAGAAGGAAGAAATGACTGTGTGCACAATTACTCTAAGATAAATTATTACAACTATGCCTTTATTATGTCTACCTACTTTTAATGAAGAGAAAATTATGTATACAAACTTAGATTGGTATAAATATAACTTTACAAAGTATATATTTCTAACATAAACATTTATCTGTCTCAAAGATTTTTAGGAGCACAATCCTTTTGATCAAGGAGAAAATATTATACAGATGTAATCTTCTTTTGACATTACTATGGTTTTAAATTATAGTAATATGAAAATCTCAAGTAAACTGTAGACAGCTGTTCAAACCAAAAATATTACACAGGAAATTTCATAATTCCATTTTGCAAATACAGGTGATTTCTGATCTTTTAAAATATGACTTAAAAAATATGGTTTTGCACAGGAAAATCTGGGATCAGATTCAGAAGTCTTTTTTTTTTTCCCTAAAGTTTGAAACCATTCCATGTGCTCAAGATTTGTTAAAAAATGAGATTTTTATATATAAAAAAATCTTTAGGTCTATGCCATTCACCACCAAAACAATTAACCCCTAAAATCTTTGTTAATAAATTATCTAAGTTCATACATAGCATATTTATCAAATATGCAAAAGATTATCTTAACAATTCTTAGAAACTTAGAACTTAAAAGAATACTTACTGCCCATTTTAAGGAACATACCTCTCCTTATATAACCCTGTTCTGATGCTTATTGTGCTGATGATAGGAAATATGTTTAATTCTGTCAATATTGACTTAAACATGATAAAGACAAACAATCCAATTTAAAAATAAGTATGGAAATCTTATATTTATAGCAAAGAAAGTGAAAGTGAAAGCCACTCAGTGGTGTCTGACTCTTTGCAACTCCATGCACTACACAGTCCAAGGAATTCTCCAGGCCAGAATAGTGGAGTGGGTAGCCTTTCTCTTCTCTAGGGGATCTTCCCAACTCAGGCATTGAATCCAAATCTCCTGCATTGTAGATAGATTCTTTGCTAGCTGAACCACAAGGGAAGCCCCTTATTTTTAGTCTATGTGAAAAATAGTTTTAGGTTTTAGTTGTCTCATGAACGCAACCAAAATCATGCAAAGGGCACAATTTATTAAAAAAACTAAAGTTACAATAGTCAGATCAAGAGATAATAGTGTTCCCACAAGCTTATGGTAGCCTCCAGGTACCATATGTCACATTATGTTCAATTCTGGGCATCAACATGAAACATTTTATTGATGCTGTGAGGAGGGGTCAAAGGATGAAATATATCTGAAACTTGTGTCATAAAAGGAATGGTTGAAGTAGGTATAGATATTTTGCATAGAAAACAGAAACATAAAGGAAGAAATAAAGGTGTGTATATTTTTGTATCAGTATGAAGATGACTTTTCTTACAATTAGAGCTCCTCAGTAATGAAAATGAGGTTTATGTATAGTTTTAATCATAGACTGGCTGACTATGTGTCATGGGGCAGTTTCCTATAGAGTAGGAGACTGAATATGTGACCTTCCCTTGTCTTAATGTCTCAACCTTTCTTTCCTATTTTTTTTCATCAAAGGATAATATTGTTTTCAATGCAGAGTAAAGAAAGAAAAAATACCTGAATCATAGATATTGTACCAAATATCTCTGGTACAATTTGGGGCAGCCTATTTTTCTTCTCCAGGCCTAAATTTATGTACAAAGCATGGACTAGAGTCTTGAAGGTGACTTTCAGTTCCAATATTATCTAACCATACAAATGTACACATTAAATCTGACTCAGTCTACTCATGATGAAGAATTGCTAACAATTAGAGAACTGGAAAGCATTGAGTCAACTCCCATACACACCATTAGAATATATATATATATATATAGTTCCTAAACTGTCTTGCTAGTAAATCCTTCTAAAAAGTCTTTCTTTGTAATACTACATGTATAATACGAAAGTATTGATTATTACCCCCGAATTAAAAAAAAAAGTAACACTCTCAAGTAGAAAAGCTCAGAAAACATCCTGCTGAGCTTTCTTCTTCTGCCCATACAGTATGCATACACAACTGACCTTCTTTTAATTTGATTAACTTGTTCTTTATCTGAGATTGTCAAGTTAACACTGCAATCAAAAATCTCTAATAGAGACCTGAATAGATAGCTGCTATGTGTAATGTCAGTTCAGCTCAGTTCAGTGGCTTGGTCATGTCCAACTCTTTGCGATCCCATGGAGTGCAGTACACCAGGCTTCCCTGTCCATCACCAACTCCCGTAGTTTGCTCAAACTCTTGTCCATTGAATCGGGGATGCCATCCAACCATCTCATCCTCTCTTGTCCCCTTCTCCTCCCACCTTCAATCTCTCCCACCATCAGGGTCTTTTCAAATGAGTCAGTTCTTCACATCAGGTAGCCAAAATATTGGAGTTTCAGCATCAACATCAGTCCTTCCAATGAATGTTCAGGACTCATTTCCTTTAGGATTGACTGGTTTGATCTCCTTGCAGTCCAAGGGACTCTTAAGAGTCTTCTCCAACACCACAGTTCAAAAGCATCAATTCTTTGGTGCTCAGCTTTCTTTATAGTCCAACTCTCACATCCATATATAACTACTCGAAAAAAACAACAGCTTTGACTAGATGGACCTTTGTTGGCAAAGTAATGTCTCTGCTTTTTAATATGCTGTCTAGTTTGGTCACTTTTCTTCCAAGGAGCAAGCATCTTTTAATTTCATGACTGTAGTCACCATGTGCAGTAATTTTTGAGTCCAGGAAAATAAAGTCTGTCACTGTTTCCACTGTTTCCCCATCTATTTGCCTTGAAGTGATGGGACCAGATGCCATGATCTTAGTTTTCTGAATGTTGAGTTTTAAGCCAACCTTTTCACACTCTTCTTTCACTTTCATCCAGAGGCTCTTTAGTTCTTCTTCACTTTCTGCCATAAGGGTGGTGTCATCTGCATATCCGAGGTTATTGATATTTCTCCTGGCAATCTTGTTTGTGTTTCATCCAGCCCAGCATTTTCTCATGATGTACTCTGCATATGTTAAATAAGCAGGTGACACTATAAAACCTTGATGTACTCCTTTGCCTATTTGGAAGCAGTCTGTTGTTCCATGTTCAGTTCTAACTGTTGCTTCCTGATCTGAATTCTGATTTCTCAAGAGGCAGGTCAGGTGATCTGGTATTCCCATATCTTTAGGAATTTTCCACAGTTTGTTGTTATCCACACAGTCAAAGGTTTTGGCGTAGTCAATAAAGCAGAAGTAGATGTTTTTCTGGAACTCTCTTGCTTTTTTGATGATCCAAAGGATGTTGGCAATTTGATCTCTGCTTCCTCTGCCTTTTTGAAATCTAGCTGGAACATCTGGAAGTTCACAGTTCTCATACTGTTGAAGTCTGGCTTGGAGAATTTTGAGCATTACTTTGCTAGTGTGCGAGATGAGTGCAACTGTGCAGTAGTTTGAGCATCCTTTGGCATTGCCTTTCTTTGGGATTGGAATGAAAACTGACCTTTTCCAGTCCTGTGGCCACTGCTGAGTTTTCCTAATTTGCTGGCATATTGAGTGCAGCACTTTCACAGCATCAATTTTTAAGATTTGAAATAGCTCAACTGGAATTCCATCACCTTCACTAGCTTTGTTTGTAGTGATGCTTCCTAAGGCCCACTTGACTTCACATTCCAGGATGTCTAGCTCTAGGTGACTGATCACACCATCTTGATTATCCCAGTCGTGAAGATTTTTTTTGTCTATTTCTTTTGTGTATTCTTGCCACTTCTTAATATCTTCTGTTTCTGTTAGGTCCACACCATTTCTGTCCTTATTGTCTCCATCTTTGCATGAAAATTTCCCTTGGTATCTCTAATTTTCTTGAAGAGATCTCTAGTCTTTCCCATTCTATTGTTTTCCTCTATTTCTTTGCATTGATTGCTGAAGAAGTCTTCCTTATCTCTCCTTGCTAGCTGTGGAACTCTGCATTCAGATGCTTATATCTTTCCTTTTCTCCTTTGCCTTTCACTTCTCTTCTTTTCACAGCTATTTGTAAGGCCTCCTCAGACAACCGATAGGCCTTTTGGCACTTCTTTTTCTTTGGGATGATCTGGATCCCTGCCTCCTGTACAATGTCACGAACCTCCATCTATAGTTCTTCAGGCGCTCTATCAGATCTAATCCCTTGAATCTATTTGTCACTTTCACCACATAATTGTTACTTCTTCACACACACACACAAAAAAAACTAATATCATGGTCACCAAATGGGCTGTCTTTGTTGGCAGATCTGGTTTATTTCTCTAAAATAGTGCTAGTCAGAATTTTATAAACAACTCTTAAAATCACCTAAAGGAACTATAGTATTTCTGACTTTTTTAACTGATGAGATTCCAAAATTGACTAAAATTCCAGACAGTTACTCTTAGTTATATGAAAATATTTACAGGTATTGGCATTGGTCCTTATAGTAAAACATGATGTGGCACAGCAAATATTCAAATATTATCATTAACAAGAAACTAAATCATGTTTGCCAAAATAAGCAAAACATTTGGCTATAGAATTCACGATAATATCATGTTCACCCCATAGATTTGTGAATTTTCAAATTATGACATTTTCACAGTTTCTGGCTAGCATTATCTTGATCCAACTATGAAACGTTACACTGAACGTTAAGTACAAGAAGAAGAAAACTCATTTAACCAGATTGACTAAACTTGGTCAATGGCTTTAAGGCAAAGTGTTTCAAACCTTAAATTACAGGATAGTGTATTTATTATTGTGAGGAGAAGAAACATGAATAAAAAGACACAGACCTGCCTTTCAAAAAATTTACAATCCAAACTGTTAAACAGGAACTGGCAAGATAATGGAAGCCACATGCTTTTGCCATCTAGTAGGATGGTTTTCGGAGAAGGCAATGGCACCCCACTCCAGTACTCTTGCCTGGAAAATCCCATGGATGGAGGAGCCTGGTAGGCTGCAGTCCATGGGGTTATGAAGAGTCAGACATTACTGAGTGACTTCACTTTCACTTTTCACTTTCATGCATTGGAGAAGGAAATGGCAACCCACTCCAGTGTTCTTGCCTGGAGAATCCCAGGGACAGGGGAGCCTGGTGGGCTGCCATCTATGGGGTCGCACAGAGTCGGACACGACTGAAGTGACTTAGCAGCAGCAGCAGCAGGATGGTTTTGGTTTTCTTAATGCAGAGCAATGAAGGACCATGTTAAAATGCAGAGACACTTGTCATCTCTGGAGTTCCACTGGGTTTGAATTCTGATACTTGTACCACGTGTACCACTTGTGTGACTTTGGGTAAGATAGTTTCTTCAGTTCTTAGGTCCCTCATCCTTATGTGGAAATAATTATAGTACTGACCTCAGAGGTTTAATGTGAAAAGCAAATAAGATAGGTGTGCAGATTGCTTTGCACATAATATGTATAGCAACAAATAAAGATTAAATATATTTAAGGAATAAGGGATACATTAAATAAGAAAGTTGTCTTTTCTTTGGCAAGATTTAAGAAGTTAAGCACTTTGTAAAGTGTTAGATTTAGATGCCTACATTCAAGATGGATGATATAGCATTCATGGACTAGAAAAGGAAAGAATTTCTAACTCAATGCTCTGAAGCAATACTATGAGTGAACTGGTGATCTTGGATAAATGAACAGGAAGACAATTTGGGAAATACTGATCAACTATAATACCCTAAATAAGTGTATTGGGTTTCACCCAATGGTTTGATAAAATGTCTTAGATTTTTGTAGAAAACACAGAGAATGCAGAACTACAAAGAACTAGATAAATTTGTTAAGTGGCAGAACAGTTTCTAAAAAGACTTTGGAATATGTAAATATTAATCTAAAAACAACAAAAATCAACAAACATTTGGACTTGGCTTAGATTGCTGTTTGGGGTAGAGTAGAAATACTGTAAGATTGAAAAGTCAGAAAGAGGGTTTGTATTCTCACTCTAACTTTCATTAGCTATGAAAGATCTTTGCCTCCTTGACTACCAATTTCTTTATCTGTAATTGGAGGATGTGTGGATAACATGTAACGCCTTCCACCTTTTTCTTGGCACATCCTAAGGGCTCAATAAACCATATCATTAATAACCACTGCTATGTTTACTTTCATTTCATATTTGTGATGAGGCGAAGATGGCTACAGTATTTTGTTTACATTTTAACTCATCCTGGAAATACAGGTATACTAAAAAAACATTTGATTGGTATTTTATAGAAGAGATACTTATGATTTTTCTGACATGAGACACTGTATTTTATAATTCTAGTATCTAACCTATCTGTAGAAGATGAGCTTCTAAAATGTATTGCATATTTCTACTTTCAAACATGTCTATATGTGGGCAGAGAAGTTCCTCATACTCCAAGATTCAATGAAAACAATAATGATGACATCTATAGTTAACTTATACACACCTTAGTATAAGTCAGGTACTGATTTAAAGGACTCTTCATATATGAACTCATTTAATCTTCACAACAGCCTAAAGAAGTTGGTACAATTACTTCTGCACTTTGCAAATAAGACATCTCAAACACATACATCTGAATGATTTGCCTAAGATTCAGCAGCTAGTAAATAACAAATAATCCAAGCAAGGATAGGTTTAGAATCTACGCAATTTTCCCCTGAGAATAGAATTGCTTTGTTCTGAAGAAGCAATGTCAAAATGGAGGTATATTTGAAATATTTCAATTCGCACTAGATCAGACAGCAACAAAACTTAAAAAAACAAAAAGACAGAAGCATTATTTCTATTATTAGTCCTATGAGAATAAGGCATTTGGATTCCCAAACAACTGGTTTTTAAATTAACTCCGGAACATAACGTACTCAGAAAATGCTGATTCTATATAATAGCTGAACCATAAAGCAGAATCATTAGTATCATAAGTTATTATGAACAAAGGCATATAGGAGTTCAGAAGAAAAATAAGGCTTTGTTTTGATGGGGAATATCCAAGAAAGCTTTAGGGTGAAAGTGAGCTGAATCTTAATGTATAAAATAGAAACACTGAGGAGCCAAAGGGGAAACAGGAGAGAATGAAATTAAATTTTCTACAATCTCTATCTCATTTGTTTGCTTAATCCTCATCTTATTTGACTTTAATGGCATTTTGGTTTCTGAATGATCTTTGTGTACCTTTTCTATATATACAGACACTTGCTTTTTTATTAGAATCATAAGAAGCATTAATCCCAAAATAAGGTTAACAGGGAATATGGGAGGTGGGATCATGTCTTTCATGCTGAGAATGCAACATTTTTAGCAGATAAGAGTATTTGAATATACTAGGGAACTTCTAAACTTTGTAACCTCATTTATAAAATCTGCATTTAGAAACATCAATTAAAAACAATATGGTTTATTTTGTAATTCATCACATATTTTTACTAGTAATAGTTTTAAGTGGTGAGCTGATAGATCAAATATCTTAGCAAGCATAGGAAGTCATTATTTTAAACAATTATCATTTTAAGATTAGAAGCTAACTGTGAAGCTGCAATAAAAAAGGTACTTGGTAGAGAATTTTATCAAAAAGTATTATTATGATAAATAACACATTAGAGAAAAGATATGTAAGATAACAAAGCTGTGTTAATAGCAAAGTTTTTTTGCAAAGTAGTAAAAATTGATAACCCTGTAATTGTTTAACAGAGATTAGACATTTAAATTTTTTTAATCTATTTGCTAATCTGTTTTCTCACTTTATTCTCCCATTAACAATAAATAGCTTGTAGCTTCTAGAAGAACCAAAATAAAGTATGTAGGCGAGAGCACTGCTGAGGGATAATAATTTCATAGCAGCAGCAGCTCAATTCAATCAACATTTAAATCTAGAGGCATCTGCTGCTCCAGATCAAAACATTAACCCATTGTTAGATTTCTCACTTACTCATGACGAACACCATCCATGATTCATAAATGAAAATTAAATCTCTCATTGAGAAATTTTTTCCTAGTTGTTCCATTGTTTTGAGTGTATTATAATTTTATTTAAAAAGAAGTGACCATACTGAGTAAAAAACAATTCAATCTTATTATAAGGGGAATATCAAGTGAATATAATACAATGTTCAAATATTTCATCCATCCATCCATCGATTCAAACCAATATTTGTTGAGTGCCAATTACATATCAGGCATTACAACTGGTTCTAAGACCTAATGAAAGGAAGGAGTTCAGACGTGTTACAGACTTACCTTATGTTAGCCACTGTATGTGTTTTCAGACACAGTCCCTGGCCTCAAGAGGTTCAAAACCTAATTAGAAAAATAGAAATAAAAACTTATTTTTAAACATATTTCAAACCCTAAGCTATCTTCAACATATCGTATTTTCACCATTATTTTTTTAGGGGGGTGGACAGAGAGGAGAAAAAACAAGATGGTTAATAAGAAGTTGGTATCAATTTTATGTCATACAATTTTTAATTGAAAGAGTGAAATACCAACTCAATATGAATGTTTGTTTGTCCACATGTTAGAAAGTAATGACTATTGAGCATTCTTTGCAATGTTGAATGGGATTATAATGTCCAACATAAAATGGTTACCGTAGCTACTTACAACATCTATTTCATCAAGTCTAATGAGTGTCATAGTTGCTTCCTGAAATTACAGAATACATTTCAAATTTCCCATCCTCTGGTCTTTATGGTGGTTCAAGCCTCCAAGTTTCTTAAGGGAATCACTTAAACCATATTAGTCAGTATAAAGCACATCTTTGTCTTTCCTACTGATCTTGGGACTAACTCACATGGAAGAATTCTAAATCTTACCAGCATTACATTTATGGAAAATAGTCTCACTATTAATTTTTCAAAATTCATACACTGAAATGTGTAGAAAAGCACTTTGTTTTTAATTTCCTGATGGGATTAAGGATAGAATATCCTAATGATTCCTGTTTGTTTTTAGAATAGTTTCCTTCTGTCTAGACTACCTTCTCCTAAACTCTTTTTCACATGTTCAATTCTTATTTCTTCTTCAATTCACAGAAAAGTCATCATCTCATGGAGAAAGCCTTCCTTGACATCTTGCTTCCTCCAAGTTACACTTTAATGTATTTTTTAGATAATGCAACAGCTCTGTGTATTTCCTTATCACATTATCTTGTATCATAGAAACTGGCTAGTTGTTTAGAAAACTGTTTCAATTTCCTCTTATTACAGAGTCAGGTTATATATGTGTGTGTGTATATATATGTATATATATATATATATATATTTTTTTTTTTTTTTTTTTTTCAGATAGATGTGAGATGTGACTGATTCCTCACAAGGGAATACAGCTAGATATATACCATGCCACATCAGTTCAGGCCTTAAAACCATCTTATACATGATCCTTTATTCTTTGTTCCTATCTGTAGCTGGAATCCCTGAGGACCTACAGAAGGAAAGATTCCTAAGAAGGAAAGCTTAGTCCTTTGTGCATGAGTGCTAAGTTGCTTCAGTTGTGTCTGATTCTTTGAGACCCAATGGACTGTAGCTGCCAGGCTCCTCTGTTCATTGGATTCTCTAGACAAGAACACTGGGGAGGGTTGCCATGCCCTCATCCAGAGGATCTTACCAACCCAGGGATTGAACCCCCATCACCTGCAGCCCTTGCATTGCAGGCAGATTCTTTAACACTGAGCCACTGTGGAAGCCCACCTAGTCCTTTAGTCACATCTTTCAGAATCACTCCTTACTTCTACTAATAAAATCTATTCAAACTAGAGTGTTACAATGATGACTATCACCTGACCAAGACTAGAAACATCGTTGGCTCTGGGATTTCATGTAAATGAGAACTAAATTTTAGTTATTTTTTTAAAGTTGAAGTTTAGTTGATTTACAATACTATATAAGTTACAGATGTACGATGCAGTGATTTATAATTTCAAAGGTTATATTCTATTTATAGTTATTTTGAATGTTAATATGGAATATTGGAATATTACCTATGTTGTACAATATTGCCTTGCAGTTTATTTTATACATAATAGTTTGTATCTCTTAATACCCTACCCCTATAATGACCCTCCACTATGCCCTCTCCCCACTGGTGACCACTAATTTGTTCTCTATATCTGTGAGTCTATTTTTTTTGTTGTTGTTATCTTCATTAGTTTGCTGTAGCTTATAGATTCCACAAATAAAGTGATATCATGCAGTATCTGACTTTCTTTGTCTGACTTATTTCACTCAGCATAATACCCATGAAGTTCATCCATGATGTTGCAAATGGGAAAATTTTCTTTGTTTTTATGATTATAAAACTAGTCCTATGTGTGTGTGTGTGTATGTATGTGTATGTGTGTGTGTGTGTATGTATACCACATCTTAAAAAATAATTTAAAAATTTTCATGGAAACACAAAAGACCCAAAATGGCCAAAACAAAATTGAGAAAGAAGAATGAAGCAAAAGGAATCATGCTTAATGACTTCAGACTACATCGCAAAGTTATAGTCATGAAAACAGTATGGTACTTGCACAAAAACAGACCAATAGAACAGAATAGAGAGCTCATAAATAAACCAATGCACTATGGTCAATTAATCTATAACAAAGGAGGTAAAAATATACAGTGGAGATAAGACAGTCTCTTCAATAAATGGTGTTGGGAAAACTGACAGCTGCATGAAAAGAATAAAATCAGAAAATTCTCTAACACCATATTCAAAAATATATTCAAATAGATTAACAACATAAATGTAAGGCCAGGCACTATAAAACGTTTAGAGGAAAACATAGGCTGGACACTCTTTGACATAAATCACAATACTTTCTTTTTTTTTTTTTTGGATCTGTCTCCTAAAGCAAAATAAATGCAAAAATAAACAAATGGGACCTAATTAAACTTAAAAGCTTTCTGTATATCAAAGGAAGCCATTATAAAAAAAGGAAAAGCCAATCTGCTGAATGGGAGAAAATATTTGCAAATGCTATGAACAATAAGTGGTTAATATCTGTAATATATAAACAGTGGATACAATTCAACAACAAAAACAAACAAACAAAAACACCCTGATTTTAAACAAATAGGCAGAAGACTGGAATAGACATTTTTCTAGAGAGAAAATGCAGATAGCCAACAGTATATGAAAAGATGCTCACGATTGATAATCATCAGGGAAATGCAAATTAAACCCACAGTGAGATATCATTTCACACCTGTCAGAATGACTGTCATCAAAAACAATGCAAGGGGACTTCCCTGGTGGTCCAGAGATTAAGACTCTGCCTTTCCACTGCAGGGGGTAAGGGCTTGATCCCTGATCAGGGAATCAAGATCCCACAAGCTGCAGAGCCAAAAAAATAAGAAATAAAAAACTAACAAATGTTGGTAAGGATGTAGAAGGGAGTTCTCATACACTGTTGGTAGGAATGTACGTTGATGCAGCCACTGTGAAAAACAGTATGAAGACTTCTCAAAAAATTAAAAATAGAAGTAACTATGATCCAGCAATTGCAATAAGGGTATATATCCAAAAGAAACAAAAACACTAATTAAAAAAGATACATGCACCCCAATGTTCACCACAGCATTGCTTACCATTGCCAAGATATGGAAATGATGTAAGAGTTTACCAATAGATGAATGGATAAATTTTAGTTCTTTGAGCCATTAAAATAGTGAGTAAATTATTACAGCACTTAGCCTACACAGACTGTGATTACTTAATCTGCTTGGTCTCCCCCACTATAAACTAGAGTACTCTCATAGTTCTGTTCTAGATTATAGCCTGAACACAGTATATGGCACATGATGACCATTTCTATTTTTAAATAAGTTGACTAGTATATGGTAAAATGTACCAGGAAGATTTCATAGGAAATATTGTCCTAAATACTGTTTTCACAGTTTTTACGTTGGGGAGGGGTGATGCAAGATTTCATTTGGCACAGTCTTCAAAATACCTTTTGGTAAAGACCTTAAAGGTAGAACTTGATCTTGCTTCAGAGTTCAAAGCAAGTGGTAACACTAAAAAAAAATAATAATAATTGCAAAACTGTTTTTCAGACTTCTATTTGCAGTTTTGGGTGGGATGGTGAGAGCATTTGTAAAATATTAGTCAGAAGCAACTGACTCAAAAGCTCCTTGCTGTAGGTGCAGTGATTTGAAATGTCCTTCAAACGCCACTGGGGATTTAGCGCCAATGGAGAGAAAATGAAAGGTAATTTTCTTTCCTTTTCAAAACAATAACCAATCACAGAATCCAAGACCTTCTGCTCTTCTCATAGTACAATGAAATAGCTTTTGAAGTTCAGACAAAAATAGAGACACCTGACAAGCAATAGGAAGCCTCAGTCAGCAAGCACCCATATACTTATTGCCAACACATCTCTTTCTCCCCTTCATTCTACAGCCAGAAACACTTTATACACTGACTCCTTTTGGAAAACCACCTGTTTCAGGCCACTTCCGAAAGGGCTCTTCATAAATCTCACCCATCTGTCTTTTTTTATCGTCCACATACTGGTTAAATTTAGTTCTGTTTGTCAGAACCTAGCTTTCAGACACATAGTTCCTTTACTTTCAGCCCTATTTAAAAAAGCAAAATATCGAGAAGATGGTCAGATCTCCCTGCTTCTTTTCTGACGAATAAAAAGAGGAGCCTTTTCCTGCTTGACAGGCAACTGCAACTGCCTTTTAACCTGAGGTAAAAATCCTCAGGCCTTATTCCACAACTCATTTAGATTATTGCTGAATGACAGCTTTAGGCTAGATTTTATGATAGCTTTTTTGTAGTTCACTTGCATCAGTGTTAATATATCATTTACATTGGCAAAGCACTTGTCTCTTTAGTGTCAGGTAAATGCACAACTGGATTTGCCAGTTGAAGCTGTTTCTCTGAGTTTTCATAGACATGAGTGCAACTCTTCTGCCTCCCAGACTATTTAAAGCTACCTTTCGTCTCTGAGTACAAATATCAACGTAATCACCTGGTGATCTAGTAAAGGACAGAAAGCATGTAACACTAGCCAGAAAGGGAAAAGATTCAATTCTCTCTAAGTCATGCTTCATGTTTAGGTCAACCAAACTTCGTACATGTGGCCAACGTGCAAATTATTCTCAACCATCTTTTCTGTTTTGAAGACTGAGGATAAAATAGATCACAAATTTTCCTAAGTGGTAGAAAATGGATTTTTGGCAGTTGATTTCACCAAGCAAGCATGCCCTTCAGCTCATGGAACATGCCTGATGCAGGCGAGAGAATGAACACACAGGAAAGGAGCTGGTGTAACGGCGGCGGTCCTTCCACCTCTGTGTGTGTGAGCGCCAAGTCGCTCCCATCATGTCTCTTTCTGTGCGACTCTATGGACCGGAGCCTGTCAGGCCCCTCTGTCCGTGGGATTCTCTACTCCGTGGGATCTTCCCAACCCAGGGACGGAACCTGGAATGTCTTAAGCCTCCTACATTGGAAGGTTCTTTACCACTAGCGTCGCCACCTGGGAAGCCCAGTTCTGACTAATTGTTGCAGCTAAGGGCTGCAACTAATTGTTGCAGTAAGAGCTGAAGTCAGTAACTGTCAACAGCAGAACTGTCCATGGTGAGGTGTAATCTCGGCTGATGCACTTTTAGTATTTACAGATGTATACTGGAAATTGTCCTAAGAACTTCTGAAGGTTTCCCTTTACTTTGGGAAAACCCCAGGGTTAATTTTTTCCCTCCACAGAAAAATCAAACATCTCATAAATAGCTTTTCCTTTAGTGTGTTTTACATCCAAAGACTATCACCTTTTATTTTATTTTTTAAACAAAGTGAGATAAAATCAAATTATGTTATTTTACTTTCTGACTCATAAAAAATACTTTAGATTCCTCACTATAATTTTTATCTTTGCTATATGGCATCCCTTCTGTTATAATGTGAAAATTTCAAGTTTCATTAATGACTTGTAGCTTTATTTTATGTAATAGGCATATTTTAATTAAAATACTTCAAACGTTAAAAAGGCATTTTAACAGAAAATCTGGAATTCAATTTATATGCTTTAGTGTGATGCATTTTACAACTCTATTTAAACTAGAAAATAGTTTACTTCATATGAAAATTTTTCTGCTGTTAGCCCTATTCTAAAACACCCCCAAATCTGGATTATCAAAATAGCATGCCATTTTAAAACTGTTTCTACATTAACCATTAACACAAGTAGATGTGACCCTTTAAAGTAGTTAAAAATGACTTTTAATATCAATATTAAAGAGATTTCATCAGTAGAGATTTCATTCATCAGGAGAGATTCACTTTTATTTGGAATTGTTCGCACATGTTTTTCTTTGGTGCCATTTTCATAGATTCAAGTTCGTACTAGATAAGCAATGGTAGGTAAGCAAACATTCAGGAAACAATAAAATTTGAAATATCTAAAAGTACCTGTGCTGAAAAGTATCAAATCTGTTTTTCATATGCATATCATAGAGTAGAAAAGCAGGTTAGATCAGGAAGAGAATGTGTTTTACAGTTTTGTCTTGTCAAACATGCCAAACCCCCTAAGTAACATATTTTTGTCCCTTTCTTCTTGCCCTCTCTCTTTTTTATTTTGTTCCTTTTCTACTATGTATATGTAGTAGATTGCATGATTTGGAGCTTTGTTAACTGAACAACAAATCCTATCTTAAACCACATTGCAATTAACATAGAAACTGAAGAAAAATATTCTACAATAATGAAGGTTACTGAGGTATACGAGTTTTATAACACATATGGCAGGATATACAAACTGGGATAGCAATGGGCCTCTCATCACTAAAGGATGAGAGGTTTTTTGACCATGTGTTCCCATATGGTTTTTTTAAAAAAAATAAGCAAGAGTTTTTTGGAAGCCCAAGTACTTTTTAAAGCATTCAAAGTACAGTGCACTTATAGAAAAGTGCATAAGGAATGAATCACACAAAAGCAGACACCAGTGTAACCACATCCCAGGTCAAAATATAGACTATTTCCACTGCGACAGAAACCTCATGCTACCCCACAAGTCCATTTCTCCTCTTCATCAAAGATAAACAAAAGCATTATCTTGATTTTTAACCCTATAGTTCAGAGCTGCCTTGAACCTTATATAAATATAATCACATATTACTTATTGCATTGTGTCTGACTAATTTTTTTTTTTTGTGGCCATGCAGCCCAGCGCTGCACATTCTGTAGTGCAAGTGGAGAGTCATAACCACTGGATTCCCAGGAAAGTCTCCCACACTTTCTATACCCTTTCTATTGTTGATGAACATTGGGTCATTACTAGTTTAGAGCAATTACAATTAATGCTGCAATAAACATACTTGTAAGTACTTCTTGGTACACGTGTTGTATATAATGAGTGGAATGTATGTAATGAGTGGAATTGCTGGATCATCTGGTACGCATATGTTCAACTTTAGTAGATAATGCCAAACTGTTTTCCAAAGTGGCTGCAGCAATTAAACTCCCCTGAAATATATGTGTTCTTTGCCAGTACGTGCAAAGGGGTACTTGCTTTAAATGTCTAGATTCGATCAGTGAAATAGGAGAGAAGGAATGAAGACTTGAGGTGGAAAAAGGAAGACTGCTGATCCAGAGTCCAGTTGACTGGTAAGAGAACAATGACCGTGCTGTGAGGGGTCAAGATTTGAATGTCACTGCCAAGGATTTTCCCTTAAAGTTGGAGAACCCAAGAAGGGTTGGTGAGTCAAGTGAAAAGCAAGGTAATATGTAGATTTATGAGGGTGCAAATTAATCTGGCAATAGAATTTTTGTGCAAAATAAATTGTGTGTGTAGAATACACACAGCTGATGTTCTTTCACAGGTAAATAAAACCAATAAATAAAATAGGAAGAGTCTATGTATGAGGATCATTAGAAATATCTAGTGTGATAGCTTAAAGGGGAAAAATACCACAAGAGTAAGTTTGCTACAAAGAACTACTTTAATATCATTCTATTCTGAATACATCTTATTCTTCTTTTGTGATCAATTTTGAACATATTGTGTCTCAAAAGGGATATATAATTATGCTATTTTTTGATAAGGGAATTTCCCACTGGTGTTTACTGAACTGTTTTAGTAAGTGATTGCTTTATAAGGTAATTATTTTATGATTATACAATAAAGTCTGCCTTTAAAAAATATCCTCTAGAGTGGGAGCAATCACAGGATTTTACAGTTGAAGGAGATCTAGGACAATATCTAGTTAAACCTTCTCATTTCACAGAAGAGTAAGTCTAGGTGCACAATTGCCCAGTTACTTGATCAGGCTAAGGTACTAGTTAATGCTAATGCAGAAGAATTCAGGCCTTTTGACCTGCAAGATAATCATCATAAATTCACTTTATTAAAGAAACAGTGAAAAGTATCTTTCTTGACTTTCCTTACCTGGCCTATTTCTACACATCTATCAGAACTTATCAGAGTTCATCTACTTTAAGATATCCTGATCTCTTTACTTTCATCTACTTTAAGATCTCTGATCTCCTCCCTCCTCAAGTCTGAGTTACATGTCTTATTATGCCTTCACTGACATTTTATCATGACTTCTATCCTGAAAATTATCTATATACTTATCTCTTTGCCCACCATATTGAGAAACCAGAAGATAAGGACTGCTTTTTTCTCTGCTCTTAGGCCTTACTGTTTTGCAAAAACTTAGTATACAACAGTACTTGTTAAATATTTGTAAATGAGCTAAATGTATCAGAAATTGGCTCAGAATCATTTTGATATGTACTTAGGTAGAAATGGAAAACAAGACTTTACCCATTGTGTTAATCTCTTGGGCTGCTTATTGATACTTCTCTTCTTTTCAGACACGTGGTAGAAATATAGTTACTTGTACCCTTGAAATTAGTGTGGCTCTGTTATTTGAGCAGAAGTAACACATGTTACTTAAATGCAGAAGTCTTTAATTGCCATCAACTTGCTCTTCCCTCCCTCCAGTTCCAGTGAACTTGGAGAATCTCTGGGTGAGGAAAACGGTCCTTAGCCAACCCATGATAGACATGTAGGATGACTGAGAAGTAAAATTTTATTGTTTTAAGTCAACAGGATTTTAGAGGTGCTACTGAAGTATAACCATGACCAGCTTAATTGGAACAGGCAGAGACCAGGGACTCCAGGAGAAAGTGAGTCTTTGTATGTGGAAGAGGTATATGAACTATTGTGTCCAAAGGGTGGACTGTGGTATACAGCTTCTAAAATGTTATCTCAAAGTCTTCATCTCCAGCATTTGTGTGCTTGTGGAATTCCTTCTCCCTCGAATGTGAGTTAGACCTGGGATTTGTTTTTACACACACACACACACACACACACATGCACACAGGATGCAAAAGTGATAGGATGTTGATTATGAATTTAGATTTTTAAAAGACTGTAGCTCCCTTCTTGATCATTCTTCTGATATTTTCTTTCTTGGATCTAAGATCATGGCATCTGGTTCCATCACTTCATGGCAAATAGATGGGGAAACAGTGGAAAGAGTGGCTAACTTTTTCTGGGCTCCAAAATCACTGTAGGTGGTGATTACAGCAATGAAATTAAAAGATGCTTACTCCTTGGAAGGAAAGTTATGGCCAACCTAGACAGCATATTAAAAAGCAGAGACATTACTTTGCCAACAAAGGCCCATCTAGTCAAGGCTATGGTTTTGCCAGTGGTCATGTATGGATGTGAGAGTTGAACTATAAAGAAAGCTGGACCATAAAGAAAAATGTTGAAGCTTAAAATTCAGTACTTTGGCCACCTGATGAGATGAGCTGACTTATTGGAAAAGATCCTGATGCTGGGAAAGATTGAGGGCAGGAGGAGAAGGGGACGACAGAGGATGAGATGGTTGGATGGCATCACCGACTCGATGGACTTGGGTTTGGGTGGACTCTGGGAGTTGGTGACGGACAGGGAGGCCTGGCATACTGCGGTTCATGGGGTCGCAGAGTTGGACATGACTGAGCAACTCAACTGAACTGAACTTGATCTGGAGAAGGTGAGCTGCCATTTGGTGAGTTAACTTATTGAAAAACCTACATGGCAAGTGATTAATGACTGACTCTGGTTTACATCAAGGAGGGTGTAAGGTTTGTAAATAGTCAATGAATGAGCTTGAAAGTGGATCTCCTAGGCTTTGCGAAGTGTCATGATAGTATACTTGGATCATCTTCCATTTGAGCTTGAGTGACCCCATTCCTGGCTGATACTTTGTAATATTGTGAGAGATCCTGATTCAGAGGCATCCAACTACACAACCTTAATTCAAAACTCACAGAAACTGTGAGAAAACAAAAAAATGTGTTATTTCAAGCTGCTCTGTTTTGAGATAATTTGTTACACAGCAATAAAAAACTAGCACATTTTGTAATTCCCTGTGTAAGTATATTGTTAATAATAGTGAGAACACATTTAGTTTATGTCAGAATTAAAATTTTCTCCTTTAATTCTTTATTTATAGAAGAACCATAATATAGTTACACCTTAGTGGTGGATATATGAATCCAAAGCCATATCAGAATCAAATTCTTACTTTAGTTGTTTGAATCAGTTAATGATATTAAAAAATGTACAGATGTGAACAAGGATTTCTGAATCTAAGTAAGATAATTACAAACATAATAGTGATCAATATTTGGGATACTAGGAAGTCAGGTATTTAGGACCTCTTTGATTTTTCCAGATACAAGAAAACTTGATTTGTACATTAAGAAGAAATATGGGCTATATTAGACCATTTTCATGTTGCCCCTATATAAACTGATTTTACCTAAATAGCTAACCCAATTCTTGTACTGCTTCTGAAAAATTTATCAAAATATGGTCAAAAGAGTGCAAGGACAGTAAGCAATGAGGCCTCTCAGGCTATTTGAATCATATGAATCTAAAAATGAGGGCATGACACCTACACATTTTCCCATAGCTGTTCAATATCAAAAATCCAGGACAGTGCATATTCGGTAAATCAGAGAGTTAATGTTAAATCTATATAGCAAAGATAAAAAAAAGAAAAAGCTCTGAGGAAAAAATTACAAAGTATTTGGGAGAAAGAAAGACAGCAGGTCTCATGTTAAAAAATAAACTCTCATGCTGAAAAATTTTCCACTAGCAGCCTTATGACAATACAAAAAGGCTTGAGCCCCACAGAGGGACGCTGCTTAGGTATTAAGCTAATAAGAGATTGGAAGACAGTTATCCTAGCTAATAAAAGGATTTTCATAGGTGAATACAATTGTTTTCACATGTTTGAAGCCTACCCTGTTTCAATCCCACCAGGCATTCCTGATGAATACTGCATTTTCTGTAGAAGCAACAATTCATAATTTCCCTTTATTCTTGTTTGTTACTACAAAAGACTCAATCTCAGGGGCTTTGATTAAGATGATGAGACAAAGAATAAAACAAATAGAATCTGTTAAATGTCTGCCTGAAACTAGAGCTGCACCACTTAAAATGAAAGGCTCTTCAAAACCAATAATGAAATAATCACCCTTTCTGCAAGACTGATAAGAAAATGAAGACGAGATGTAGATTTGGGGAAACTAATTTACACTGTTGGAAGAAAGAGGAGGAAGAAGAGCAACTACAGAAAATCAACTGTTAATAAATATCAGTGACTGCAGAGAAATCACAAGATAAGCTGTTAGCATATGCTCCTCCAGCTAGAATATGGCAATCATTTCTCTGAGAAGAGAAGCTGATAAGCCCCCGCCCCCATCCCCTCCAACAGGCAATCATTTTGCATTTTACATTATTTGAAAAGAGCTTGATTATTTTCCTTTGAAAGAAACGAGATTGATTCACATTTACCTGTCAACAGAATGTTCTATTCCTCTGTTTTGCCTGCCTATTTAAAGGCATATGACCTGACTATGAAATTCTATAGACAAATATTTCATCAGATGTAAGTAAATAATAATGAATGACTAGCTCTTTTTTTTATGTGGTTTTTTTTTGTGCTAAATTAAAATCCACAGCCTGGTAAATATAACTGATATTCACAGTGAAGGATTGAGATCATGAATATTGTTTTATTCAAGGTCAGATATAATATTCAAAAATCATATCCAGAGGGAAAATTTCCACATGAAAATGATAATCATGTTATTTGAAGTCTAGTTTAAAAAGGGAACAACATGACATATGATCTCTTGTCATTTTGTAAACCTGTACACATATTTAAAGGTTGCTCTATCAAGTAGGGATAGACAAAATAAATGTGCAAAGACAAGAAGTAGGCAGCTTCTCAACCAGGTTATATGGGTTGGATTTTACTTATTGAAGTAGAGTCCTAGGATCCAGAGTCTTAGTGAGATGGTGGTTAGGGAAGAACTTATTTGTGTAGTATTTCTAAATATTATACATATATTACACATTATTATCCACTCATGGATCACATGGAGAAGGCAATGGCACCCCACTCCAGTACTCTTGCCTGGAAAATCCCATGGACGGAGGAGCCTGGAAGGGTGCAGTCCACGGGGTCGCTAAGAGTTGAACACGACCGAGCGACTTCACTCTCACTTTTCATTTTTCTTCATTGGAGAAGGAAATGGCAACCCACTCCAGTGTTCTTGCCTGGAGAATCCCAGGGATGGGGGGCTTCCTGAGCTGCTATCTATGGGGTCGCACAGAGTCGGACACGACTGAAGTGACTTAGCAGCAGCAGCATGGATCACAGTCTTGTGGCGAAGGGGCTTCTGTAACTTAATGAAGCTATGAGCCCTGCCATGCAGGTCCACTCGAGACTGACAGATCACAGTGAAGAACTCTGAGAAAATGTGGTCCACTGGAGGAAGAAACGGCAAATCACTCCAGTATTCTTGCCTGGAGAACCCCAGAAACAGTATGAAAATGCAAAAAGATATGACACTGGAAGATGAGCCCTTTAAGTCTGAAGATATCCAGTATGTTAAGGGGCAGGAGCAGAGGGCAATTACTAATAGCTCCAGGAAGAATGAAGTGGCTGGGCGAGAGCAGAAATGACACTGTTATGGATGTATCTGATAGGGAAAGTAACGTCTGATGCTGTAAAGAGCAATATTACATAGAAACCTGGAATGTTAGATCCATGAATCAAGGTAAATTGGATGTGCTCAAGCAGGAGATGGCAAGAGTGAACATCAACATCTTAGGAATCAGTGAACTAAAATGGATGAGAATGGGCAAATTTAATTCAGATGACTATTATGTCTACTACTGTGGGCAAGAATCCCTTAGAAGAAATGGACTAGCCCTCATAGTCAACAAAAGATTCCCAAACGACAGAATGATCTCGGTTAATTTCCAAGGCAAATCATTTAAGATCACAGTAATTGAGTCTATGCCCCAACCACCGATGCCAAAGAAGAAGTTGATCAGTTATATGAAGACCTAGAAGAGCTTCTAGAACTAACACCAGAAAAGATGTCCTTTTCATTAGAGGGGATGGAATGCAAAAGTAGGAAGTAAAGAGATATCTGGAATAATAGGCAAGTTTAGCCTTGGAGCACACAGTGAAGCAGGGCAAAGGCTAACATTGATTTGTCAAGAGAACGTGCTGGTCATAGCAAACACCCTCATCCAACAACCCAAGAGATGACTCTACACATGGATATCACCAGATGGTCAATAAGGAAATCAGATTTATTATGCACTTTGCACCTGAAGATGGAGAAGCTCTATAAGTCAGCAAAAACAAGACCTGGTGCTGACTGTGGCTCAGATCAAGAGCTCCATATTGCAAAATTCAGGCTTAAATTGAAGAAAGTAGGGAAAATCACTAGGTCATTCAGGCATGACCTAAATCAAATCTCTTATAATTAAACAGTGAAGGTGACAAATAGATACAAGGGATTAGATCTGGTAAATAGAGTACCTGAAGAACGATGTAACATTATACAGGAGTAAGGGAAGAAAACCATCTCAAAGAAAGAGAAATGCAAGAAGACAAAGTGGTTGTCTAAGGAGGCTTTACAAATAGCTGAGTAAAGAATAGATGTGAAAGGCAAGAGAGAAAGGGAAAGATATATTCAATTGAATGCAGAGTTCCACAGAATAGCAAGGAGAGATAAGAAAGCCTTCTTAAATTAACAATGAAAAGAAATAGAGGAAAACAATAGAATGGGAAAGACTAGAGATCTCTTCAAAAAAATTAGAAATATCAAGGGACTATTTCATGCAAGGATGGGCATGATAAAGGACAAAAATACTAATGACCTAATAAAAGCAGAAGATATTAAGAAGAGGTAGAAGAGTACACAGAAGAACTATACAAAAAGGGTCTTAATGAACCAGATAACCACCATGGTGTGGTCCCTCACCTATAGTAGGACATCTTGGAATGTGAAGTCAAGTGGGCCTTAGGAAGCATTACTACAAACAAAGGTAGTAGAAGTAACGGAATTTCAGCTGAGCTATTTAAAATCTTAAATGATGATATTAATTGCTGTACTCAATATGCCATCGAATTTGGAAAACTCAACAGTGGTCACAGGACTAGAAAACATCAATTTTCATTCCAGTCCCAAAGAAGGGCAATGCTAAAGAATGTTCACACAACCTTACAATTGTGGTCATTTCACATGCTAGTAAGGTTTTGATCCAAATTCTTTAAGTTAGGATTCAGTAGTTCGTGAACTGAGAACTTAAAGATATACAAGCTCAGTTTAGAAAAGGCAGAGGAACCAGAGCTCAAATTGTCAACACTCACTGGATTATGGAGAAAGCAAGGTGATTCAGAGAATCACCTACTTTTGCTTTTTTGACTACACGTTAGCCTTTGACTCTGCAAATTGCAAAAAACTGTAGAAAATTCTACCAGGCCACCTTACCTGTCTCCTGAGAAATCTGTATACAAGTCAAGAAGCAATAGTTAGAACTGGATATGGAATAAGGGATTGGTTCAAAACTGGGGAAAGAGTATGGCAAAGCTTTATATTGTCACTCTGCTCATTTAATTTATATGCAAAATATCAGGCTGGATAAATTATAAGCTGGAATCAAGATTGCCAAGAGAAATATCAACAATCTCAGATATGCTGATAATACCATTCTAATAGCAGAAAATGAAGAGGAATTAGTCTATTCATGACGGTGAAAGAGAAGAGTGAAAAAGCTGGCTTAAAACTCAACGTTCAAGAAACTAAGATCATGGCATCCAGCCCCATCACTTCATGGGAAATAGAAGGGGGAAAAGTGTAAATAGTGATAGACTTTATTTTTTGGGGCTCCAAAATCACTGGTGACAGTGACTGCAGACATGAAATTAAAAGATGCTTCTTGGAAGGAAACGCATGACAAACCTGGATAGCATATTAAATAGCAGAGACTTCACTTCGCTGGCAAAGGTCCATAGAGTCAAAGTTTTGGTGTTCCCAGTAGTCGTGTTCGGAGGTGATAGTAGGACCATAAAGAAAGCTGAGTGCTGAAGAATTGCTTTCGAACTATGGGGCTGGAGAAGACGACTGGACTCTTGCATTGGAGGGTTCTTTGGACTGCAAGGAGATCAAACTAGTCAATCCTAAAGGAAAGCAGTCTTGAATATTCATTGTAAGGACTCATGGTGAAGCTGAAACTCCAATACTTCGGTCATCTGATGCAAAGAGCCAATTAATTGGAAAAGAACCTGATGCTGAGAAAGACTGAAGGCAAAAGGAGAAAAGGTTGGCAGAGGATGAGATGGTCTTATAGCATCACTAACTCAGTGGACATGAATTTGACCAACCTCCAGGAGACAGTGGAGGAAAGAAGAACCTGGAGTCCTGCAGTCCACGGGGTCACAAAGAGTCAGACACATTTTAGTGACTTAAGAACAGCAACCAGGGAACAAAATGTTTCTCTAAGCATCTAAAAACTTGGGTTCTAATATGAGTTCTCCAGCTTATCAAATTGGTATATTCAGTCAATCAGTGAAACATTTTTACCTTTAGTTTTCTCATTTCGCCAGATGAAAGATATAAATAAACGAATAATATTATCAAGGACAAATCTAACACCTGACAAATGAACCTGATATATCACAATGACATGACATAACTTGCATATATTGTGTGCATATGTGTATGTGTGCATATACATGTATATATATGTATGCATGTGTATGTGTGTATATACATATATATATACATGTACACACATATACATGTATACACATACACACACACCTTAAAAAAAATTAAGCTGTCATTGTGACAGCATTCAAAGCTACAAACACTTTACCCAAAATCTGAGTTAAAGATAATTCACATTGAAGCCCAATTTCACAATGCTATTCAAGTAATTCCCAAATAAATTTAGTTTAAAGTTCAGGTTTACAAAATGAATCAGAATATTCTGTGTGTGGAATGCAAAAATGATCCTATGAAAATGGAAGAATTTTTTTGGTGATCGGAGCTCAGTGTCCATTATCAATAAATCCAATTCAACCTAATTACAGGCCTACAGGAAGGCCTATTTCTACCACGCCAACAGGAAGACCTATTTCTAGGGGTTCACATCAGAATTATGGTAGCCTCTATTTTAGTATGTTTCTTAATGAAGCTGATATTAATATGAACTTTTGCCATATTCAGGTTTTTAATTAAAATATTGTTTTTTTTTTTTTTAAGAACCCAAAGATGGCAAAAAAGTGGAAACAGTGGCAGTTTTTATTTTCTTGTGCTCTAAAATCACTGTGGATGGTGACTGCAGCCATGAAATTAAAAGATGTTTGCTCCTTGGAAGAAAGCTATGACAAACCTGTATAGCATATTACAAAGCAGAGACATCACTTTGTCGACAAAGTCTGTATAGTCAAAGCTATGGTTTTCTCAGTACTCATGTATGGATGTGAGAGTTGGACCATAAAGAAGGCAGAGCACTGAAGAACTGATGCTTTCAAATTCTGGTGCTGGAGAAGACTTAAGAGTCCGTTGGACAGCAAGAAGATCAAACCAGTCAATCCTAAAGGAACTCAACCCTGAATATTTATTGGAAGAACTGATGCTGAATCTGAAGCTTCAATACTTTGGCTACCTCATGTGAAGAGCTGACTCACTGGAAAATATCCTGATGCTGGGAAAGACTGGAGGCAGGAAGAGAAAGGGGCGACAGAGGATGAGATGGTTGGACGGCATCACTGAGCCGATGGACATGAGTTTGAGCAAGCTCTGGGAGTTGGTGATGGACAGGGAGGACTGGGGTTGTACAGTCCATGGGGTTACAAAGAGTCCAACATGGCTTAGCGGCTGAACAACAATATTGTTTTTTTTCCCTCAAGTCATCACACAACTTGAAATTTTTCATCTGAATTGCGCATTCTTCTCTTTCAAAGAGTATGCAACACTGTTGCTTTTAGCCAGGTATTAACAGTTTTCCTCAATCACAAACATTATTTAAATGCAAAAAATCTGTGCATGAAAAGATACTGTTTCAAAAAATATAAATGGATTATAGATTTTTCACAGTGCTGAAGAAGTGAAATAACTATAGACTGTCAAGGGCAAGAGGGAACAATTACCTAAAAAGTAATGCTGGAAACACAGTTGTGGGCAGGTCATAGATAAATCATGACTAATTA